>NW_025999990.1:25536231-25558599 GCF_001458135.2 Marmota marmota marmota | reverse complement strand
ATATATATATATATATAATTTAGTTTTAGATGAATACAATATCTTTATTGTATTTATTTATTTTTATGTGGTGCTAAAGATCGAATCCAGTGCCTTACATGTGCTAGGCAAGTGCTCTACCACTGAGCCACAACCCCAACCCCAAAAGGATTCTGGTTTTGATTTAAATGAGAAAGTTTCAACAAACTGAGAAGCTTATCTTCTGTGTCATGTAACATGGAATTGCCCTCATTGAAATATTACAGAAAAGAAAATTTATCAAGGAAACCTTATGAGTGAATTTGGAGTGAGAAGTTGTATGAGAAGACTTCCATGGTCCTTCCTAATTCAAAATTACATTATTCATAAATAAAGTGCATACCTGTTATATACAAGTACTTAAGGGAGCTTCCCAGATAAAAAGAGTAATGACAAATTGTCTTCTGCCATAAGTACTTTCATCTCCTAATGTATATACTCTTTCCAATACACTGTGATAAACTGACATTTTTAAAGAAAAACTGTTTATAGCTAATTGTAATTAATTTTAGACAACTATATATCAACTGAACCTTTTTACATGTATAGAAATGGCATTAAAAGTTATCATGTTCTTTTATTCTTTGTGAAAACTGACCTCTATCACTATTCATGAATTTATTAAAATGTTTAACTGAATGTAATGAACACCATTAACATTAGCATCATCTATTTGAATAGTGATAACTGTACATACTCATGGATATCACCCCCCGACACATGCATACATACAAGCACAATGGAAAAAAGTGAAGAATACAAACAGGTACTAAGATCTGTTCTTTCATAGTTGAGCTATCACTCTGGAAATAACTACAATGACAATTTTTTTATTGTACCCCCTTTTTTTCTCCATGGGACAAATTCTAAAGAAACAGAAAAATGGGCGATAGCAAATCTCTACTGTCTAGCATAAGAAGATTGAGAAAGAACTTGAATTCTATGAAGCAAATATTTACATATTGAAATGACTATAAGTGTCTTGTTGGGTTTTTGGAAGTGTTGTGCACTATCAATAGCTGCTGTTTTGAAAATAAGGAAGGACTATTCTTAGTTTTTATAAATATAGGATGCTTACTTAAAATGCAGTTGCTATTTGAAAGGGGTTAGTTGCAATTATCCAAGTGTTTCTTTGTAATTGAGTGGCAGCTCAGTGTAAGACAACAAGCAGTTTCAGCATCAGAAAATTCATAGTGATGTTCTAACTCTACTACTTATTATTTGTGAGGGTTAGAAAATATCCTTATCTGAAACTCAGTTTCTTCATCTGAAGTTACAGAATATCTCTTCTTAACCTATCACCCAAAATTATTTTGAAGATCAAAACAGTGTTTTTTTAATGTTTTGCTTTATTTTTGTGTTTCACTTTATTAAAAGTCAGAACAAAGGAAGAAATTATGACCATCAATGCACATATGCTGTGCTTCATAATATCTTAGGTTCCTTTGTTTCCCTTTCATCCTCTTAAAAGTTCAAAATAGAACTTCAGGCTACAATGACTCAGAAATTGCTTATTTTCAAAAACTTGGAAAAGGCATAACCCTTAAGAGTCACAAGAAATTACAGTGAGGATGGAATAGAAAAAGAGTAGCTGAAGTATTCTGGCAGTTGGAGAAAAACTCTTCGTTGTATTTTAACTCTATGGTTATATGAAAGCAGTAACTGCAAACAGAAATCTCTGCTTCATTCTTAAGGTATCTGTTGATTAAGAAAATAAAATCTTCTTCCAAATTGATGAGCTTTCAAAACATCATCCTGAGTCTTTTTTAATCAACCCAACAACCTCTTATCTTTAAATAGCTTTATTTTTAGAGTTTAAATAGTCACTGGAGTAAAATTATCTGGGCAAGAACAGAAGCCATGATGACTATGTCTGATCCAGAAAATAAGGTCTAATATGGATTTTACAAAAAGTACTAACAGGAAAGGTGAAAAGGGACTAAATAACCCAAGATCTTGCCCTCTAAATGACTCTAAGTACTGACTCAAGTGAGTTTTATTTTTACTGAATTGGTACTTATAAAGTAGATTCCATGAGAAGCCCCAACCTTAAGGATGTCCATCAAAAGCTTGGAAACTCTTTAACATACCTGGTTGAGAACTAGGTGAAGGAGCTGTGTCAGAATGCCTGGTAGACCAATAGAGTGAGGGAGAAAGTAGAGTTTATTTTTCTATAATTACCATAAAAGATTCTGGCCACTCTGTTACATTTCAGAGAAGAATTCTCTCATTTTCCTTTATTTCTGGATGCATCATTATTCATTTTTATTTTACCCAGGGCAGAATGACCTTAAATAGTGTAGAAAAAATAAAAACACCATATTTTTGCTAGTGAAACTGAGAGTAAAAATCCCTTAATTGTAAAAGAACAGGCTGTTCTGACAGTAAATTTCACTCAGACTAAGTTTTGTTCTCCCTGAGAATTACTGGATTGTCTATAAGCTTATATGGGCATATTTGTGGCCTCGAGGTTCATGCAAACAGTGGAACTCATCAGGAACCTTGTTCCAAGAGCTCTTAGACAGAATATGGAAGCAGTGACAAGTTTAAGGTCAGTTGCTCTCATGACAGTTATAGTGATTTTTCATGTTTATCATAGTGGCTTTCTTTGAAAATAATATAATAGAACCAGACAGGCAGGAGACTGTGAACAGTGGAAAGTATAATTAAATTATTTTCACTACAGGTGTCTTACTACTATTCTCTTTAACATCATCACCATTATTATCAATCGTAATCATCAAGTTCCTATTACCTATTGATTATGAAACTAGTGGAGATAGAAAATAATGTCATATCCTCTGCCACTGAAGGTCCTATAATTCATCTGATGAGATTACACATATGCATAGAAGACCAGTAATAATTCTATATAGAATGATAACATTCATTGTGTATAACAATTAACAAAAGAAAGAATATGAAGATAAATCTAGCCTCCATTCATTTCTTAATCAATTCAACAATGTTTATTAATTATTGTGTCACTTAGAAATAAATTTGGCTGAGATTAATGGAAAATCTAAAATTGGCTAAAATAATATACTTATTTTTTATACTCCCAAATAACCAATGGTAGGTAGCATTGTCACCATATTCTTGATTGGCTTCAACCCCATGGCTGCTCCTTCTTGGTCATCAGATACTTCCATAGCTCCAGATGGTATTCAAAGCAGGAGATTGTAGGAGGAGGCCCCAAATGGTGGACCTTCAAAACTTTCATCCAAGTAGTTAATAAATAAAGTATTGGGAAAGGATGAAATAAAGAATGGAGAAGTGGGGAGAAGAGAAGAAAGAAGAAGAGAAGGAAATTAGTTCCATGAAGGTGTGCTAACAGAGAATAATTTCAGGAGGGTGGAGATGTATATCCAATTGGTTAGAGGGAGAATAATGATGTGTTTTGGACAAAAACAGCTCATCAGGAGAGTCTATTATAGAATATTGAATTAGCCATAATTATTTATATATTCCACTTTATAAAAGTGGCACATTTGTGGTCTCCACCCGTTGAAAGATGGTGGCAAAGATAAAAATAAAATGAAGATGCCAACCAAGAGAATGAGCCACACCCATGTAGTCCCTAGATCTTGATTTATGAACAGAATTGGATGCAGCAGGAAATCAACATCAGAAACTAAATTTACACAGGATTTAAAAATTAAGTATGGGGTTAGAATCCATCTTACTAATAAGAAATACTAAAGTTCCATAGGTCAAACAATAGTGTGGGGAATCTGATAGGGGTTTGCCATAATGGAAAAATGTTTAAGAATAACTAATCTTTATTTTACTCAAACAAGGTATATATGCATGGTACTGGGGATTGAACTCAGGGTCACTCAACCACTGAATCACATCCCCAGCCCTGTTTTGTATTTTATTTAGAGACAGGGACTCACTGAGTTGCTTAGCACCTCACCATTGCTGAGGTTGGCTTTGAACTCTTGATCCTGTCTCAGCCTTCCAAGCAGCTGGGATTGCAGGCATGAGCTACATGCCCAGCTCAAACAATATATATTTAAGCCCATATTCTTGAGTTGAAGTTAAGACAACATTTAGTTGCAGCTTAAGCTTACATAGGGAGCTCCTTGTAATATGGACACATTCTAATATCACCTATAGAATTTCGCCAGCAAAATAATATCCTCAAGTTTTTGTTTTAAATTTGGCAACAGACTGTATATATTTGCTCTAAATTCACTTTTAAGTGAATCTAATTATTCTCTACCCTGTACCTTATCATATCTTATTTTAGACAAATTTCCTTGGCTCACTTCATGCATCACATTTATAGAATCTGCTAGAAATCTTGCTATATAGGAATATATATTGAGGGCTGTATAAAATCAGTTCTACTCAACCATATCTAATAATTCACCAGGGCCTAGTATTGCTTTTCTCTGTTCTTTAAAGATGCACTGACTTTTTCATCCAGTCATCTCTTGCAATCTTAGAAATTGAGGGTGATAAAAATATGTATTAATTTTGTTCAGCAGTCTAAGATGTTTTCCTTAGTCATCTCCTATCTCAGGCCTTTGCTCTCACAAAAAAGACACACATACAAAATATCTCGTTGCTACTCCTGCAGTGTCAGCAAACCATTTTTCTTTCATTGTCCACTCGGTGTCTTGGACTGCTTAACTCAAAGTTCACTGCAAGTTTTATTTTGTATCCAGGAAGTAGAAACCTAATTGCTTCTACAAAAAGACTTGTCCGTACCTTATCAGAATACCCTCTATAGTAATTGTGTGTGTGTATGTGTGTGTGTGTGTGTGTGTGTGTGTGTGTGTGACTTTGCTCACATGTAAATAACCTGCAAGATAAAAATAAATGACTCAGATACTTTTTTCTAATTCATTCTAGAGTACTGTCTGTTTAATTGTTGTAATTATATCTCCATTTATCACAGTAGCCTGAGTTTATTTATGAATTTTATTTCGGTGTTGTTTCAGACAAGAAAATCTGTGGAACAATAACAAAAATTTTTAATAAGAGTCATAGGACTGTCAAGGTGTCTATATTTTTCTCACTGTTGATTATCTATGAGATGGGTGGGAAAAATGGCTAGAAATTAGCTCCCTTTTGCATGATAAATTAAATTGAAAATAAATTTGTATAACAAAGAACTAGATAAAAATTAAATATAAGAGCATCATTCATTCCAGTTTTAGAAAACTGGGGATTCACTACAGCCCATCTAAGATGAATACCTTCATCTAAGGTACTCAATAAAGACCAAGGCTTGACTAAATCTTTAGTAAGTTTAATATGGTTACATAACATATTTAGAAGGCGTTTATAGGTCTATCTCTGTGCTATGAAACATCCATGATTAAATCAAAGATTCTCTATTATTATTGCTTCTGTTACTATTTTGGGAAAGAAAGAAGTGTTTAGTTTTTAACTTTAAGACAGAAGGCCTGGGGACTCAAAATCCTTCTTTCATTACCATGTGACAGCATTGGGGAAAGTGTTTAAAATGAGTATGTGTTTGAAGATATTTAAGGGGTAGAATAATTGTAACAAAGCAAACAGATAGCTTTCACATCCTGTTTCATAATAAATATGCAATAGTGTCTTCTGGGTGCACAAGCGAGGAGTTCTTCCCCATGCAAACAGAGAAGGTTGGATACCACCAATTAGCCAGTCCATTTGTATTACACAGCTGCTACATGGTCAAGTATGTTCCATGGCTCAAGAAATATAATACAGGCCATGGGCAGTGTGTGTGTGTGTATATGCTGGGTGTGGAGAGTAATAGGAGGAGGAAAAGACAATATAAAATAAAGTAACAGAGTTTCTTAACTTAGTTAAATTATATAACTGATTTGAATGAGAATAATCAGAATCCTAGCCTTGATCTTTGAAAATTCTGTCAAGAAATTTAACCTACTTATGTTGCTTTAATTTTCTTTTTAAAAATCTGCTTAACTAAACTCTAAGCAAAGGAAACTGGAAGTAAGTACATCAACACACAGTCTGAGCTGAGTTTCATAAGGAAATGAATGTCCTTGTGGTTGTTTATCTAATTTGTAGTCTGCACCAAATATATTTTATGCTTCCTAATATGTATTTTTATATTACTTATTACTAATAAAATAATCATGATTTGTGGGGTAGCTGCTCTGGGTTGGGCATTGCATTAAGTGTTTTATAGGTCTTATTTCACTTACTTACCTATGATCTTTATGAGGTATTTTATCTTCTTATTACTTTGGAGAAAACTGAGCATCAGGAAAATAAAGTATCATGTCCAATTTAATATAGTAAATAAGTGGAAGAGGCAGGATCTGAACCCAGGCCTATTTCACTCTAAACCCTGTGTAGATTTTAACCATTTCATAGCATTCTAATACAATTAAAAGGAGTTCTAATTACACAATTATCCTTGTGGTCACTCACATCCCATCTGTTCAATTCAACACTGAATTTAATTTATTATCATAGCCCCATGTTTTCAACCTCTGTGCATACAGTAGTTACTCCAGTATTTTTCTTCTTAAAAGAATTTGATCCTAGAAAAAATTTTTTCATCTATAGCCAAAATGACATGCAAACAGCATATTTTCCTATAAATCACACAAATAATCCAAAAATAAAGAAATAGTCATATTGGCAGAATAGACCCCCAGACCAGGAAACTAACACTTTAGGATTGTTATTTGCTTCCACACTGACAAACTACACTCACAAACACCCTAAATTTAGATTAATGCTTCATGAATAAGTAATATGAGGCCTCTATTTTTGTTTAATCTGTAGGTCTTTGTGTTGTTTCATGACATCACAGGACTTTGTTCTCTTGAGAAATTGCTGTTAGCCAACTCTCCATATAAGGCTGGTCAAATAGGAGCAGACAATTCTAAGTAATAGAGGGAATATCAAAGACATTTTAAATCCACTTTTAGCTTTCTTCTGGGGCTCTAGGTAGAAACAATTAATACTTGTTATTCCCTGGCTTTCAACTAGAGTGCTTGAGCTAATTAGAAAACTATAGAAAAGGCTGAAGTTTAGACTAGGTCCCAATTTTAACTATCCAAAGTTAAAGTTCATTCTCATGTGTCACATAAAGTGGCTTCTTATTCTATAGTTCTACTTTTAGCATGCATTTCAGCTCATGCAAGCCAGCACAAAATATCCTGTTACACGTTTTTGTCCACCTCCATTTTAATTCATAACTTGTCTACTTAATTTTCACTTTTAAATAAAGGGTGGATTCCATTTTTTTCTAATAAATTGGTTGGTTCCCCATATAAGTTATTGAGTAAATTTGGAGATATATATATATATATATATATATATATATATATATATATATATATATATATATATNATATATATATATATATATATATATATATATATATATATGCCGCAGTCCGTCTGGCTGGGCAAAATAACCGGGGGGTGACGAACAACTTGTATAGATTGATACAGCAGGAGTAGGAGCCGTTTATTGTAGGACAGGAGCAGTATTTATACATTTTACACAGCTTATCTTAATTAGCATAAACTAGATACATCAGTCAACCAATAAGGAATCTCCACACTTAATGGCTCGCTGGCATTACTTCACAAATCACTCCCTCTGGCAAAATGCCAGGCGCCATCCTGACTTGTTTACAGACTCTAACATTTCCCCCTTTTGTTTAATTTAAATAACGACCATAGTGGTTTTTACACAAACACCATACATAATCTGCTACAAGCAGAAGGGGAGGATACAAAATGCCACAATACCAAGCCAATTGATGGCTCCAAGTAAGAAGCCCTTGGAAAAATTATACCAGCAATGACACCATTAGCAAAGATACCGAGTTACAATTTGTTGTAGATTACAGTTTGTTGTCTCAGTCCAGGTAAAGCAGTGTCTCAATAGATTAACTCACAGTTCAGGTAAATCACAGTCCAGGTAAGTTCTGCAGGCAGCTAGCTTAAATCACAGTCCAGGTAAGTTCTGCAGACAGCTAGCTTAAATCCGAAGTCTTGAAGTCTCCTCTGGTTCTCAGCAACACTGGAAATTCTTCCACCTTCGTTTTCATAGGCACTGGGACAAAGGCAGGAACTCTGGATGGCTAAAGAAAATCATGTAGCATTCCAGCAGGCACTAAGAAAACAACCTTCTGAACAATTTAGTACATTATCTCAAGGTTTTTTAAATTTGAAACAAGCCTTAATATAGTGCTCATTACTCATTAGCTTCCAGGTGTGGGAGAACCATTGTAGCTTAGTTATTTGCATTGAAAATGACCAAACATCAGGGACTCCGGTAGCGTCTTCTGCCGGCTGTAGCATCCTGGGCAGCCCCAGATGGCCCTGGGGAGTGTTCCAGACTCAAACTGTCACTGGGCACAGGGAGCAAGAGCCTGCGAGACTGTGCCTCCAGGTCAGGTTTGGATTTGGGCTCTCAAAGTGGCATCCCACTCCCTGGGTGAGGGGCGGGGAAAAGCCTGCTGCTGCCGCTTGGAAAGCCCTTGCTGCACCATGACCGGCTCGCGCACGTGGCACCCGCCTCCAATTCACGCACCCTCCAGTAACGAAAAGTATTCAGTAATAGCCTTTTGCTGCAACATTTTTCCTGATAATTCTTCCTCTGAACTTTTTTCTTCTTTCTGACTAGAGTTCCTGGGCTCTTATCAACACATGCCCTAATTGCTCTTGGTTCCACTGGGGTGCCTCTTTCCCTTATCAATTTACTTAACACCCCTTCCATATTTTCATCACAAAGACAATAAAACACACTGAGACAAAACAAGACACAAACATACTGTATCAATCTTCTCCATTTTCTAGAAATGGCCACTTTTCCTCTCGCCCTATCTAGGGACGAGCAGGTTTGCTCCCGTCCTATCTATGGACGGGCAACTTTTTTTCGTCAACTTACCCCCGAGTGTCGCAGGGCTCCCGGTATGGGCCACCATCTGCCGCAGTCCGGCTGGCTGGGCAAAATAACCAGGGGGTGACGAACAACTTGTGTAGATTGATACAGCAGGAGTAGGAGCCGTTTATTGTAGGACAGGAGCAGTATTTATACATTTTACACAGCTTATCTTAATTAGCATAAACTAGATACATCAGTCAACCAATAAGGAATCTCCACACTTAATGGCTCGCTGGCATTACTTCACAAATCACTCCCTCTGGCAAAATGCCAGGCGCCATCCTGACTTGTTTACAGACTCTAACATATATATACACACACACACACACACACACATACATATATCTCATATATATCACATAACCACTTTTGTGGTTAGTTTAAATGCTTCTTTAAATAACTATTCAATTTATTTCAAAAAATAAATTTTCTATATATCAGAAATTTTGTTGTCTATGTATGTTGATTTCAAAATTTCATCATCATAATACTATTAAACAAAGAGAAAATATCTCTTTAAAGTTGAAGCATCTTGGTGACTGTTTTGTTTGTGGTCAGCTAGGGAAAAATAAAAAGAATAGGGAAATCAGGAAATTGAAACAAAAGGAAAAGAAAAAAAGATATCTAGATTGCCTTCTTTTTTCTAGTAAAATTTTTAATTAATAAATTTTTAACTAATTTTTATTTTCAATTTTTAAAATCTCCTTGAGCAAAATGCCCTGGAGGAGAAGAGATCATTAAGCTCATGAACAAAGAGTAAAAAGCAATAGTTGAAAAAATCAAGAGGAAGAAGGATGAGTTGAAGACTGAGTCATTTGGAAGAAATGGACTTCCCCAGAGAAAATAACAATACACAGTGGGGAGAGGCTGAGGCTTTAGAAATTGGATTCACATTATAGAACATCCTGCTATATACTGTGTTATTTAGGGATTTAATTCAGCTTCCCTAAGTCCCGACATTTAGAAGTATTGGCATGAATATAACAGTTTATCTTGAGACCATGATGCAACTGATTAATTTTAGAAAAAAAATAAACTAATACACTTCCAGGAGAAATGATGACTTAGGTAAGAAGAGTTTATCAAAAAGAAAAATGGGAATGATAGAAAACTGTAGGAACATTATACTCTGAGAGTTTGTGAAATCACGGGAATTTCGACAGTTCATGGGTTGAGACCAGAAGAAAACTACATACAGGGAACCATTACTTAAATTACCAAGGCAGGGTCCAGACACCTTTGGAAAGAAAGCTGACAGTGATGGGAAGCATGTACAAACTAATCAACTAGCAGAGAATTAACTGCTAACTCTAAGAGAAGGCAGAACGTGGTAAGTGCTGCATACTTACAGCTTGATGAAAAGAGGCGGGCCACACACTTAAAAGAACAACCCTCATGTCCTAAGTCAACTCTGAAAATAGAAAGAAATTTTGATGGAGAAAGGAAGCCAACACAAGAGTTGTAGGAGCTTGAAGATGCTGTCAGCTCAAATGGATGAGCAGACAATAGTACTTCAAGGACAGGTTTATGCCTTCAGGAACAAGCCCTTTAGATCCAAATGGCTGTGGGTGAGAACAGCTTTGTCAACTCTGGTCGAAACAGTGATTAAAAACTTGAAAGAGAACCAAAGAAGTACAGGGCAAACTCATCCACTAGAAAAATTTAAGGTTAAAGTTTAAAATTATAACCAACACAGGCTCAGGTCTTCCATTCCACAATATGGAAAAATAAGTAACATTCATAGAGGTAACAACATGATTTATATTTTACATGCATATAAAATTAAAAATTTATAACACAAAATATATATGTTATATATATAATATATTTTATATGAGATGTATATTTTATATATATTTTACATATTTTATATTTATATTAAGTGTATATATAAAATATGTAACAGATACATTTATATGTAAAACATAAATATATGTATTTGATATTATGTATTTTATATTTTATGTGCATATAAAATATAGATTATGTGGTTACCTTTATGAATGTTTCTTTCTCTTTTTCTCTTTCATTCTATAAACACACACATAAACACACACTCACACATACAATGTATGTTTTATCTCCTCCAGAGATAACAGTTCAGTCAGGAGGACAGGTACTGCAGAACATGAGGAAACTAAATTTGAGGGGCCAGACAGAGAGCTGGGCCACTCTGTAGTATAATACAATAGGTGGACAGCTTTTGGCATTGGATTCAATCTCAGATCTGCTAAAAATTGTATGTATTTATTTTATACTCATTAATTCTGAAAAATTAAACAAGAATATTATGCCTACTTTGCAGTGCAATAGGAAGAATTAAACGATATGCATAGTGCCTGGTACAGATTGATTGTTCAATTAATGGATGCAAATATATTCCATGGAAAGAATGAAGAGTGTACAAAAAGACAAGGCCTTTGGAGTTGCTTGAACCAGAGACGAAGTAACCTTTTGAGCTTACTTTCAATTCTGTGATCTTCTATTTTTCAGAAAGGCAGTTCAAAAGGAATCTGTTTTTCCCTTTGCACAGACAAGGTAATGAGTGCTTTAAAAATAGGAATATTTTATAGCCTTCAAAACATAAAACAACATAAGAAAATATAAGCATTATCCACAAAAGTCAGACCATGACCATAGGGTTATTTCTTCTGGTATTAATCTTAGAGGATTCAGACATTTAAAAAAAGATCTTAAAGACAGATAAAGACAGAGATAGTGTTTTAGTCAGCTTTTTTTTGCTGCTGTGACTTAAAGACCCAACCAGAACTATTGTAGAGGAGGAAAAGTTTATTTAAAGGTTCAAGGTTTCAGAGGTCTCAGTCCATATACAGCCAGCTCCATCATGGCAGAAGACTATGGCAGAGGAAAGCAGCTCACATGATGATCAGAAAGTAGAGATAGAGGGCTCCACTTGCCAGATACAAATATACACTCCAAAGCCACGCCCCAATTCCTAGCTCCTCCAGCCACATCCTACCACTTCAGTTACCACTCAGTTAATCCCTACCAGGGGATTAATTCACTGATTGGGTTAAGACTCACACCCCAATCATGTTCTCCTCTGAACCTTCTTGCATTGTCTCACGAGCGAGCTTTTGGGGGGAACCACATCTAAACGAGACAGAGAGAGGAGAGAGAGAGAGAGAGAGAGAGAGAGAGAGAGAGAGAGAGAGCGAGCTGAACATTTCCCTGCTATGCAGCAGTCATTAATCATCTAAGATCTTTTCCTGAATTCTCCTCTTGGTCATGCTGCTGTTTATTCTCCAAGTCTTGTTGCTGCTCTTACTCTCTAAGTCCTTTAGTTTGTCTGAGACCTCCTACCATCTTACTTAGCTGTTTTCTCTTCAATCCATGATTTCTTCTGTACTGAAGACATTCTATTTTTATTTTACCATAAATTCCCTTGATTGATCTCACTTGTTCCTAGAAGCAGGAATAAAGAAGCAGGATCACCACTTCAAAAGCAGAAAAAGTGGTGTGTGTGTGTGTGTGTGTGTGTGTGTGTGTGTAAAATTACTCTCTCTTGAATCAGAGTTAAAATAACATTTTTGAATAAGATATTCCTTAAGTTCATGGTAAAAAATACAAATCTTTTTCTAGGTGTCTGCTGAGCAAATGCAATTAATGTTTCAATTGTAAAGTTTCTTTATCCATTTACATTATTATAAGTGTTCAGCTTTAAAGACCTTCTGTAATAGACTTTAGCCTTCATTTGCAAACTGGCTTTATCCTTTATTCATTCACTCCCTCTTCCCTAGTCACCTGGCATTCTCAATGAACTCTCTAGAAGCAAGGCTAATTTCTGCTTCATGTCCTTCCTTACCTTTTTACTTTGTTTGAATTGACCAATGCTTTTTCATTCACCCACATGTTATACTATGTGTGTCAGGTTCACCATCCTCCATAAACCTCAACTGCAGCCAGCCTGTAATTATTTATCCCGAATTGACCCATGCAGCACTATATACATATGATGATTTTCTTAGACTGACAAGCACGTTACCCACCTTAGCAAAAAAAAAAAAAAGAATTTCTATCTGAAAGAGCCTGAAAATGAGTGCACTCTATCTCCTACTCACGATGGCAGGAATATGATTTTGGCACTGTTTATAGTCATCGTTGAAGTTCCGGTTAGTCACTGACCACTTTTTCAGATAACTATTTTAAACTTTCTAACTCATGAAATGGTGAAAATATCATAGTATAGAATCACTTTAAATTTGGAAATTGTATATATCATGCTCAGGTGGTTGCCCAAGTAATTGCACTGTCTTGTATGATTATACCTACAATGGGGACCCCATGGTGCCTGTGATGTTATCCCTAGTAAACCACCCATTGTACCCACAAGGTTGCCAATATGAACTAACCAAGACAGAGAGTTCATCTTTGGAGAAATCCAAACATTCTAATGCTTCTACCCCTCTAGTTTCTGAGTATATTTTATCTGAGTGAAATACATTCATATGATATCCCTCTGGAATAATTCAGGACACTTCTTAAAAATAATACAGTTAGATCCTAATGTTTTTCTATTATTCCTGCTTCAGAAATCCTTCAGACTACAGCCATGCTCCTCAACTGGATAGGTGTAGAGTTCCCAAGAGATATAAGGGCATGGAGAGATTTAGAAGACTCAATTTCCAGATTCTCAGCTTCTATTGGTACCTTTAAAGCTCATCTACCAGAGCAAGTACTTGTGGTTTAGCATCCCCTATTTCACAATCATAACATGATTCACTGACCCAAAGATAAAACAACCAGTTAACCGAACATGGGGTAGTTGCATAATTTAATACAAGGTACCAGTAGAGCTGTTTCTTTTCAGCAACTAATGCCATGTAACTGTTTTCCCAAAGCTTAATGATACAAAACTACAATAATGTTTAATGTCTTGTGATTCTATGTAGTCCTTCTGCTGTTCTTACCCAGTTTCACTCATATGGTTATATTCAGCTGAAGGGTAGGCTGGAATTGAGGCTCAGCTAAGACAGTGGTAGGGCTAGGCTTCTCCTCTCCAAGTGGTCTCCATGTGGTCTCAGGGCTTCTCTGACTCCATACTGTTTATTCAGCAATCCAGTTACGTTTCCTTATTAAGTCATAAAAGTGTTTGAAAAGGGCAGAAACTTTGAGGTCTTTTAAGATCTAACCCTGGATGTTTCATACACTGTTGCTATATTTAATAGTTAAAATAACCCTCAAGGGCAGCCACATGCAAGGGTAGGAAAAACACTGTACCCCATGATTTGAGGCAATACAGTATAACCCTAGAAATATACCATGGTATGAGACAGAAGATTGGTATCATCATTTCCAACCTCCACCATGCTCCTCCAGATTCCTCATTCAATGACAGAGTCCATATAGCTATCCTTTGATGTGAATAATACATATTTATCAACAAATGTACAGGTTTATCAATTGCTAATGAAAATCATTATAATAATTAAATAACATTTCATGCATTGTTTTTACCACTTAGAGATCTTTAGTTAAAGAAGCATCTTAAAATTCATTATATGTATTTTTTCAATGAAAAAATAAGGTGATCAATGAAATATCAGTATCAATACATTGGACTAATTCTGAAATGTACACAATTCTTCAAGTGAAGAGTAACAGAAATCACATTTTCAAAAGATAAAAGATTGATACAAAATTTTCCACAAAATTACTTTTCTTTTGTATGTTAAATAAACATGGATGCGTGTGAAGTCCACTTTCATTTATATTTCATTTGAAATGCTTTGAGAGTTGTTAATAGCTGTACTTTAAAACATTATTATTTATAATAAATTAGAATTTATATTTTTATCTATTTACATTTTCAGTAAAAAGTTTAGAAGCCAACTTAAAATGTAAGTGATATTGAAAACTGGGTCTCAGTGTCCAGTTAAAGAGTTATGGACAGCAGAGTGTGGTGAGAGCTGGAAGAATATTTTCCAGTGGTAAAAGCAGCAGTTTGGGGGGCCAGTTAGAGCATTCTCATAGAATTTTTTTTTTACTTCTATTCTGTGTAGGGTTAGAATTAATGTTTTATGGTGTATTTCTGAGTAGATAGTACCACCCCATTTTCAGAAGTGGAAAATGCCAGAGGAGGTTGGACAATTCAAATCATTTTAACATGTCTGTGACATTAGTCTTTGTGTAGTTGTGTGGTTGTTTTTTAATTTCTTCGTGGTAAGTATAAAATAGTCTCTGTTGGTGTGAAAAAAAAATGTAAGTGATATATAACCAAACTAGTGTCAAGTTTCTTTGCCAGATCAGATTACCAATGTTCTGAGTTATTCTGTTGCCTTACTGTTTGACCTATAACTTGTAGGTGACAATTTTTTTTAACATTCAGGAAGTATGCATTTCTTCTAGAACCATTTAGCATATTTACTCATTTGCACAATATAATTTAATTATTAAGCAATAATCAAGCTTCCTCCTCCTCTAATTCAGGTCTGTATTCCTGAGATTCTTAATCATTTTTGTGCCATGAACCCCATTAGCAGTCTGGTAAAGGCTATGATTCTTTCTCAGAATAATGATTTTGAGTGATAAAATAAAATATTTAAGATTATACAAGAAACCAATTATATTAAAATACTGTTACAATATATTATAAAAGCCAAATTTGTTATGTAGCACTGTGTATGATTGTCACACATATAACACGATTTAGCAGCAGAGCTAATAACTAATATAATTTTGAATGATATTTCAAGGTATCTGAGACAGCAGTAATGTAATGTGAAAATATCTCTGGTGTCTGTTGTTGACAGCCCCAGGTACTGCAAATAATACTGTGTATTGTACTCCACATTTATAATTGAAGGAAATGATAAATTTTAGTTAGATGTTCATGAAGAGAAAGATGCATTTTTTTCTCATCCAATTCATAACCCACTGAAATCTACACATGAATTTCTTAGAAGGTTTCTGAACAGTAGTTTAGAAGTCCCAAAGGTTTAGTGTTTAGGTCATACCTATTCAGAAAAAAATGGGTTCTTTAGAATACTGTTGAGCATGTTAGTGAGAAGAGGTTCCTAGAAGATGGTAAATATATAGTTAGAGAAATAGTTATTGATTTGGATTTGCCTAGAATGTAGGTTTTTGTTAATAAATATGCCTTAAATTATACAACTGTAAGGTAAATGGAAGGAATTAGAAAATATCATGCTAAGCAAAGTAAACCAATCCCTAAAATCCAAAGGTCAAATGTTCTCTCTGATTAGTGGGTGCTGATCCATAATGGGGGAAGGCATGGGAAAAATGAAGGAACTTTTACTGGGCATATAAGGTCAGGAAAGATGGTGGAATGTGATAGACATTATTAACCTACGTACATGTATGACTGCATATATGGTGTGACGCTACATTGTGTACAATCCGAGAAATTAAAAGTTGTGCTGCAATTGTGTATGATGAATCCAAATGCATTCTGCTGTCATATATACCTAATTAAAATAAGTTAATTAAAAAATTATACAGCTATAAATTGCTTCTTATCCCTATTATATACATATAGGTATGTGGTAGTTGTTAGAACTATTTGTAATAATGAAAAAAAATTAGCATGAACAGAAACCATGATTAATTGAGTATATCTTAATGCTAGGCCTTTTCCTGAGCACTGTATATGTGTAATGTACAGTATTTTATACACATTTTGTTTTCTCATTATATCTCCAGAGATAGAATTATTTTTTGTTCTACCACTTTATAGATGAAGTAAGGGAAGTTTATAAAGGTTAAGTTTACTTGCCATAGATTTCAGAAATAGCAAATCTCTGAATGTAGACTGAATTTTTTAATGGTCTGGAATAAATTGTGTTTTTGCACATTATTCCATATGATATATCAAACTATTTACCTAAATAATTTTTTATCTCTTTAACAAGTATTAATTATGCTTCTAATATACACCAACATTTGCTAAGTACTCAACATCAATTCCTATTTTTCTACTTATTGGTGTACTCACTTGCTGTCTGTCACCTCTGCATATGACGGTACTCTTCTCTGTGCTGTTAAATTGTGTATTGTTCATATTTGCTTTTGATACCAACATAACACATTTCACCTGAAGCTCTCATTGTGTTTCTGGGACATGATCAGGGGATACTTGATCCCAGAATGGGACTATCGATTTTGTTAATATCTTTATCTCCTCTTAGATCTCTAAGTACATGTCTTTATGACTTATGCATTTTATTATTATGTGTTCACTAGATGAAGATTTAAATAGTCTCTCCAAGAAAATAAAATGTAAGTTAAAAACGGAAAATCAATTAAATTTGAAAAATCTGCATAACAGAAGGTGTCTGGGACTCCATATCCCATGCATTGTGTAATCATTCTTCCTTCAGGGAAATACACATTGAGTGTTTACTTCCTACTATCTCCTATAGCTGAATATAACTAAGTAGCTAATGTACCTGAATTTTCATTGCTGAAAGTGCCATTTCCAAGATAACTTGACTGTGAACAAAATGTCCCTCTGTGTGAAAGCTAAACTTATTACATAAAAATATAAGCCAAAATATAGATCTCAAGTGACTGGTATGACCTTCTGACTTTGCCACTAAACCAACTCTTAATTCAGGATTATTATCAAAGTTCTAAAGCTATTTGCATGTTTAATCCACATCCATTTGTTTTCTGAACATTCCCTGCTTTGAGCTCCAAGGAAGAGAAGAAACCAAAGAAGTGTTTAATGATCCTTCTTTAAATATAAATAGCAAATACCATTTGCTGCTCCTCTTTGAAAAATTAAAATTGATTTTCTCTTTCTGGATAAGAGATGATCTGGTGTGGGTGAGCACTCAGTGACTCCTATCACTGGTGATATTGCAAAATTGGCTCTGAAGAAAACAGAATATGGCTGTGGCTGAACTGTTTTTTTCAAACATTGAGCAAAGTTCAAGTCACAAAAGGATACAGCCTTCTGACAAACAGAAATCATGTTGGAAGTCAAACACCTATTGAGTCTGAGAAATTTCTTCCAAAACCCTTATGTTTAAGGACATACTTAGAACAGCATAAGACAAATTTTACTTGAAGCCTGAGGTATCCAGTCAAGAAAATTTCATCTCATGTTAGCTGGATGACTCAAATTTAGGAAACTCAGTCCTTTCTATTCTTATTGGTTTTAGGTATCTGGAAATCAGCAACCCAGTCTTAGGAAAAAAGTTACCAGCAAAAAGAGCATACATAATTAAGAGTCGTTTTAGTCCAGAAACTTTGGTTTTGTGAAACCTCTTTGGAAATGGACAAAGAAATAGGGTTCCAACCTCTTCCAAGGAGAGCATTTGGCCAAGAGACTTCTGGGATCAACAACGTATTTCTCCAATAATAAATCCTATGTTTTTTTCTTTTATCCCACACAATTCAATAAATCCCAAATTCCAGATGGAATTAAAAAACTGCAATATATTTAACATTTGGCCACTTGATGAAGACTTAGGCTGCTCTTCTAATTCTTTTCCCCTTTTCGCCCCCATTGCCTTAGTTCTATAATAATTGGCATATGCTGGAGAATAACTATTCATTATTACCTGAAAAATTCAACCACCCATTGTGCTTTGCAGTAGTGCCTTACATTCAGGGAAGGTTTTATCACTTTGTACAAATACATTTTAATTGTTCCCTGAACAAAGACATCCCAACCAAACCCTTTGTCTGGGTGTGAACTGCTGTATTTCTGAAGTATGAATTCCTTGCAAACAGTGCACCCACCTGGCACCAAAGAAAAATTACATAACAATGAGTGTGCATTGGTCTCAGAGCTCTGAGCTGTACTCCCTACCTTGCCACTGAATTTTCTGCAGCACCTGATCTGTGAATGACAAATGGCGTCTCTCCCTACTAGACCATGAAGCAAGGATATTCAAATATTCTTCAGCATCCAACTTTTTGATCATCTTATTCTCTTTTTATTTTTCTCTTTAAATATTAGGTATAATTTTAGAGACCAGTGCACTCAATTACCTCATCTTACAGAAGAGAAAATTGAAACTGAGAAAGGTTCAACTTTAAAAATCTTGGAAGTTGCAGAAGAGAGACAGAATAGGAAATCAAGGTCTGATTTACCCAAAGATAGCCTTGATTCAAAGAATTGAAAGAAAATCAGATGACCCTCCTCTCCTCATCCTGTACTAGAGTCAATAACATTTTGGTTCAACAACAACAACAACTACAAAACTCCTTCCATTGACCTTATAATAGAAAGTATAAAACTGTATATGATAACAAGAAAAGAAAGAAGAATTCTCATAGATATTTAGAAAGGAGAATCTTTTAAAGTTAAAACTAAATAATATTATTCTCACATAATTTCCCCTATAACTGGTTATAAAGTATTGCAGATCCAAGTGACTCCTTTTCACCATTAATGATTCTGTAAGACTGGTGACATTAAAATAAATTTCTCTTTGTTTACATTTCCATTAAGTTTCCTATGCATATCCTTATAGTTAAATTGATGTTCTAACTTTCTTAAATATATATCTCATACTTGATAAAAATATTTGCACTGATAATTTTTTTCACGTGAGTGCAGGTATATAAACACGCACGCATGTAACATTCTATTTTCATTGCTCTTACTAAAAATGGCTTTATTTTAGTGTTTATGTCTCAGAATGCTTTCTTGGCAAAGCTCTCTTTTTCAAAACAAGGAGTATGAAGGATTATCACCCCTAACAAAGTCCTTATGGCCAGGTTGTTGTGGCTGATATAGACACCCTCCAGACTTCATTCATGATACAGGCCCCTAGCCAGACAGTCTGGCTAAAAGACAAAGAATTCTAAACCAACGAATCTTTGTAGCTGTTACAGTGTCTTCCAAACTCAAATGGAATGAGATGGAGCCTGGGTTTCAGTCCAAATTACCGTTCACATGGGATAGGCATAATTCCCATATATCTCCTCTGAACACACACACACACACACACACACACACATATACACACACCACAAATAATAAGAAATTTGACATTGTGAGAGGTATCAGGAGGCTGGCCACTCATGGTTAATGATTATTCAGAGGACAATCTGAATGTTCATATCTTGAGGTTATAACAATAAATGATGCTGCTACAACTAAAAATGCAGTCATCTTCCTAAATATTATCAATAGGAAAACATCAATAAGTTTGGCATGGGAAATGCATAAGGGAGGAAAGGGGTAAGTTTTTTAGAGTTTTATATAGTACAACTGGTAAAATCTACCAAGAAGTATTATAAATATGATGTAATCTGCACTGTTTGTCCATAGTGTTTATTCTTCCCTAAATTCCTTGTCCCTATGCATGCTGTTCCAATTTTGGTTTATACTCACCTATATCATATTAAAATAAAATGTTATCCAAAGATGAAACTTAATTTTTATGATTAACTCCCCTCTTGTTTATTCAGCATCTGTAGGACAGTGTCAGAAATAGTTAATCATCAATATTTCCAGTGATATTGATTTTTATAGCAGGTCTTTATGATTATATGGATTAGAGAAAGCATTCTTTCATTCTATCCTGTTTGTTTATTTTTTTTTCCAATTTTATTTTCCTCTCTAATATAGTGTTAAATGTGCCTACCTTACAATAGTCTTTCACAGGGTCTTAATCACTGTGGGCATCCAAGGAACATTCTGGACAACAGTAAAAGATTAGGTGGGTAATCACAAGGACACTGAGAAAGTGAATCTGTATTCATCACACTTTTTTTGTTCAGTTTCTTTTCTTGGTTAATGATGTTCAGAAATAAGAGAATAAATAAAACAAGTAAACAAAGACAAACCAGAAAAGGAAAATGTTTCTTAGTATTTTCAACTTTTTCAGGAATAAGTTGTTTTGCTTTACTGTAGTTTGAAAATATGTCATTTTGTGAGATTGATCCAATGCTAGGATAAAGAATATGTTCTGAAAATCTCTTTTAGAAAGATTTATAATATTAACCTCAGGCTATTTTAAGTCCCCGTCGATCTTTATGAAAACAGCCAAGAGATCCATTTGTTTTCCAAACAGTAGAAAGTCTCTGTTACCTTTTGTCAACCATGATTGAACAAATGACTTTGGGTCAAAGTGATTCAGTTGTGAAGTGCCAGGGTCCTGCCAGTCCCCTAGAATACAGACTCAAACAGCAGCCACTTTGGACCTGAGCTGCCCATTGCAGCCAGGGGCTAAGTAGTTTTATTCAATTTTTTTCTGGGACTAACACCATTATAGACCATTGTAATCCCAGGATTAATAGGAATCAGTGCAGTGACTACATCTTGACCCATGGCCAGCATGGCTGGTCAAAAACTGAACATTCTATCAAACCAGTAGGTCTAGTTTTTCATGTTTTCTATCAAACCACTAGGTCTACTTTTTTTCAATGTTTTCCAATTAACTATATGATAGCTTCAGTGAAATAATACATTTCTTGCTTGTTCTTTATTGTCCTAATAGTACCAGAGAACTGTCCAAGTCATTGAATCTGTAAGACAGACACCTGCTGGGTTCATAGAAAGTGAGAATCTATTACCTATTATTCTAACTCTCTGATTTTAATTAAAACAGAATCATTTATACTATCACTACTGCCATTAAATTTCTTCTGCTAAGACTTACCACTTATCAGGGCATTCTTTCCTTTAGCAAGAATGGTGAACTTAAAAATAAAATCATGAATGGGCCACACTTACATGATGACAACCCACTTCTTGCTCTCTACATCTTCTGCTTGTCCTCCCTGCTGTGTACACACACACATACACACACACACACACATACACACACGCACACATACACACATGCACACACACACATGTACACACACTGACACACACACGGTTCACACTCTATTTTGGTTCCAGTCTAGCTGTCTACTCAATTCAGGATACTTTGGGAACCTTACATTTCTTTACCTGTCTGGATTTGATCTTTATGTATCCTTTTTTTGCTAATTGTCAATGAGTTGGCACCAAGCCCACCTAATGTATACCGAAGCAGAAATAATTTTTTCAATATATAATTGGTTTATTTACTATGTTAAATCCATTCTGTATTGTTACCTGGAAGGTCACAATCTTGCTTTGACATTTGTTTTCGAGTACCTTTGGTACATTTCTCTGAGTAGGTTACTTCCTGATGTGTTTTCCATTTTTGATTAACAGTTCGAAAAGGGCAAGGAACATGTTTGTCTCACCACACAATCGCACACACATCCGCACCTACCTTGTCCTTTCTTCTGTTGCTACTGATGATGATTAATAGTATTCTTCTTAAGCATTCTCCAAGCTCTTACAAAATTCATTAACTATTTACACATGAACACTAGGAGGCAAATGTATACATCATTATTAACATTTAAGGGTTGAAGAAAATGAAGTATTGTGTTTTTTAGGTGAGTTATCCAAAGTTTTGCAATAACTAAGCAGCTAAGTGAAAGAAAATGGACTGGGATGTCTTGTTTTTTTTTTTTTTTTTTTTTCCTAA
>NW_025999990.1:25529692-25534366 GCF_001458135.2 Marmota marmota marmota | reverse complement strand
AAAAAAAAAAAAAAAAAAAAAAAAAAAAAAAAAGCAGCTATTTGGGAAAGAGAAAAGACTAGATGTTGGCAAGGAACATCTGACATTGCCACTGGAAACTTTTAGTAAGACTTCTTTATGCATTTGTACTTGTAATAAAGAAAAGATTGGCCCAATTATTTATGGTGTTTACAACCAGAAATAAAATCAGAAAGCTCACAAACTATTTTTTATTATCCAATTTCAAAGCCAGCTATTCTTTTATTTTCCTTACTTTCATGACATTATTCTTTACATTGTTCATTTCTTTCCTATCTTAAATTGATGACCATAGCTCATATTAGATGTATAAATATTTATTGTTCATAATTTTGCTAACTGAGCATCCTTTTCCATATTCTGTACCATGAAAAAATCAGAATATTTAAAAATGATTGAAATCATGGAAGTAAAATCTCACCACAAACAAATCAAACTAGAAATCAATAATAGAAAAATAAGAGAATCTCTGAATACTTGGAATTATATAATACTTCAAAATAATGGATGTTCACAAAGGAAGTCTTGATTAAAAGTAAAAAATATAGTGAACTAAATTTAAATTTTACAGAAAGAGCTAAAAAAAGATTAAAGCAAGAATTTATAATAATTTATTCTATAGGACTGGCCAAAACAGTCAGTACAAGGTTAAATATAAGTGGCAAAAGTAGATGATTTTACATCACTCCTGATCTTAGAGTGAAACTTTCATTTTTCATCATTAAGTATATACTTACCTGTGAGTCTTTTATAGATATCTTTTATCATTTGAAGGTCATTCTTTTTATTTCTAGTTTTTGAGAATTTTGAACATGAATAGATGTTGGATATTTTTTCTGATATTTGTTCCACATCTCTTAGGTGAAAAAATGGGGATTTGTCTTTTGTTTACTAATGTGATATATATATTAATTGATTTTAAGCCATGCTTTCCTTCCTGATTATCATACATTACATTTAGTCATGGTATATGATCTATTTAATGTATTTGCTAATATTTTGTTTTATCCATTATTAAATAAAGATATATAGAATTTTTCAACTATTATGTTTGAACAACTTATTTCTCTTTTAGATTCTGTCCATTTTTTCTTCATATATGTTGGTGCTTTGTTGTTAACTTGTTTATTCATAATTGCTATATTTTCCAGATGTATTGGTATTTTCATCAACTATGAATGTCCCTGTTTGCTATTGTAATCTTTGAATCTTAATGTTATAAATTCTTAACTACTGCCACCATTTAGTTGGCATTCTATAAGGAGTTAATAAATCAGTAAATGTTATGATATATTTTTAATAAATATTTATTTATTTACTTACTAGATACCAGGAACTTGTCTAAGTACTAAATCATTAACTATCATTCAATGTCAGTCTATTTGTTGATATTTTGTCTTTACTTACAATACATGTTTTTCTATATTAATCTGGTTATTATGGTGTGTATTTCTATTGACACTCTGTAAGATTGTTAACACTTTTTAAGATTATAAATTCTTAGCAACAATTACATTTGCGGATTGATTTAAGACTTATTCATTCTTCTAATGCATAATATGGCAGAAAATGACTTATTTTACCTATAGCCAATATATCAGAAACTCTTATCTAGGTAGCTATGTGCCCTGATAAAAGCCTATACTTTCTAGTGTCTTCATACCTTAGTGTGGTCATGTGATAAAATTCTGGCTAATAAAATGTAATCAGAAGCTGTGGGCTCCAACTTAAGCTCTTTAAACATGTACATAAACCCCATTGTCTCCTCATTTTCCCACTTTCCGTCTAAAACATAAATGAGAGGGTGTATTTGTAAACCTTGTAAGTTTACAAATGGAAAAATACAGGTGAAATATAGGAATAAAGAGATTGAATCCATCTTGACTCTGTGATAAGAACTACCTCCAAGTTTTCTATTTAGGTCTCTATTTGATGCCCCCAAATGCAGTTTCTACCTGATACAAATGATGCTCATCATGCTGACAAAAAACAAGGTCTGATGAGGGTCTACCCCAACTGACAAAAAGACAAAATGAAATAAGTGATTACCTTCTCTCAAATTCTAGAGCCATTCAAGCTAGTGTATCATTTATTTTTCTCCAAAACACTTCCTATTCTTCCCAGTGAGCTCAAAGCAGATTTTGACACAGATGAAAAAAAATGCTCTTTTCTTATCATTTATGGGCTGTATATATTGAGAGTCATAAGAGAGAGATTACAAATAGTGGCCCTATATTGTATTGGCAGAGGAAGTCACCTTTTCCAAGGCATTATTCATGAAATGCAAATTTATAAAAGAGCGTATTCACTTTCAAAAAATTTTTCTAGAAATGCTGACCTTCAGTCTTTATTGAGCACCAATTTTCCTTGAATATTTGCTATTGCCAATGTGCTGCATTTCAACAGTGATTCCTTTGACCTTAAAACAGCCTTTACTGTCCTGGAACTGCTGGCTACTCAGCAGATACTGAGTCTGTCCTCATCTAGAGATGCTCCAATGATGCCACATCTGCACATTCAGCTAGCTTCTGCTGACTTTCTTTTCTTTGCTTTCTTTTTTGACTGGTTGAAAGCACAGCCAAGTTAAGTTTCTCCATAAAGTTCTAAAAATGACTAATTCTTTCAATCTATTGGAATCTATCCTTAACTGCTAATTGAACACTGTGTGTGAGGAGTTCAGATGTGTGCAGGGAGGTGCAAGCTCCTCACAGTAGCACAAGGAATCAATCCTTCACCACTGTCACTCCTAATGTGTGTGTGTGTGTGTGTGTGTGTGTGTATCATATGACTATTTCAATGCCTAGTTGTTTGGGACATTTGAGTGATCTGTCCTTGTTATCTTTCTAATTGCCCTCATAACTTGATACCCTCAAATAAAAGGCAACTGAATAAAAGTTAACTACTACCTTGGTAGATAAAAACTTAATTAGTTCTAATGAAAGCAGGGGAGTGCTGTTGACATTTTTTACTTCCAATTCTTGCATGGCAATAAGGCATAAGGACTGATTTATCAAAGAGAGTGCGCCTATCAAGCAAGAGCAAGACAGAGGGAAAAGTTCATGTTGCACAAAATGAGCTACTAATTTCTTTTCCATTTCACTGACAATGTGCTCTATGCGTTTGGAGCAGCTGGGATGAGAACAATGGATGTTCCCAACCTGTGCTCCATTTAACTTCTGCAACTCTACAAGGTCAAACAGAAAAAAAAAGAGAAAAAGAAATCTCTCTCTCTTACCCACCTTGTTCCCTCCCAGTCCTCCCCCACACTCTTTCTCTCTGGTTTGCAGTACAATGGAGAAAAGCTAAGAGACTGAAGGACTATCCAAAAGGCACACTTGGTTTCTTTAAATTCTTGTTTCTAAACAGTAGTTTTTTTGGTAAATGTTTGAATGACAATCGATTGCATTTCTGTCATCAAACTTACATGATTCATATACATTGTGTTTCATTGCTGTGTCTGAGGTTGGGGAAGTAAACATGAGGAACTTGCATTTGAAGAGATATATGCTATGTCAGTTGCATAAATTCTCAGTGATGAAAAATGAATTCCAAATGATTTATAGTATGCTGACTCTACTTCACTGGAATAGAGTTATGACATATAACTTAAAACTTTTTTTTTTCAATAAGCAATGAGAAACAGAAAACATTACAATTATGTTTTCTTTCTTATAACCTGATTCTCCAGAATTGTGAGATCCTTTGAGATAGAGGTTTTATTATCTTCCTTATTGATGGGTTTACCAACTCACCTCTAGACTGTTTCATGTAACTTAGATCACAATTAGTGCTAATTGATGCACCTTTATTAGGGGTGGGAAGTGGAGTAACTAGGAATGTCAGTTATTGTTCACCAATAATAACATCTTGCCAAGTTTGCAATTCAAGAGTCACCTCTCACTATTAGAATTTTATATACTATCACAGTACATATGGTATTAAATTCCAGAGAATTTGAAATCAGGAATATAAAGATGTTGTCACAAATAATAGTGGGGCAGGGAGGGGGAGCATGGGAGGAATAGACAAACTCTAGATAGGGCAGAGGGGTGGGAGGGAAAGGGAGGGAGCAGGGGATTAACAAGGATGGTTGAATGTGATGGACATCATTATTCAAAGTACATGTATGGTTACCTGAAGATGGCGGTGAGGGGAGTGCATTGCCCCCGTGTGCTGCTTCACTGTGTGGGAGTATGACAAGTCAGGACGGCTAAAGGCTATCTTGTTAGGAATTTCCAGCAATAGTGGGGTGCTCCGGAACCTGGAGGAAGGATTTCCATCGCACGAGGATCGGCTACTGGGACTCAAACGCGAGAGGTTTGTCGCACGGAGGGTAACACTGCTTATTCAGCAAATCGCCCCACGGCTAGAGTCTGCAGCGTGCACTGGGAAACGAGGAGATAGCGACGCAGGGATACAGCGCTGCAGTTTCTGCCAGCCGTGCAAGCACCGTACTCAGGGCTGAATTCTAGGTTCGAGACGGGGGAAGGAAGCGGTCCATCTCGGTTCTCCACACTGGTCAGACCACAGAGGAGGCCAGCAGCCACCATGTTGGAAAGCTGACGTCACCATCCCTGTTTTCGACTGACCACAGCTCATTCAGCCATAGAACAGGTAATTTCAGGCTGCCATTCGCCTGCGGCTTGCAGAGAGATT
>NW_025999990.1:25514956-25528075 GCF_001458135.2 Marmota marmota marmota | reverse complement strand
GGTGGAGGATGGGAAAGGCAGCGGAGCACAACAGACACTAGTATGGCAATATGTAAATCAATGGATGTGTAACTGATGTGATTCTGCAATCTGTGTATGGGGTGAAGGTGGGAGTTCATAACCCACTTGAATCAAAGTGTGGAATATGATATGTCAAGAAATTTGTAATGTTTTGAACAACCCACAATAAAAAATTAAAAAAAAAAATCAAAGTACATGTATGAAGACCCAAATTGGTGTGAACATACTTTATATAGAAACAGAGATGTGAAAAATTGTGTTGTATATGTATAATAAGAATTGTAATGCATTCTGCTGTCATTTATTTTTTAAAAATCAGTTAAAAATAGAAAAAAGAAAATTATAAAAAAAGAAAAAAGAAACTAAGAAATCCATCACTCTTTCCATAATTTAGTATCTTAGGTTTAAGATCAAAAGTCCAAGTGAATTTTGGGTTTTGATTCAAAGAAATGATGTTGATAATTTTAAGATATGATTTTCTGTTCTACAAAATTAATTTATTTTATTAAAATATACTCTAATTGCTTTCAGCTATACATTCTTGTTTATTCAATACAAATAATGTCAAGGGGATATATACATTAATTTTTAATAAGGTTGTTCTTCCATTTGTTTTTCTAAAACTATACTGATGATGATTATTTAAAAGGAAATAAACCATATTTTGGTCCTTAAATGTCTCCAAATTTATATTATGCTTTTGTTCCTTACGTACTTTCATGTTTTAAGCAACTAAATTACGTGCATTTCTCAATTTGTTTGTTTGCAGACTATCTTTTCTCATGTTGTAATTTACTCATCTTGAAGAAGAGGATTGATCTCTGCATTTCAAGGTTCAGCACAAACTTCCATTTACTTTGCTGGCCTATTTGAGAGGTGTAGGCTGGGCCTTCCCTGGGATTTTCTTTTATCTGGGCATAATTCTAAATATAACCTTCCACACCGCATAGCACATGTGTTTCAGTAACCCTCTTTAATTTAGAGACAGGGATATGGGGCCATGTATAACTTATCATTTCAGTTTTAGAAACTAGCACAATGCCTGATATAGAACATGATATCAGATTAAAAAGTTAATAAGCATAGACTTTACATTTAACTCTCTTTTTCTTGCTAATCATTTGCTCATTGCTAAATTTGCTTTCAGAAAAATATATTGGTCATGTAAGAGATATGCCTCTTAACTTTAAATTTGTATTACATACATTTCTGTATGAAGAACTGTGAGGTAAGAAATAATTCACTGTGAAATTATTTTACTAAACTCTCATTCATGTATTTGTTAGTTGTTTTTCTTGTGAGAGATATTACTTATCATTCAATGCTTTATAATATTTATAATATTTTCTTTAACAACTAGAATGAACTGATAAATTGAAAATCCTAAATCACAGTCAAATTGTAAAAGTGTATTTAGAATAATTTATTATCCAAAACAATGATTTGGGGTGAATTTTACCTAAAAATACATTGAAAAGTTAAAGCACTATCTTCAAAGAAGCATATTCACTTCTCTTGTTTTCAAGAATCTTTGTGTACCTTATTTAAAATGAGGAGGTGATTTTCTCATGGAAACCATCTTACAAACATGTGATACAGAAACTGCATTTTAATATCTTAGTTTTGCTCATCTACTCAAACTTCCAAACCTGGAATTATATGTTCAAAGAGAGAATGCAAAATTATGCAACCCACATATGTGGTGATCCCATTTCCAGCAATAAATAAATAGAGAAATTAAAGTGGTTTCAGAAAAGATATTGCAAGAAAGAGTTGATACTTATCAGAAAAAGTTAAAAACCTGCTAAGCTCTAGAGAGCACTCTGACAATAAGACTAGAGGAAAGAAAAAAAAATGGTAGCAACAACTCCAAAACAGAAAAAAAAAAAATTGTCAGAGATATTTTAAAACTCTAGCACATAAATTAAATTAATGATCTAATTCTTCTTCTTTATGTAAATGACCTCTTACTCTGCTATTGTACATACAAATAATGATTCTAGTACCTCCAGCTAGTTTCCCAATTCTTTCCATACCAATCTCACCTTTTAATTCATTAAATTATTAATGTGCGGGTTTTATCAACCAGAGTTTGTTCATTTCTGACACTTACTACCTTTATAATTTTCTCTGAGACTTCATTTCCCCACTACAAAATGTTTATTTCTGTCAGTTCCATCTCAATCAGAGAACCAGAACTACCATGACTGATACAGAATAATATTATAAGAATATATTTTTACAATTGTTGGATCTGGTTCAGTCTCTGAAGCATATTGTTTGTGCCTGTGGTTCTAGGGCCTAATGGCAGCAGTTACGCAGAAAAACGCAAAGTGAGGAAGAAGGACAACTTGCTAATCACAGTGTACAATGAAACAAGTTCATCTATCATTCCCACCACCAAGACTTCAAATACACATGTTATTTGCAAGAAAAGTTAATACCTTTTTCACTGAGCTAAATATGAACTGGACCACACAGTTCAGTTAAAGATGAAACGTGCTCCAAAATAAGTTTAATCTGTGAAGCTGCCTGCTACCCCATGCCCATGAAGTGAGGTGACAGAAAGGGGACATTTATGAAATGAAACAGTGCTAGAGACCCTGCATAAACCTTGTGATTGTTAAAGGAATATGGCTGCCTCCTTACTTCTCCCTCTCATCCCTATTGCAAACTACCTCTTAGATTCCACACAAACCCAGAAGTACATAGAGATTGAAGGCCCGGAAAATGTACATTCCATTCAGCTATGATGACAATGCAATTTCATCACAGCACCTTGGATCTGATGAAAGAAGTATGTATTATATCCTAAATTTCCATACACAAAAGAAAAAAAAAGTAGTATTTGCACAAAATGTTCTCCTTATAATAACTTGGACATCACTTCACCTGTGTTATTGTATTCTGTTGAACATAACTGGCCATAAGCATACATGGTTGAATCCTGTGCAATGTGATTTAAACACTAGGCCTGAGAAGCCTACAATTTCCTTTTTTTTTTTTTTAATGGATACAATATATTTATTTATTTATTTTTATGTGGTGCCGAGGATCAAACTCAGTTTCTCACACGTGTGAGCCAGGCACTCTACCACTGGACTACAGCCCCAGACCCCGAAACTTACAATTTCCAAAAAAACTGTAAACTGCAATAGGAAATGAACAACAAGTAGATCTAATTAATATATTCAGATGAGAGCACAGAGTCTGATCCGAAAGAAAGAGAAAAGGGTGAGTATCACCTTTGGTTAGGAAACTGATACAAGGCAAGGCAAAGTAAATATGAAAATGACAATCATTGTATTTTTATCCCCAAATGTCCTAAGAATAGGATTTGTCCCAAATCTCTAACTGCAACTTAAAATCCCTAAATACAAAAACAACTTCCTAACTTTCCAGTGTGGGTTAAAGTAGTAACTATAAGCTTATATAAAAACAAAGTACCATTGCAGCCCAAGCAAATGACCAAGAAGAAGCTATTTTATAAGAAAGAGACCAATTTTAATATCAGTTCTTTGATTTTTAATAAAACACACACATTTCTAAGTGTATAGGAAAACCTTACATCATGAAATATCCTTTCAGTTCTTAAATCAAGGAATTTCCAATCCATTTTTGATAAATACCAATGTATCAGTAGGATTTCAAGACAATAAGAAAAGGATTTGTGTTCATTTTACTCTCCCTGAGATTAAAGTCAGATGCACTGTTTGAGGGGAAGTCACCTTGGAAAGCTCAACAATCGAGTCAAACTGAGTTTGGGGGGTGGGAATTGCAGCTCTGAATGTCAAGGTCAAAAAATAGTTCAGACACCACTTCCTCTCCTAGTTATCCTCACTCAGCTTCTCCTTTCAGACACTTTCAGTACTCAAAACAACATTTTTGCAGCTTCCCAGAAACTGCCAGAGATGGGCAGTGAAATTCTCTAGTAGGAAGAAATGGAACTGCTGTTGTTAGTCCAGATGCTTGAAGGAAGTCTATGGTTAGAAAGGTATCCCCATCCACCATCCCCAGCCTTCTCCCTAGTGCACAAATATGCACATTCTTGTTTGCAGCTCAAGGTAGCTGAAAGCAGAAAGAATAAATGTATATGTGAATAAAAAAGGGCATTTTTTAATTTAGAGGAATAAATAGAATTTTTCAGCATTTAGCACAAAGTCTATCATATGCTCCCCAGTTTTTTAAATAAAGTTAAATTTGTGAGCAAATGCACAGAAAGATACTACAAATGAGAAAAATATATATGAAAGAAAATTAAGAGATGTGTATTCTTACAATGAATCTCATCACATAATGTGTCCTCCATAATCAACCCTAAGCTTCCTGAGGGCTGGAATTTTTCTGGTTTTGGTCATTGCTGAAACCCAGTGCCTGATACACAGGAGTAAATAATAAACATTTTTTTTTTTTTTTTTGGTGGTGGTGGTGCTAGGGATTGAAAACAGGGCCTGGTGCATGTGAGGCAAGCATTCTACCAACTAAGCTACATCCCTAGCCCCTAATAAACTTTTTTTAATAAGTAAATTTGGATAGAACAGAAATCCCAAACTAGATACAGTGGAAAGTATAACATTGAAATATGAACATTTACTTGCAAAAATAATCTGGGAGAGGACCAAGACATATAAGTCTATTACATTTGTTTATTCCTTCAATAAAGATATATTAAATATTTATAACATTTATCAATACTGAATGATATGTAGGGTAACCAAGAGACCTCATTCTTGCTCCCATGGAACTTATGAGGAAAACTCACAAAGAATGGAAGTAAACAAAATGAACTTGAGATTCTAACGTGTATCTAAGTACAATTTGTTAACAATTTACACATTCAAAAAAGTATAACCTTATACATATACCAACTACCCTGCTTATAGGAGAACTGCTATTTGCTTCTTAATTTTAATAAGAAGGAGGAAATAGGGAAAAAAAGAGTATATTAATTGGCTATTACCATCCCCAAACTCACTTGTGTTAAACAGAAAGCATTAATTAGTGCTCACAAACCTATTGGCAGGGATGAAGTGTTTTCATGGCAGGCTCATCTGTAACCAGGTGTTGGTCAAGCAAGCCATTCTCTTGGCTAAGCACTCCTGTTTGTCTGTCATCTAGCTCTATGCTGGCTCAGGAAGCTCAAATGGGACGGCTGGACACTCCTCCGTACTATCTCACTCACTGGCAAGGTTGCAAGATCAATTCACAAGGCAGGGACAGGATTTCCAAAAGAAAGAGCAAAAGTACCTGTTTTATTCATATTTTTTACCGCTGTAACTAAAGGACCTGACCAGAACAACTGTGGAGGAGGAAAAGTTTATTTGGGGGCTCATGGTTCAGAGGTCTTAATCCATAGGCAATAGTCTCCATTTCTCGGGGCTCAAGCTGAGGCAGAACATTATCAAGGAAAAGTGTGGCAGAGGGAAGCAGCTCACATGATGATCAAAAAACAGAGAGAGAGAGAGAGAGAGAGAGAGAGAGAGAGAGAAAGAGAGAGAGATATCTCCTCTTGCCAGATACAAATATATACCCCAAAGCTACGCCCCACAATGTCTCACCTTCTTCAGCCACACCCCTCATGCCTTCAATTACTACTCAATTAATTCCATCACGTGATTAATTCACTGATTGTGTTAAGGCTCTGGTAACCCAGTCGTTTCTCCTCTAAACCTTCTTGCATTGTCTCACATGAGAGCTTTTGAGGGACACCTCACATCCAAACTATAACAGCATACAAGGTAACTTTACTCCTATGCTTAGAATGGGCATAGTATCATTTCTGCCACTTTCTGTTGGTTGAAACCACAAGTTCAACTCGGAGTAAGACCATGAGGAAGTAAAAGTCATATCACCATGGAAGGACACTACAGAGTCACAGAGGAAAATGGTGGCGTATTAGGACCATCTTTGCAATAAACCGACCATCAATGTCCAGAAAACCTGTAAGGAAGAGAAAATGACAAAGACACCATGAGGAATTAGCCATACCTTTAGAGAGTAATAAGGAGTGAAGCACAATAATGACTGAGTGATATGTTTTAGAATGTAGCAGCAGATTGGGGTCAGTAAGAAGATATTATGCACCTATTGTTCCCTATTATTCTAATTAATAATATTGAGTCAAGCAATGTTTAAAAAGCATTTAGTATACAAGGAAAAAAGAAATATAAAAGTTTTTTCTCCATTTTTCTTTGTAGAGATATCAGAAAAGACATAGATAATTATAGTTGCAATCTTTTGGAGAGTGCTAGAAAGAAAATCAAAGAAAACAGTGGAGTGTTAAATGACAATGCTTTCTGTGAGTGAGGCTATGTTACCTAAATGAATTTGTTTTCTTTCTCTAGTGGAACAGAACCAACAGGATAAGTGAATTTATTAAATTAGCTTAGAGGATCAGAACCTAGATAGTCCTACAATGGCTGTTTGAAGGATTCGTGGCCCAAGTGCCAAGTGGCCTACACAGTACTCTGAATCTGTAGAAGAGTCTTCTCCTGTTCTGGGCCCCATCCAAAACTAGCATCCTTTTAAGTCACTTAGTATTGGGGCTGGGATAACATACTCAGGTGAGAAATGTGCACCCTCCAAAATCTAAATAGGCCCACCAGGCCTGGTACCTCTTTCTTGTTTATGAGTGAAATGCATCAATTTCACACCACTGGACTCTAGAAATTTTACTATGAATTTTAGTGGGATTTATTTCTTTTATTCTTATACATAAATACCTCACTAGCAGGTCCAGCATGGCTGCTACCTCTTGCTCAATTGTTCTATCAACATAATGTAATCAGTGTGATGGACCTTGTGGAAGAGAAAGGTCATCAAGATTTCTGCAAACTAAATTATGACACAGGTCTGGAAAGTTGATATATCCCAGAGGAAGGACTGTGAAAGTATATTGCTGACCTTGTCAACTGAAAGCACATTGCTTCTAGTGGACCTTATGAATAGGTATGGAGGAAAAAGCATTTCTCAGAATGATAACTGCATACCAGGTATAGATGTGTTAATTTGATCAAGCAAAGAAACCACATCTGGTAGAGTCACCACAATTGGAGTCACCATCTGACTATGCTTACAATAATCACTGTCATTCTCCAGGATCCATCATCCATCTTCTGCACAGGTTAAATAGAGGAATTAAATGAGGATGGTGGGAACCAACATCACTGTGTTCTTCAAGCCCTTGATGGTGGCACTAATCTCTGCAATTCTTCCAGAAATGTGACACTGCTTTTCATTTACTATTTTCCTAGGTATTAGCAACTCTAATGGTTTCCAATAGTTCTTTCCCCACATAATAACCCTCACTTCATCAAATAGTGAATCAATATGGGGTCCATCCGAGGGCTAAGTGTATCTGTCCCAATTATGCTCTCTAGGACCAGGTAAAGACCACAGGATTTGATCAAAGGACCACAATGGTGTTTTGGATCTCCCAGAATCACTGTTAATTCAGAGTCTATGCCTAAAAGTTCAGATTATTGTTTTTTTTCCCCAATGCACAGTTACCCTGGTTAAAGGCCTTAAAGTCCCTTTGGAGAATGATGGGGGAAAAATTAACAGCAAAACATTTTGGTACTGTACCAGGTCTTTTGTCAAGGGGATCTGGCCTCCCTTTCATTCAAAGGGTCTGAGTTCTTGAGCCAGTTCCAGTCTAGGATTTAGTTGAGAGACTATGATTCTATATCATTATGATTCAAAGCAGAATTTTTAGCAATTCACATGGAATTTTATTGCTTATATAGATTGACTAAGAATCTTGTATGTTTCCCATCTATTTGACCTCTGGGAACACCATGATTTATTAAACAATCTCACAAACATATACAAGTCAAGATATTCTGTTCATTGCTTCTCCTTTGCTGCCTATTATGGTAAGTATGACCACCTTGCCTTTGGCAGCTGAATGCCACCACTTTCCCTGCCACTGTTGGATCCAGTTATACCCATTTCATTTAAGTTTCACAACTGAATGATGCCCTGCCCACTATAAGGTCTAGAAGACAAAGAGCAAATACAGATATCTTCCAGGATGTTGGCATTCCCTTCACAACTCTGTTACTTATAGTATTGGTGAAGTGTATCTATTCTGTACCCTACCAGTACAGAAGATCGTACAGTATGTGGCAAATCACTCCAGGATTCAAATTTCTCTGAACCTCTGAATTTCTTCTTCAACAGAAAATCCAGAGATTAGGCATTGCTAGTTGATTCTCCAGAGGCCATCTTTTGATTCATTTCTCCCCACTAACCAAACATGCTACTATTACCTTTTTTAACACTGTGAATTCTTACATTTATTCCAGAATCATTAATTAATGGACTCATATCAATAAATTTAGCCTGTTCTAATTTTATGCTTCTCCCACCATTATCCCACACCCTTAAAATACATTCTTATACATATTCCCTAGACTTCTTCTTGAAGGAATTAAAAAACTCAGTAAGTTTCCATGGAGTGTGCACACCTTCCCATAGATCACACTGTATACCTCACCTCTAGGAGTCTGCCTGGACTTAGATCTATTTATAAGTTTAAAGGTGAAATGGGGTGGTAAGGCTGGGTCCTGATGACTATCAACATGTCATGCTCAGAAACTGCATTATGGAAAGTCACTGCTGTTTGCATAGGAATAGGAGGGTAGTTATCTCAGGAATTTCAAAACCAATGACAGAGAATGGGGGTGAGAATGTCCCTGCCACCACCAGTAAATGTGAGGAGGCCATTTTCATTGGCAGAATAAATTTACCAGCATGTAGAAATTCAGCTTTACAGGGTGTTCCCATAAATCTCCATTCCAATTTACAGGATCCCATCCTTTTCCAAGTTGTTCCCTCACTTTAACTGAGAGTTAAAACTGCATCATAATTCAACCAATTATAGGATGAGTGTTCCCTTTGGTTTTTGGCAACCTCAACCCTGTGGGCTACAGGAGAGAGAAGATTCTCCTTCAGAGCACACTGAGAATCTTTTAGATTGATTATGTGAATCTGGAGCTGAGAAATTAAATCTGATCTCAACTTTCTCCTTTGCTACCTTTTCCAGTGAAGCCAGAAACAACCTACAAATATTATTATGATCCTTAGTTTTGCAAAAATGTTCAACAGTAGGATTATACTTCTTACCTCTCACAAGTGGTGAATTAGGATTATCTAATGCATTTGATTATCTCTTTAAACAGTTCATTCCATGAATTTTCATGGCTCTCCATACTATCAGTAGGAAAGACTATAGCAACTTTAGGTCTAACCAATTTAAAGGTCCAGCTCCTGAAATTGGAAAACCAAAGCAATAAATCCTTACAATTCTGTTTGTCTAGAACTATTCCTCTTACCAAAATTTGAATTAGTCAGGATTCTCTAGAGGAACAGAACCAACAGGAGATATCTATATCTATATCTCACTATATAATTTTGAAAAGGGATTTTTTATTCTTTTTTATACATGACAGTAGAATGTATTTTGACATATTTTATACATATATATATATATATATATATATATATGTATATATATATATATATGGAGTACAACTTCTCACTCTTCTGGTTGTATGTGTAATTACATTGGTTGTATATTCATATATGAACATATATGAACATAGGAAAGTAAAGTCCAATTCATTCTACTAATTGCTACTGGAAATACCCCTCCCTATTTTTCATTCCCCTTTGTCTAATCTAAAATACTTCTAATTTNAGGAGCTGGACCTTTAAATTGGTTAGGCCTAAAGTTGCTATAGTCTTTCCTACTGATAGTATGGAGAGACATGAAAATTCAAGGAATGAACTGTTTAAAGAGATAATCAAATGTATTAGATAATCCTAATTCACCACCTGTGAGTGGTAAGAAGTATAATCCTATTTTTTTTTTTTTTTAGAGAGAGAGAGAATTTTTTTAATATTTATTTTTCAGTTTTCGGTGGACACAACATCTTTGTTTGTATGTGGTGCTGAGGATCGAACCCGGGCCGCACACATGCCAGGTGAGTGCACTACCACTTGAGCCACATCCCCAGCCCTATAATCCTACTTTTGAACATTTTTGCAAAACTAAGGATCATAATGTGATATATATATAGATAGATAGATAGATAGATATCTCAAAATGTGATATCACATTTTCTTTATCTATTCATCTGTTGAAGTGCACCTAGGCTAGTTCCATAGTTCAGCTATTGCAAATTGAGCTGCTATAGACATCGATGTGGCAACATCCCTGTAATATGCTGATTTTAAGTGCTTTAGGTACATATCATGGAGTGAGATAACTGGAGAAAATGGTGATTTCATTTCAAGTTTTTTGGAGATTCTTCATACTGTTTTCCAGAGTGGTTGCACCAATTTGCCGTCCTACTAAGAATGTATGAGTGTGTCTTTTTCCCCACATCCTCACCAACATTTATTGTTGCTTGTATTCTTGATAATTACCATTCTGACTAGAGTGAGATTAAATCTCAGTGTAGTTTCAATTTGAATTTCTCTAACTGCTAGAAATATTACACTTTTTTTCATATATTTGTTGACAGATCATATTTCCTTTTCTGTGAAGTTCCTGTTCAGATCTTACACCATTTATTGATTGGGTTATTTGGTTTTTTGGTGTTAAGTTTTTTGAGTTCTTTATGTATCCTGGAGATTAATGCTCTATTTGAAGTGCATGGGGTAAACATTTTCTCTCATTCTGTAGGCTTTCTCTTCACATGCTTGATTGTTTCCTTTGCTGTAAAGTACCTTTTTAGTTTTATTCCATCCCATTTGTTGATTCTTGGTTTTACTTCTTGCACTGTGGGAGTCGTGTTAAGGAAGTCAGTTCCTAAGCTAACATGATATAGATTTGGGCCTACATTTCATTAAAAATGGATTTATTAGATTGGCTTATAGGATCAAAAGCCACATAGTACCACAACAGCCATCCATGAGTTAGAGAACTAAGAGCTAAGAGCTGCGTAGTCCAAGAATACAAGTCTCAGAAGAGAGACCAATAATGCAGCACTTTGGAGATTCAAAGTCTGGAAATTCCCTGGAGAATCACTGGTCAGAATCCACTTTAGAAGAGACAAGAAGCTGGAACTGATGTCCTCAGGTGATTGCAGAAGCAGTCTGAGCACTTGCTCAAGAAAAATGGCACCTGCATCTACACCAGCTTCCTCTTCTTCCACCCTTCTTCCATCCTTCTGGTCCCCAGACCTTTGGATATCTCCTCCCACATGCAGGCTGGTCTCACCCCTCAATTTGCTCTTCAACCTACCACTCATCTCCTGAAACACCTACATCAACACATCTAGAAGTATCTGAATCAAATTAAGTTGACAATACAAATTAGCCATAACAGGAAGTAATATGTAAGTGGAGACATAAATAGTAACGATGGGGAAGACATGCAAACACAGAGAAGAGGAAAAATCAGCTGGCACTAAGTTATTTAGGAGAGTGAGCTTTGCTTATGTATAGGAGAGAAAATGGTTTGTGAGGTTATAGCTTACTAAGCCAGAAAAGGGTGAAGCTTTGTGAGCCAAGTAAAGGCTGATGGACTTTATTCTAAGAGTAACAAGAAGACATTAAAGCATTATAGTTAGGGCAGCAATGCAATCCAATAATTGAAAAGAACACTTTAGTTATTATGAGGCAGATATATAATATGGGAAGGACATTAGAAGCAGAAAGGCTTTTGTACAAATGTAAGATGGCTAGGAAAAGGAAGACCAGTAAGGAGGTAGTTCAAGTTCTCTAGGTGAGAATAGAAAGTGGAATAGGATAAAATTGGACTTCATGAGAATGACCAGATTCCTGATTTGTTTTAGAAGAAGAATCTAAAAGGTTTGTTGCCTGAGCAGGGGATGAGCACATAGAGAAGTGTGAAGAATAAAGTCTTGAAATTAAATTGGAATGCCTACAAGATGCTCAAATAGAGAAGTTGAATCAGCATGGGATACATGAATCTGACTTTCAGAAGAGAGATGAAAGAGAGAAAAATAATTTTAGAATGTCTACACAGAGATAGCCTGAATAAAATAAAATTAGGAAAAGATTGTGTAAAAAGAGTAGAATTCTAATGAAAAATGTAATGTTTGGAAACTCAGACATGTAGTTGGAGGCAAATCTTTTGTTGTCAGAGAAACTAAGCTTTCAAGTGCTTCTGAGAGTCTGAGCAAGAGTAGCTCAAGGTGCTGTGTGAGTCTGTTAGTGTACAAATGTTCTCTGAAGTCACTGGTGTGTAACATCTGGGGAAAAGGAAAATATCACTTGCATCACAAGGTAACTTTAGAGTTCTAGTTTTGTCCCAGACTGAAGGAGAGGTTTCAAGGGGGAAACTTTTTTTTTTTCAATTGAAGAACAAATAAATAAAATTTTTAATCAAAATGAACACCCCATGGAAAGGGATTAGACATCTAACATAGATGAAATTCTGATAACCTCTTTGTGCAGAAGCAATGAACTCCTACTTGCTCTGAAGAGGAGAAACAAGGCAAGATTTATCCTTCCAAATGAAAGAATCAAAGGAGCAAATAAAATATGACATGCCAGTTTCGTTTCTTTTCTTTCTTTCTTTCTTTCTTTCTTTCTTTCTTTCTTTCTTTCTTTCTTTTAATTTCTGTTTTTTAATATGTTAACTGTCATGCAACAAAGACATTGATTACCTGAGTCAGGAACTACATGAGGAGAGCCCAGTGTTGCCCAGCCTCCTGCCTGCGAGTTTTCAGATTGTGGAAATTCTCAGTTATGGCAATCAAAAACCAAACAATTCACATAGATAAAATAGTTGCAAATCATATATAATGATAATGGACTTCTATCCAAAGTAAATAAAAAGCCATATAAATTTTATGAATCCAACTTTAAAAAATGCATAACAGATTTACCAAGGAAAATATATAAAAGGCTAGTAAGACTATAAAAAAGTCAGCATCATTAAGGAAATTCAAATAATAACTATGAGATGCTACTACACAGATATTATAATGGTAAAATTAAATTATTGGGTAAGTTAAGAAGAAATTGTAGCTCGTATGCACTACTAGTGGGAGGTAAAAGGGTATGTAACTTCTTTGGAACAGAGTTTGGTAGTTTCTTAAAAATTAAAAAAAGAAAAAAAAA
>NW_025999990.1:25500440-25512647 GCF_001458135.2 Marmota marmota marmota | reverse complement strand
ATATATATATATATATATATATATATATATATGTCTTCTCTTTGATCCAGGCATTCCACCCATAGGTATTTCTTCATGAATAATAAAAGTATGTGGCCCTATAAAGATTATGTATGAGTGATTGATCATACAAGCTTTATTTTCATTAGCCCCAAACTGCAAACAAAGCAAATATCTATCAACAGTGAAAAAGATAAGCAAATTATTGCATGCAATTGAATAATATTCAGAAGAACAAATAAGTAAACTCTTAATACATAGAATAACGTGGATAAATTTCAAAACCACAGTGGTGAAAGAAGCTAGTATAAAAGCACATACGGTATTATGCAATTAAAATAACATTCTAGAAACTGAAAACTAACTTATATTGTCAGAAAATAGTTTATTGTTTCCTGGTTTGGGGTGCAAAGGGAGGAAATTGTAGAAGAATAGATTACAAAAGGGTATGAAGAAAACTTTAGGGTTTCTTATCTTTGGTAGATGTGAGGGTTACAATCTAAGTTAATGAAATTGTGCAACTTAAAAGACATGCAGTTTCTTGTATGCATGTTGAAAAATAAATCTGTTTAGAATAGAGTTGAAATTAATAATTATTGCAATGTAAAAGGACTTTTCAATGAACTTAGGTAGAAAAGAGCTTGCTTAAATGAAAGGTTAGGACTATAATAGAAAACAAATATTGAGAAAGAGTCATATCTATATGTGTTGTTCCTGGAAGGCTAATGACTAGAATAAATTCCGATTTAATAAAAGTAATAAAAAAATCAAAAATAAAATACATTTTAAGAATCATGCAAGAAGGTGCTTGGTTCAATTTTGAGGCCAGAAACATTGTTAATAAATATTAAAAACTAAAATTTCCTCAGATGAATATATGTGTGTGTATGTGTGTGTGTATATATGTATATATACACACATATAAATGTATGTATGTGTTACGTGTAATATTACACACAAGTTATAGTAATTATATATCAGTATGAAAGCTGATTGATTTTAACAAACCTTATATAATTTTTTATCTCTGGGATCAGGATAAACTGTGCTAACCCTAAAGAATAAACCAGCATTAAATGAGACATGTTGCCCATTGTTTATTTTCTTAATAACTTGAGCAATTACAATTCAAGAGTAATAATTTATGATCAATGTCAAAGTGTAGGAAGGTATGAATCATCATTTTGAAAAGCTGTAGTCCAGATGTTGAAGAGAGTAGCATATGGATTAATGATTTTATTGGGATAACTGGGTGTGATATGGTGTGGAAAGTGCTGAAGTTAGGCCAAACTTCTGTGTTCCATACTTATCCATAAAACTAACTCAAAAAAAAAAAAAAAAACTAGCTCACAAGTGAGATACTTCAGAAGCCAAATTCTTTGAACTTGAATGTACAGTCAGAAACAACCAGAAGAATAATTGTAGATGTTTATATTATAAAGCAGACAAAAGGGTATCTTCTATACGAATCTGAGAGGGAAAAAAAAATCTAAGGCTCTTTATGATAAAATGGATGTACAGACTCTTAAAAGTTCAAATCCTCAAGATTTCCTTACATGAATATCTCTGTGGAAATCTGAAGATAAATCGTACTTATAATTTACATATGGGGAAATTATAAGCATTCAAAAATTCTCAACAGTAAAATGTAAATAATTCTTTCACTTGGGTTGAACAGATATACTCCCCACTTAGTAAGTGAAGGACCTGTCTCCTTACCATACAATGTAAGAAAGAATTCAAATCATGTTCAGATTCTCCCATTCTGTCTTTTACCACCCTGAACCTTGATTGGTCTTGTTCCACACCTGCACTGGTGCATGGCAAAGATATCTGCACCATATTTGGGGGAAATTTTATGTTCCAGTTGAAAGAAAATTCTAACAGACCAAATGGTATCTGTAGCCAAATCCAGCTCAGTATGCAGTTATAACAGGCAACTATGTATGCTGGCATTATATAAAATATCTCCTTCCATCCTGAAAATTATTTCTTTCACTGACCCAACTTAATGTCTGGAACTTGTCCAATTAGAATTTGTATTTGGATATAATTGATGGCTTTGCTATGGCAAAATGAATCTAAGACCTCTATTAAAAGACAAATTACTCTGAAGAAATAATACACTACACCTTGGGTCCAAACATGAATGTATTTATACAGAACAAATCTTGGAGAAAATAAATTCTACCCTAAGAAATTTTTGTAGGAAGGAAACTCATAAAAGAGAAATCAGGAACTTTGGAAGTTGTCACAAGAAACTAGGTGGGTAAAGTAGTTGGGTAAAAAATAGTATTGAGGGTCCAGGAAGGTGAAAAAATACTGACAACACAGGACTCTGATAAAAGAGGTTCTAAAGGGAGAGAAGGAAGTTCAGAACAAAGAAGTGAAAAAAAAACTGAAGAAAAACAACACAATATGACTCCAAGTACTTCTTTGTTCTGACATGGATCTTTGATATCTATGTAGTTTCTGAGTTGCTTAAAGCATTCTGCTGGTTCACTGAACTTGTTTAAAAGCTATTGTTGCTTTTGGATTCAAAAGTTTACTTAAGACAAGGAATTAAGAGCAAAAATTACTTTGGTGATGATTTCAGAAAACCATTAGTAAGAAATTGGTAGATAATGATAAGAAAGAAAATAACATAAAAATACACACTAACGAGCATATTGATAGATGTTCAGTATTATGGGGGATCCTTAGGGACACTCTGGATCATGCCTTGGAATCAGTTATCAGAGGCCAGGCAGATCAGGTCTTGTTTCTACTGACTACTTGTACCTATTTAATTGCTGAAACTTTCAATTTATGTCTGCTAGTGGTGAAGGAAACTTTCATAGTACAGACAAATTTCCCAAGAGAGAAGAAAAAAGAAACAGGAAACTCATAGTGTACTGAAATTTGTTGAATCTCATTAAAGATGAATTCAAAGATGTGATAGGTATTAGTCATGTCCACTTCAAAACAAACCCCACATTTATAGTCTGGAAGAAATAATGAGAAAAGAGGGATAATAAAAGTCCAAACAAATACAAATAGTTAAAGAAAAGAAATTCAAGTCCATAGAGAACACATAAGGGCACGATAGCTCAAATTATGATCAAATTACTTAAACAGGACTTCTGGAAAGAGGTAAGATTTGACTAACTCTTAGGGATATTAACATGAATTAACAGAGTCTTGGTTGAGAAGTAGGGTTGAGAGATGATATTAATTTACTCCTGTAATATACATCACACTAATTTAGAGATCTGGAGAGAATTTTCTGGATTGTAAGAGCTTTATAAATGCCCCGTTTGGAACATGAAGATTAACCAATGCTGTAACCAAAACGAACTAGATTAGAAAGTTCCAGAACTGAAAAGAACCACAAAAAATAAGTCAGTTTTATACAATGATTTTTTTTTTGGGGGGGTGGTGGTGGTGGGAGGGGTGAGGTGCTGTATTTTAAACATTTTGCATAGGAAACTCTGTTGTTCTTTAAAACTTTTCTAAACTCAAAATCTAACAGGCTTGAGATTATCAATTTGAGACTAGAAATGTTTGATTTCAATCTGAAAGTAATTAAGAATATATTAACTATATGTAATAGCCAGGTTTCTGAATGACTCAGGGTGAATTTTTCTTTCAAAGTGTTCCTTGGGAGAAGTGAGAAGATGAGGGACGTGAGCTAATCAGTGAGTCCCGATCATCTCACAACACAGCAAGGAGGCAGCAAAGGAAAAGCAGAATTAGAAGGTGGGTAACAAAATAAATGCTCTAAGACTCAATATTAAAAAGTGTGAGACCTGGAGGGACTGGAAGATAGGTTGCCAGAGTGGAAAATAAACTGAGTCCCCTAACCTCAAACCCAAGTCTGAGACAGGGGTACGAAACAGTCAAGAAAAAGGGGAGGGACAGAAAATCTCCTAAACTCATCTACTTAAAAACATTTGAAAAGACAAAGAAAATTTAAAGGGTGACAATAATGGGTTCTTAAAACAGAGCTAACAGCTTAAAACCTGATCGGTCACACCCTCAGATCAGCACAGCATCTTCCTACACCCAGACAGCTGTCAATTAAACCAGAGGAAAGTCCCCTGCAATGAGATCTCTTAAGAACTTGGACAGGAAGAACTTCTAGAAGCATTACTACTAGCCAAAAATCACTAAAACTTCCTCTTGCTCCCCCTCACCATGAACAAAGGGAACTAGCTGGTGGGGACCTCTACCAGGGACTGTGCCTAACTCTGCTTAGCCTCCATGACCCACGCAAGGGCAGAAAGCTTTGTGCAGCATCTGGTTGCTTGACTCAGACAGAGACAGCAACAGAGCAGCACTGTCCCCACAGAAGAAAGTTGATTGGCTTAGTTCTAATTACTGACACTGGGGAGAGGTACTGTAAGAAACCATGGATATGCCCCAGAGGGAAGCTTGCCTAAATATCCAGTAACATAGAGACCCAGGAGGAAATTACCAGAGTGTATGCAGCAGGAAGGGGCCGATCCTAGGCTTAACTGGCACACATCCTAACATGCAATCACAATTGGTGAGTGAAAAGGCATTGTTTGAATACCTACAGGACTTTGCATCAAACTTAGTAAACAGAGGGAATCTATGCCTACCACTCACAATCTGGTGCTTTGGAAACTAAAGTCTAGATGAACCACATGAGACCTTTCACTACAGTTCTTCAGAGAGTGTTGAAGGCAGGGGGAATACTTCTGCTCCACAGAACACCCACAGAACACTCACAGCCAGAGTTCTAGTGCTCACAGATGGACACCAGGATTTTCACTACCAACAAAAGAATCCTATAGAAGGGAACAGGTACTTAGTGACCCACAGCAATAAGAGGGACACTCAGAGCCTGCATCTTGGACTGCTGCCCACACTAAAAACAGACAAGCCACAACACTGCACATTTCAATCAGTCAACTACAGACCCCTTAGCTTACAAACCAGAAGCTGCTGGTAGGAGTTGCCTATTAGCTACAGGGAATTTGCTCCTGTGTCTCTACAACTCTGGAAAGATATATATCTCCAAACTGATGGACATCCTCAAAATGGCCAAACCCTCATGAAATCCAATTCAAGATTCAACAAGAACTTTCTTCACTTTTTTACTATTGTTTATGTTTTACTATAAATAACTCTAATGTCAACTTTGGTCATATAAATAACTCTTTACCTTGAATGATAATTGTTAAACCAATAGCCAACACTGTACCTTCAACCCATTTGAATATATTTCATCTAATGCTTTAAACCATTATTTGAAATCAATCTCCCTATCTTTGTTGTCTTAGCTTTAGTTAATACTTGGTCCTCTTATCCTCTACTCACAGTCTTGTATTATCTCCTACTGACTCAAATATTTACCATTCAACTATCTCCCCTTTCTACCTTGGTATAAGTTATACTTTTATATCTTCTCTGTTTCTCTTTCTTTCTGTCTGTCTCTCTTTTTTGCCTCTTTTTATGCCAAATATTTCTTCTTCCCACTTTTAGCCCTCACGTAAGGTCATAGTAAGCTACTAAATTTAACAACTTTTTTGTCACCTATTCCAAAACTTTTTATAGGTTTATACCTAAATTTTAGAAACTGTGAAGAACAAGTGCAATGAGTTTTTTTTCATATAAGGTTGAATGGAAGGAGGCTTGGCTCTGAAATGATTATAACAAATCGGGCTCAGTGGCATTTCTTAAAGTGGTGCTGATATTGGGAGCAGCAGAGGTCACACATTGACCTAAAATACATTATCTGGATATACACACGACCCAGGGCTCTTAAGAGAAAGAAGTTCACAAACTACTTCTGTGCTTATAAGAATAAGTGAGAACAATTCTGATAGATGGATAAAGTTACAAAATCTATGAAAAGAAAAGGAAAAAAAACATCCCAGAGAGCCCACATACTTCAATAACAGATTTCATTGACACCACAGTGGAGGAAATGTCAGAAAAGAAATTTAGAAAGTTCAGAGCTAAAATGTTGTATAAGTTGAAAAAAGATGTAAGGATGACATCAAAGAGAAAATATAGGAAGTGCAAAATCATTGCAATACAGTGATAGATACTCTGAAAAGGAACCAAATGGAAATCCAGGAAACGAAAGAATCAATAAACCAAATTAAAAATTTGATGGAAAGCATGATTAATGTATTAGACCACTCTGAAGCTAGATCCTCAAGCCTTGAAGTCAAGTGTATAATCTTGAAAATAAAGTCAATCATAAAGAAAAAAATGTTAAGAAATCATGAACAGAATATTCAAGAAATCTGGAATAACATTAAAATGTCAAATTTAAGATTCATTGGGATAGATGAAGGCTCTGAAATACAAGATAAAGCAAGGCACAATCTTTTTCAGTGAAATAATATAGGAAATTTTTTCCAAATATTAACAATGAGATTAAAAATTAAATACAAGAGGCATATAGAACTCCAAATATATAAAACCACAATAGATCCACTCCAATCCACTCCCACCACTGAATATATTATCTAAACAAAAACTACTGTAATGAAAATGCCTAACATATAGAACAAGGTATACATCTAAAATCTGTAAGAGAAAAATGACTGGTCACATTTATAGGTTAACCAATTCATATTTCAACTAATTTCTCAACATATGCCCTAAAAGCTAAAGGGACTTATAATATATACAAAGCTCTGAAAGAAAATGGATACCAACTAAAACAGTTGAAGTCTTCAATCAAAAGACATAAGTTGGAAGATTGGATTAAAAGAAAAATAATAAGAACCCAACAATATACTGTTTGAAAGAGACTCACCTCACAGGCAAAGTTATCGACAGACTGAAGGCAAAAGGATGGGGTAAAAAATATCATTCACATGAGACACATAAACAAGCAGGGACAGCTATTCTCATAACAAATAAAGTGGGCTTTAAACCAAGATTAGTCAGAAGACACAACGAAGATCACTCCATACTGCTCAAGGGAATCATACATCAACAAGATATACTGATCATAAATATTTATGCCCCAAAGAAGAGAGCATTTATATACTTCAAACAAACCATTCTCAATATTAAGAATTAAATAGACCTCAATACAATAATACTAAGTGACTTCAACATACCTCTCCCACCACTGAATGTATCATCCAAACAAAAACTAAGTAAAGAGTCTACATAACTAAAAAATAATAATACTAAGCTGATAACATAACAGACATCTATAGAATATTTCACCAATAAATCACTGAATTTCCTTTCTTCTTAGCAGCACATGAAACATTCTCTAAAATAGACATATTTTAGGTCACAAAGCAAATATTATCAAATACAAAAAAAAAAAACCAAAAAACGATAATGCCTTGCATTCTATCAGACCATAATGTAATAATATCTAATGAAATTAGATACTAACAATAAGATAAAAAACAGAAACAACTCTAAGAGATTAAATAATACCCTTTGAATTATGAATTAATAGCAGAAGAAATCAGGGGATAAATTTTAAAAAAAACCATTCTTTGAAATAAATGAGGATAATGATGCAACATATCAAAATCTTTGGTACAGTATCAAGGTAATTCTAAGAGGAAAGTTCATAGCATTGAGCTTATTCACTAAAAGAATATAAGGGCACCTAGGTTGGTTTCATAGGTTAGCTATTGTGAATTGAGCTACTATAACTTTGATGTGGCTGCATCACTATAGTATGCTGATTTTAAGCCCTTTGAGTGTATGTCAAGGAATAGGATAACTGGGTCAAATGGTGGTTCCATTCTAAGTTTTCTGAGAAATCTCTACTGCTTTCCAGAGTGGTTGCACCAATTTGCAGTCCCACCAGCAATATATGAGTGTACCTTTTCCCCCACATCCTTGTCAATTTATTGTTACTTATATTCTTGATAATTGCCATTCTGACTGGAGTGAGATGAAAACACTGTGTAGTTTTAATTTACATTTCTCTAATTGCTAGAGAGGTTGAACTTTTTTTTTTTTTTTTTGGTTGACCAATCAATTGAACTGTTTACAGCAGCTCAATTCACAATAGCTAAGCTATGGAACCAACTTAGGTATGCTTCAACAGATGAATGGATAAAGAAAATGTGATGATCTTATTATCCAAAGTACAAGTATTAAGACACATATTGGTGTGACTATACTTTGTATACAACCAGAGATTCGAAAAAAATGTGCTCTATATATGTAATAAAAATTGTAATGCATTCTGCTCTCATGTATAAATACATAAATAAATAAATAAATAAATAAATATTTTTTTTAAAAAAATGTTCTATCTTTCAAGAAGGTACAAGTTCAAAATAATTCCTCTTCTCCACTCCTTTAGAAATTTAATTTGTTCTAGGGCCTAGAACATGGCAGATTTGGGCTTAGCTTGTTGAAGTGAAAGAACTCCTCAGATTACCTTTCAAAATGGGCCCATGAACTACCACTTCTCTCTTACCCCAGGAAAACTAGCTGTATCTTCTACTTCAGGAATACTTTTCTTCTCTAAAATATCCCCAGTACCTAAGACAGGGTCTGACATACAGTAGTTACTTATACATACAAATGATTAATATTCAATAACACATTATTTTAAACATATGGAGACACCATTGAGCTATTTTCCCATTGTCAGAAATGGAAAGTTGTTAGCAGGGCATGGTGGAACACACCTATAATCCCAGTGGCTCAGGAGACTGAGGCAGGAGAATCACAGGTTTGAAGCCAGCCTCAGTTGGCTTAGAGAGATTAGAAGCAACTTAGAGAGATTATAAGCAACCTAGTGAGACCATGTCTCAAAACAGAAAATTAAAAAAAGAAAATATGTTATATATATATACATAATAGAATATTACACAGCCATAAATAAGAATTAAAGCATGGCATTTGCCAATAAATGAATGGAACTGTAGACTATCGTGCTAAGTGAAATAAGACAATCCCCAAAAAACAAAGGCTGAGTGTTCTCTCTGATATGCGACGCTGGCTCACAATAAGGGGAGGCAGAGAGAAGAATAAAAATGAATTGGATTAGACAAGGGGAAATGTAAGTAAGGGGAGGGGGTGGCAATAGGAAGACACTAGAATAAATTAGACATAACTTTCCTGTGTTCATGTATGAATACATGACCAGTGTAATACCATATCATGTACAACCACAGAATGGGAAGTTATACTCCATGTAGGTATAATATGTCAAAATACACTCTACTTTCATGTGTATCTAAAAAGAAAAAAAATAATTAAAATAAATAAATAGATAAAAAATAGAAAAATACCAAATAAATATCTAGATTACATCTCATGTCCTAAGAAAAGGAAGAATAAATGAACACCAAAATCAGTAGCATAGAGAAAATAATTAAAAGCAGAGCTAAAACAAGTGAAATTGAGATTAAAAATAATACAAAAAAAATCAATGAAACAAAGAGTTGGTTTTTTGAAGGATAAACAAAATTGGCAAACCCTTACCTAAAATTAACCATAAAAAAGGGGGAAAATTCAAGTTATCAAAAGCTGATACAAAAAAGGAAGTATCACCATACACACTGCTGAAATCTAGAGGATCATCAGAAACTGATGTCAGGGGAAGGGAGGAGGGAGGGGAAAGAGGAAGTACTGGGAACTGAATTAGAACAAATTATATTTCATGCTTATATAATTATGCCAAGAATGAGTCCTATGTGTTACTAAAAAGAGCCACTGAAAAAGAAATCTTGCTTGATTCATTACAATCTTATTTGGTGCTCTGAGTGTGGTATTTTTCTTCTAATAATATTAACACTTTTGTTTTATACCTATTTAATATGAGAGGAGACAATTCTAGGTAAAACTTTTCCCTTTTTGTAATCAATATTGAAATAAGAAAATATTAAATGTTTTTAAGAACTAAATTATCAAATGTTCTTTTGATGATCTGATATAATTTGTGCTCCTATACCACAGCCCAATAGATGTGACCAAGTTTATATTTAAGGCACTAGAGTTCACATGCACAGGCTTTACATGAGATGTCTCTCTTGTATCTCAGACTGTCATTATTTTTATTTTTTAAGAAGGAAAAATATTTTAAAAATCTATTTTATGCTATTCTGATCAAATCTACCCAATTTGTTCATTAAAGAGCACTGGTGCCTACTGTAAGTCAGATTCTAGGCATTAACCTTTGACATTTAACCCAAGATAAGAAAAAATGAAATACTATATAAACAGATAATTTTAATTATCTGATACCATGATACCACATGTACTATATGTATTATAGTTATATACAGTTTATTTGGGGAAGTGGAAGGCACGACTCAGAATAGGGGTTCTACTATGTGAAATCACTGGAAATTTCTAAGTGTCAGGACAGGTAAGAGTTGTTTCATCTGGATAATGCTGGCAGTTGGTCTGCTGATAAATTAAAGGGTTCAGATCTTGAGACAGAGAGAGATATATCATAGTCTGAGGATATGGAAGAAATAATAGGAATTAGAATAGGCTATGAGTGAAGTAGATCATATGAAGCACTGCAGAGGCACAGTTGAAAGTATTTGATGATTCACTGTAACAAGGGCTGAGGATGCCCTGCTGTGAGGGCTAAGTGGATACAGAATGAAGGTTACAGCCAAGCCTGAGATACAAGATGCTAGTGCATGTGGCCAGGGTGAATAGTCACAACATATACAATGAAACAATGCTGCATTCCTACAGGGTAACTTTAGGAGGCATTTTAAAATTTAGCAATATCTCTACAATTGGATGTTCAAATAAAAATATTCAGCAGATATTTCAATATATATCTGAGACTTTTAGATTTGAATTCCTTTTCATAGATGAGCTGTCTCAAGAATAAAACACAGAACAAAGGTCCTCTCACTGACCTACAGACACTCAGATGCCAGGAACCCTCCTGTATCTACAATCTTTTCTGTGTCATTTAGAAAATGCCACACCCTGGGAAGAACTTTGGAATCAATAATTTTAAGAGTTGAGATTTGTTGTTCTCTCTCTCATATGTCTTATATGATCTGTAAAAAAGAAAAAGCTACTTTATTCAAATTGCGAACACAGATGATATACTACTTCTCATCTATGTCTAGCTTTACTTGTTATAAGTACTGTATTTTATTAAAATAACCAGGAAGTGGTATCATACCAAATGTGTATCAAATGAAAACTAGATAAACCAATCTGGCATATCTATACAGTGAAATAGAAGTCAGCAATTAAAAAGGAATGCAGTGTAATGCTTCGCAAATGTGGCTAAACCTTAGAAAAATTGCTCACGTGAAGGAAATCTAACACAAAAGACTACATATTGATTGTATTTATTTATTTATTTATTTTCCAGAGTAGAAATTAGAAGTTTATTAAAGGACAGCAGAAAAGACTTCTCCCAGAGGAAGAAGGGGACCCAAGAGGTGGAATCCTTGGAAGTGCAGTTGTTTCCCCTTTTTATAGTTTTGGTGATGGAATGTAGGTTGGAAGGCCCGAGGGGTGGGACACAGGTGGGCCAAAGAAGTAATCTGGTCAGGAAGGACTTCTGAGTCAGCACCTTTTTGCTGGGGGCTGTTCATTAACATTTCTTTGAGGTGGACTTTGGCCTAGGGCCTTTTTGGGACTTCATTAACATTCCATGAGCTGTCCTGCGTTTCCGGAATCATTGCCAGCATGGCCTCCATTTTAGATTTCACTCGGTATTAGACCCGATTTACCTAACTACACTGACTACCTAACTTTAAATCTGGCTTCATTCCCCCCTCTAAGTTGGGAACTCCTTACTGCTGTAAGGAAGGGGGGCGAAGAAGATCTTTCTGGCTTCTTCAGGCTGAAAAGGGACAATGTGGGGCAAGCAGTTTGGAGTCCCCCTTTAAAAATATAGGGTCTATCAAGTGGTCCATGATAGAAGTCTGATTGAGAAGTAATAGGCTGGAGGGCCATTTGAGTGATGGATGGTCTATGAGAGAAACAAGAATTCATTAGTACTGGAACCATATTGATGCAGCAATAAATGCCATAGCACAGGAATATGCCAATGAGTATGATGGCAAAGACAAAGACTAACAATGTTTTCCACCAGGAAGTACCAAAAACTAGGAGCTAAGATATTGTTTCCATGACAAAGTTGCTGAGTACATGGCTTCTATCTGAGCATGTAAACCTTTAAGGACATTTGTCACATTGCCAGAAATGTCAGGGATGTAAACACAACATTTAACTTTTAGGGTTACAGATGTCCTTTCCCTTAAGATA
>NW_025999990.1:25440189-25498334 GCF_001458135.2 Marmota marmota marmota | reverse complement strand
GAATTCCGCAGTTGTTCCAAACTCCTTCCTCCACCTCCACGCATCCGAGGCAGATCGGGATTCGGGACACTGTGTACTCACGCCAATTGCTCTCCAGGCCCAGACAGAAAAGTTGGAAGCGGCTTTGGCAGAACCCAACATGCCTGCTCTGTATTGAACAGGTGATTGAGAGCTGCCTAGGCCGGGAAACCTCTCACCCGAGTCTTGAAGAGTGGCGGCTGCACTAATTGCGTTTAAGTAGCCGTCGGGTGCCCACCTTACCCTCCAGAAAGAAAGAGAGAGAAAGATGCACCTCAAACAGACATGGGGTGCGTGCACTTACCTCGGTGTAGAATCTCGGTCTGGGACCTCCAATATGTTACCGCTGTTGACCGGTGACGAGTCCTTGCTTCCCCAATGTTGAAGAATAACACCAAAGAAGCACGCCGAGGCAAAGTCAGAGTAGAAATTAGAAGTTTATTAAAGGACAGCAGAAAAGACTTCTCCCAGAGGAAGAAGGGGACCCAAGAGGTGGAATCCCTATTGATTGTATTTAAACAAAACATCAATAATAGGCAAATCCATACAAAGAGAAAGTCGATCACTGGTTGTGAGGGGCTGAAGGACTGTGAGAAAAAGAGCAGAAAAGGAATGACTAGGAATAAGTGTGGAGTTCTTTTGAGGGTAATTAAAGTGCTCAAGAATAAAGATGGTGGTTGTATAACGGGTATATGAAAAACTATAAAATCACACACGTTAAAATGACTAGTTTTATGTAACATGGATTATATCTCAATAAAGAAATATAATACAATTCTTAACTTGGGGAAGAATGTGATAGAAACCTTTACCAGAGTGATTTAAAAGAAGGAGAAGGAGAAGGAGAAGGAGAAGGAGAAGAAGAAGAAGAAGAAGAAGAAGAAGAAGAAGAAGAAGAAGAAGAAGAAGAAGAAAGGAAGGAAGTAAGTAAGGAAGGAAGGCAGAAAGAAAGAAAGAAAGAAAAGGCAGGCAAAAAAGTTATATGGAAAGAAGGGAAAGAATTGGAGATAAAAGCAGAGAGGAAGGGAACAACTTTCTTTTCAAGGAAAAGGGAAAAAATAATGACAGAACTTGGTGACAAATTGAGAACAGAGAAGAAAAGGAAACCAGCCTTACTGAAATGAAGCAATTTTTTCAAAAAAGGAATCCAATTGTGGGGAAAAGACTGATTCATTTTGAATATGTTGAGGTTTGCACAAATATGAGATCTTTTTAAGTGGAGATGCTTTTAGGCAATTGAACATATGGGACAAAAGTTCAAGCTGCTGAAAACACAAAAATGGGAGTTATCAAATCAGAAGATTCAGTAGGAGCCATGGGATGTTGTAGAAAAGGATACAGAAAACCAAGAATTCCTGCCAAAGTGTCCCTCACTTAGGGAATGATCTTACAAGGAGTTCTCAGGAACAAGAAAGTGGAACAGAGAGCTGAGCATGTCCCAGGACAGAGGATCAAAGAGAAGAGTTGCAAGATGTTATGCCATCACTAAGGACAGACCTGTGAGGCTGGGAAAGAGAAAACAATACAAAGCAAACTATTAGACAATTTCAGTAAGTACACACACACACCAGGGGAAACTTCCCAACTGGGATCCAAAGGAGGAAAGAGATGTTTCAAACTGAGGTGAGACTGGAATTTTGAACTGAGGAAAGCCTAATTAAGAATGGAAAGCCTGTAGCCACAAAGAGGTAAAGTTAAGGTCAAATGAAGTAGAGAGGGTGCCAGGATTGAAACAGACATCGCGGGGCAACAGAGAGGCAGACAGATGGCCTGACTTAAGCTATTTTTAAAAATTGAGATGTAGGAAGATAGCTTTAGTTACTGTGCTCAGGGCTGTCTGAAGTATAGAGTTTGGTGGGGGTGCAGGCAGCAGAGTAGGGCAAGGGGACAAAGTCAGTACACACAGAAGCAAGATGGGCATGGATAGAATAGTCCATGTATCAGAGTAAGAAAAAAATCAAGCTCTCAAGCTCTGAAGCAGAGATCATGTGATTTTTCTCTCTTCATTAGCTGTGCCTGTTGCTGACCACACCTTAGCAGAGCACTTATCTTAGGGAAATGCTTGTGGATTTCTGTTCCCTGATGTGAACGGCTGCTGAATGCTTCTGACAATCCATTTCATCTTTTTTCCCCTCTTCCCTACCACCCTCTCTGAAAACGTAGTCTGTCAAAAAGAGAAAATGATTTTATATTTACAAAGGAAAAAAAAAAAAAACCTTTAAATGACCTTAGAGGTTTACTTGAGGTAGTCACAGCTCTGGGATGATTGGTAAGGTTGCTGTTGACAGATACCACCTGACAGACTGGAAATCAATTTGATCAGATGTTTTTATGGATTATAGTGGCCTTGGCTAATTACAAAAGATTGTCTTCCTAGATCCCACAGTTTTCAGAGCTGACTTTGAGCAGATGTACACAGGATTAAGCTGGAGGCTTGACAGTTTTCCTAATTATCTGTCGCAAGGGCAACTTTTGGTTCATCTTGACACTTACTTCAAAAACAGGCTGAACTTTTATTTCTTAGAGCACATGCTTTTTTTTTCCCACAGTTGTCTCATGTTTAGGTGATGAGACTGATCATATTTATCATCATTTACATAGGTTTAGAAAAGTGGAAGAGACCGCAAATACAAAAAAAAAAAAAAATGGAAATGATGTCTTAAAAAACCCAAGTATAGCGGATAATGTGATCACTGAGATGAAGAAAAATAAAACGGATGTTGTGAAGATTCGATCATTGAGATTTAACTTGAAAACATGAGTTTATAACATGATTTTTTAAAAAAATATATGTGGTAAGATGTCATATTTAAAGAAGAGTAAAAGCAAAAACAATTGTGTTATGTGCTATGATCACCAACAGTCCTTATCAGGCCTGATAATAAATAGGTCTTGCAAAAATTTAGATTCACATCAGGGAACTAAATAGTGTCATTTTTTTAGAAGATTCAGAAATGACTCTAGAAAGATTTTGACCAATGCATAGTTGATATAAATGTTTTTCTCAGCTCAAAACCAAAGTAACTTTTTTTTCCCCTTGACTATTCAAAAGAGAAAGCATTTCTTTGGAATATAGATTATGATTAAAATGGTACTATAGCTAAGCTAAGCTTTAGATATGATTGAATACGTGGAACTAGTGTCCCTGGAACAAAATTTAATTTTCACATGAATAAGAAAGACAGACTGCACAGAGTGAGCTTTCTGTGAAAATAGTAAGAAGAGCAAAGTCGTGATAGAAGAGGACAGCAAAGAATCCTGTCCTCTTTCTTTTTTTGTACTATGTTAATAAGGTCTTAACCCTCAAAGAGTAATTTTAAACTGGGAATTGAAGAAATTGATATCATAAAGATTTATGTGCAGTGGATTCAATTTTTTTTTCTTGGAGCCAACAAGTGTCAAGATATGTTATTGAGTGGGGAAGAAAAGCTTTTCTTATTGTATATAGAACCTTGTGGAAACCTGCTAACAGGAGAGGTCTGAGTTGTCTGTGGATTTCTGAAAGAAATTGCTGAGTAGGGGCATAAAGAAGGAAACAGCATTTGACAGTGAAATGACATTCATAATGGCAGACTCTTTTCACATGTGTGGATTTCTAGGTGAACTTGGCTGGCAGTTGAGAGATGTTGGAGGGGTTAAAAGGGTAAGACATCTTTGGCTCAACAAATATTCTAGTGCATAATATGTGAGCCATTGTTTTAGGTAATAGAGATTCATCAATAAAAAAATGAAAAAAGAAAACATGAACCTGTGAGATTTTGAGATGTTGTGAAATGTCTGTACTAAAAATCTTGTGAAGTCTGGGGTCTGGAGAATACTAGGTTACATTAACAAAATGTTAAACAAAAATTATGACATTTCTTGATAAAAGAACTCTACTTCATCCATAATTTATTTAAAAGAAGATCAGCTCTGAAGACTTTACTCATGGAAGATAAGAAACTTACATGATCTTTCAAAATTTTAGCTAATTAATTTTTTTCAGTTCATGATTTTCAGATTTATAAAGAGAATTACAACAGAGACCAGCAATAGTAGGAAACAACAACAATATTTAAAGTATAAGGTAAACTTACTTGGAAAGGATAATGGTTTCATTGAGCCACTCTCCTTTTGGATAGTTTCTTCACATGCTACACCATAAAAACAGATGACGTGTAGAAGAAACTACAACCAGTGGCCCATAAAATGGCTATAATCCCATCAAACACCAAGAACAATTATAGTCCAAACTCGTATCACTAGACCTATCAAGTTATAATTTGTATATATCTATTTTAGAAACTGCATCATTTAACCTCACTCACAAAGGCATTAGGAAGATTAACTAACTAGATAATTTCACAAAGTGCTTAGACAATAAAAGGTAAAGGGATAAATGTCAAGGATTATTGCTTTGGACCCTCTGCCAATGCTAAAAGACCAAAGTTAATGTTTTGTTTCGTTTTCCACCGTCTAGGTAGCTCAAGTTCATTAGTTCCAAGAATGGGGGCAACGGGAGGTAAGAAATATCTCTCTAGGAGAAGGAGAGTGTAGATTCACATACCAAGGGGAGTGAAAGTTGTTGGACTTATTAGAGCATTTCTACACTTACAAAGTGTTGGGAAAGAGTTTTCCAAGAGCATCTTGTACTTCTTCATGTCTTATAAACAAAGGCACTACCTGCCTTTGGTTTGGATTACCTTTTCAAGGATGTTTATACACAAAAGTCTTTGGAAGGCAGAAATTCTGTCACCCTCCAGGGCCCAGAAGAAGTTTGCTTGCAGTCTTGAATGATAAAAATAGTTTCTCCTTCTGGTAGGCATATTTGCTGTTCTATTAAAAAGAATCTGATTTTTTTTCCTCAGAATTCCCTTTTTTTAACATAACTCATTTGACCCTTATCATGTCTTCTGGCTCTTTTTCATGCTGTGGGAATTGAGGATTATGGAATGGGTGCAAGAAAATATTGACAATATGGCTACTACATTACCCTAAGTAACAAAGTCCATTGTCTCTGACTCAGAGGTCTCATGTCTTCTATTAGCACCCAGAAAATTGTGGCAAGCACAGTTATTACTTGATAGCAGGGTAAAATAGCAAACATTTGACATTCTTTACATATAGACATATACATGTATATAATAATGAGGAAGCTGGTAATGGCTCAAATGAAATAATCTTCTATAGAAATAGGCATTTCCCCATTTCATACTCAGGAACACATATTCATTGAAGCATTATGACTGTGTTAAATTTCGGTAATTCCACACCCAATAAGAAGATTTCCATGGTGTGTTTGAAAGAGTTTGAAGGCTTCCATAGCCAGGGGTGGAAGGAAATTCCAAAATACATGTATATTATAGTACTTCTTTAAGTGTTGGTGAATATTCTGTCCAGATGTAAGTCCCTATGTGTACCTGGAGACCAAATTGTGTGGTTTACTAGAACTACAAACATGGCATCTGTTGGTAAGTCTCCTCAGCACAGAAGAGAAGTTCAACATTTGATGAAAGAAAATATGTACACATATGCAGAAGACACACACACGTATACACACACACACATACATTCACATATGTACATGTGTGTATATGTGTGTGTTGTTATGTGTACATAATAAAAAATTAGCCTGTATTGAAAAGTCCCTGAAAGTGTTTATGATTTATTTTCTATATTTTCCTTAGACTCCCATAGATAAGCAATAATAAGCTAAGGAAAATAATTCTAGAAGTTAAACAAAACAACATGTAGTCATGAAGCATTATACAACTTGTGTGGAGGATTATCTCATCAAGGTCTGGCGAGTCACAGTGTCCTCATGCCACTCCAATCACTTTCCTTCCAACCTTGCACAGTTACCCATTGAATGATTGCCACCCTGACCCATTCCTCTTTCGCCCTGAGGCCAATAGACTGTGCTTCCCAAAGCTTATTCTCTGACTTCTGATTTATGACTCTGACAGCACTTCACTGAGTGAGGGTTTGTGGCAATTTATGTCATTACACAAATTATACAAATTGCCATTAACTGATGTAATGTACTATAAAGAACTGGAGGCATGAAGAAAAAAAATTATTTGAATTTTCCTTCTACATGTTTGCAATATTTTATCAGTTAATTTTTTTAATCCAATTAATACAGATATATATCAGAAGAAATAGCATTTTGTTTACAACATCCATCATATTTCCCCTTTTAAAATTATTTACTTACTTTTTTTATTTTTTTATTTTCTTATTGGTTGTTCAAAACATTACAAAGCTCTTGACATATCATATTTCATACATTAGATTCAAGTGGGTTATGAACTCCCATTTTTACCCCAAATACAGATTGCAGAATCACATCGGTTACACATCCACATTTTTACATAATGCCATACTAGTAACTGTTGTATTCTGCTACCTTTCCTATCCTCTACTATCCCCCCTCCCCTCCCCTCCCATCTTCTCTCTCTACCCCATCTACTGTAATTCATTTCTCTCCTTGTTTTTTTTTTCCCATTCCCCTCATAACCTCTTATATGTAATTTTGTGTAACAATGAGGGTCTCCTTCCATTTCCATGCAATTTCCCTTTTCTCTCCCTTTCCCTCCAACCTCATGTCTCTGTTTAATGTTAATCTTTTCCTCCTGCTCTTCCTCCCTGCTCTGTTCTTAGTTGCTCTCATTATATCAAAGAAGATATTTGGCATTTGTTTTTTATGGATTGGCTAGCTTCACTTAGCATAATCTCCTCTAGCGCCATCCATTTCCCTGCAAATTCCATGATATTTACTTACTTTTCTTGTTAAAAAAGTGCTTCCTCATTATTAAGGCTTTAAAAATATACACTAATGGAAATCTCTGAATATCAAATCTGCCATATTTAGCATTGCAGGATAAAGCATTGAAAGTTGTATATCATTAAGAGAAAGAAAATTTTACTCAGGATAATTGAGTATTGAGTGAAAAAAAAAAATCAAAGTATCAAGGAAATAGGGCAGTGTGGGACCTTACCTGATGGATGATATGAATAAAATTGAAGTTCAAACTCAGATTTTTCCTCATGTACAATTGACCTTTTCTTTCCTCATACCAGTTCTGATGATTGACATGTGAATCAACAGTTAACAATCATTACTCAGCATCCACTTAACATCACAGGTCTAGAAGTCTACATTAGGGAGAATGTCCTAACCCAAGGCACTTGCAGAAGTGGCCTTATTAGGCAAAAGGTGGCTTCTGTGGTTGGATGATTGATTGACTTTGCAGCATGATGATTCAAGGTTCTCAAGATGAGACCAAATGGGATTTCTTTCTATTTTAAAATGGAAGAAAGGGAGCCAAAGGGCTTTGGGGGAAAATGTAGACTACAATAAGAAACAGAGTCAGAAATGATCTTAATATGATTTTCCTGCTTGATGTCTTTCTCACCAATTGGACTTGTCTAACACTTTACCCAAGTTCACACACACTGACCTACCCATACTTCTACCACTTACCTTCAAAGTTTAATATCTCGTCTAGAATGCATAAGTGTTCAAAGTCTAGCTGTACACTACCTATGAAATCTTTTCCATTATTTTCCCAAAACTTAAGATTTTATCCCAGATGCACTTGTCAAATAAGTTCATGGGTAGGGTGTGTCTCTAACAAATACCTTTCTCATCTGCTTACTGATGCTTCAGACTCATCCTCAAAACAAAAATAATCTTCTGAACAAAAAAATCAGACACATTAGTAATAATTTATACCTCATGAAAGATTCTTCTCTAAGGACAAAAATAATTATAAGAAAAAAATGATAACATGATTGTATCTGGGAGGAATAGCAAAGAAAACATGAAAAAACAACCAAACAAAAACAATCCAGGAAAATCAAAACAGAGAGAAAGAGAGAGAGACAGAGAGAGAGAAAGATGGTTTGGTGTGACAAATGAGGACCCATCTAACAATGCATATGTAAATTAAAACAGAGCATCTGGATCATTGTCTTGAATCTTTCCTTCCATATGTAAATGTAAGTGCAGATAAAGAAACTAGTAATACTAAAATCATATGGAGAAAAAGCATAGATGTTTACTCTGGATCCCTGCTCATGATGGTCTTTAGGCACATGGGATTTGGTAGGTTACTCTTGCCCAGAGTCCAATGTTGTCATTTAGAGACAAACTATATGTTCAGTGGTCAAAAGCAGAGATGCGATGGAAGCTGAATATATAAAGGCTTAGGAAATTGAGCAGGTCAGAATGAAGCCTCACTGGTGAGTTGATGTTGCCATGTAAACCCTATACTTACTGGTGATTATCAGCAATTTAGGTTGCTAATAATAAATTCCAAAAGGGGTTTCCTAAGAATGTGTTGGCTTATGTACCCATGGTTTCTGAGGGAAAATGGAGTTCGAGAACAGAATTTTGGGATGTCTTGAACCACTTTCAGATAATAGAATTTGGATATTTTCATGAAGTCTAACCTTGTTCCTTTGTTCTTCCTGGCATTAAATGTCATTCCTCCTCCCTACCACTCCAATCTAAGAAGTACAGGAGTGAATTCTAGGGCATTACAAGTGATGGGGCAGAATAAACAAAAAGCACATCATTTTGTTATGAAAAAAAAATATCTAAATCACTCAGGATTATGTACTTGTTTCTTTTCTTTTCTTTTTATTTTTCTCAAGGAAAGGTTTTTTGACCTGGGCACTGTTGATATTTGGGACCTTAGAATTCAGTGTTTTAGGGGACTTTCTTATGTAACTGTAATGTTTCTAAGTATTGCTGGCTTCTACCCACTCACTAGTTTTCAATAGAAACCACCTCCTAAACTGAAATAAAATAAAATATTGTAAAGACATTACCAAATATCAAATTATAAGAAAACTCACCACCTGTTGAAAAACTCTAGAGTGACCCAACTACATAATTGGTAATATAGTCATAAAAATTTGAAGGATTACCTAACTATCTATGTGTGTTTGATTGATTCATTTTCATTTCTTGGCCACTCTTTACTCTTCTGTAAACAAAGTCCTGCAAAATTTTTTCTAGTTCTACAATCCAAAGAGTTTAAGTGTACTATATTAAGTGAAGGCACTGGGCACATTTCTTGGGAGAATCTGAAGACTCAGTGGAGATTTTCGTATGAACTACTTGGTATATATTTAAAAAGAATAATATAGAACTTTCCCTTTCTACAATTTTGTGTTATTTTAGAAGTAAATAAATAGTAAATAATCATAGTATTTTTAGCTACATGAGTAGATTATTTTTATTTGTTCTTTTTAGATACACATGACAGTAGGGTAAAATTTGACATATTTAATCAAATATGGAATACATCTTATTCTAATTAGGACAATGGCCAGTTCTATGTGAGAATGCTGACAGAATTCAGAACGTTAAGAATCATACGAGGAGAAAAAGAGAAGGAGAGCCCTGTCAATTCTACCCAACATCCTTGCATACTACAAGCCATCCATAAAGAGCATACATCATTCTTTTATTTTTTAAAATACCTTTCAGTTTTTGTTTGTATTAGGTTTCAAGGGTTTTCCATTCTTTAGAGTATCAGTTCAATCTTTCTTTTGGATTAAAGACACATAAGCAAAACTATTCAATTCATATTCAATTCAGAGTATAGGGTGCTCCTCACATCATTACTGTGATAGACATAAAATAAGAAGGAGAACGTTATCATAAGCTTCATCATTAAGAAACTTAAAAATCCAGCTAAAGTAACACTATTAACCCAAGGGCTTCAATTACAAATGATTACATGATAACATGTATTTAAGTACTAAATTGTTCTTAAGTATCATGAGAGGGCTTCAGGAAGATGGAGGTGTCACAAGTGATGGTCAGAGTGTATTCTCCCCAGAATTATGTGCTAGAAAATAGCCCTAAATCATATGGTCAGATAATATATGAATATTATTTTCATTGAATATAATATAATATATATATATTACTTTTATTTATCATATATATATATATATATATATATATATATATATGACATAAGTTCTTTAAAGACTAGGAATGTTATAGCTTTCCTAGATTTCATTGGCAATAGTAAATTCATTATAACTTTTCTTTTGGCATCAGTTAATATTTTCTGCAGATTTTAATTCATATGATATGATTTACACATGTTTTTAATACCATTTTGAGTAAGAATGCCAACTATTTTACATGTGTGTATTTTATTGACATGCACCCTGGAGTCTCCACTTTGTTAGAGTATGGGGATATGGCTGAGAGGCTGGGAAGGGGAAGAATTCACTGGTGTAGGAATCATGGGTAAAGTGACTTATGTGAAATATTTCTTAGAACTCTTTATGTTTCACATGATAATACCCATTGGTGACAAAAGATGCTTGTAGAGAGAGCTCATTCTTATCTTCTTTCTTCTTCAGTGGCACACAGGATGAGCTTTTGATAAGTTTAATAATATAGAAGTTGGCTTTCAATTTATATTGATTACCAAGACACACATTCCATAGATCTTCTAATGTTTCAACTTTTCATCCCTTTTCCAAAGAAGTTTGATTAACAGAAGCCACACAATGCCAAACTTTGATGTCAAACACAGGGCTCCTTCTGGTCTAAAGCCATTATCAATTTGGAAGCTTCTTTTGAAACTGCAGATGGTGTCTGAACTTCTGTATCTATGGAATATATTGCCCAAGGCAGAGATAGCAGCTAATATGTCTCATTATGTAGCTGCAAAGATGAATCATTCCTTCTCACATAAGACCAAAAACATACTACCTTGTGTTGTTTAATGCTCATATCACAATCAAATAGGCTAAGTCTGAAAGATAATTTTGCATGGGCCAAAGGTATATATGTGTACACTAAAGCAATTAAGAATGAATTAAATGGACTTGAAATATATACTCTTCTACTGAGTATAATTTGGTGGCATTACTTGTATAAATTTTGATTCTTTGCTTGCTTTCTTTAATTGCTATGATACTAATGCACCCAGTACAAACCACATCATTTTCTGAGTCTTGACTTCCTTATTTTAAAATGGGATGGTTAAACTAAGTAATCACTATGACCTCTCCAGCTAAAAGAATTTTTAAGTATAATTTTAACCCTTATTTTCATTGATTTCATGTGCATTAATATGCATGTTAATCTGTCTCAAATGCAGAATTTTAAACACTAATTAGGCATTCAGAACATTTGTTGTATATTATAATTATTATTATTATATATTTGAAGGTCTTACGTTTTCAGTTAAACTTTAATTATTTTAGGGACAAGATTAATATCACACTTTATATATTTTTACTGTATGGTAAATCTTAATAGACCAATATTTTTCAATTTAATAGAATATTTGATTGTATAAGAAGATGTCTCTAGGGTCCAGAGAATGAGAGAGAGGAAATAACACTGACATAATTGTTACTATCCTAGATATAATGAGAGATAGGTAGAACATTCCCTCTATATAGGAAAGAAAACTAAAGGGAACTGGATCCAGAATTTACTTCTCCTAAATGTCTGACTTAAAATCATGATAAATATTTTCTACTGAAGACATTATAAACTGAGCATCCATAATCCAAAAATTTGAAATTCACAGTGCTCTAAAATTGTAAACATTTTGAGTATTGACACAATATTACAAATAGAAAAGACCACACTGTGAAACTTTGTTGCATGTATAAAATTATTTAAAATATTTCATAAAATTACCTTCCTCCTGAGTGTGTAAGGTATTTATGAAATATAAATGAATTTCATGTTTATTTTGGATAATGGATACTCAATCTATATTGAATTAGTTGTAAAAATTACATTCCTTTACCTCACAATTTGCCTTGGTTTTCTTATTTTGCTAGCTTGAGTCTGTGACATGGCTAACTATACATATGATAAACCTTTCTTCCTCCTTTACCATGTGTGTGCACATGCGTGTTTGCATACACATACACACACATACACACACACCACAATCACACCCATAAGCAGCACATTCACACACTACCATAGACATAAAAGTAGAATTTTCATCAAAGGAAAAGGAAAAGATCATGGTAAACAGTAGTAATTTCATCTGTTCTCTAATCTTTGATTTATTATTTTTCTAATACAAAAAAATTCATAATATGTAAAAACAATGTTTGTTAATGATAACATTAGCCTCTTAGATTCCAGAGTATAAAAGACACTTGAGAACTCAAGGTGAGAAGCACAAGGGAAAAACTAAAGATAATTCATACATTCTTCAAATTTAAAAAAAAATGAATTAATTATATCTTGGTATAATCATTGGAAAGGGAAATATGAGGTTGGACTTTTGAACTTGGAATATGTGTAGATACCTTGATCTTAACATGTGAAATCACAATGGCAACCAACATCATGGGGTGAGAAAAATAAGAATTTTCCCATGTATCTTTCTCTGTTGGACTAGTCTTTCCACTGATGAAATCTCCTAGGTCTTAATGCCGTAAACTATTTTACTATGGCTCTCAAGTTGTTCTAATGTGTTACTGATGTGTCCTATTTCCTCCCAAGTTCCAACATCAAATACATTTGACCAGGGATTTTTATGTGGAAAAAAAACACTTTGATTTAATTTTTTAAATTTACTATCCAATAGCTTGCTTAGAACAATCACAGTTATATAATACTTTAATGCAACTTTTGCTATAAACAAAGAGAAAGGCATAAATACAGAATTGTGAAATTCCAAAATATTAGGGAAAATCTGTGATTTCTTTTAGTTTTCTTATGAATTTTTTCACATCAATAGTATTGAAATTTAAATTTATACTCCCTTCTTAACTTTATGTTTACATTTGATGATGTTAAAATTTACATATTGACCATATATTTCAGAGATTTTCCTAGAACATGCATAGGTAGTAGTGCCTGGATGTAGTCTCAGCTATGCACTAAATCAAACAATCCTGAGTAACTTACCTTCAAGGTTTCAGTTGTTTTAAACATAAAATAAGTTCATTGAAATGCATGTAACTGGGGTGGGGCTGTAGTTCAGTGGAAGAGTGCTTACCTAGCATGCATAAGGCACTGGGTTTGATCCTCAGCACCACATAAAAATAAACAAATAAAATAAAAGCATTCTGTTCATCTACAACTACAAAAAAGCTGGGGGGAGAAATGGATGTATCTTCCACTTTCAGTTCTAAAATGCTAAGGATTTTCATTCATTCTTTCATTATTAGTTAATATTAACTACTAAGGTCCCCTTGCTTACTTTATATTTATTTTTATTTTACTGCATAAAAGATCACATATTTTCCTTGGTCTTTTCAAGGAACTGAGTTTTTGAAGAGGGATATGCTCACATTTTTGAGAACTCATAGCTCAGAACTATAGAACAAAAGAAAAGGAAAGAAAGTAAGAAGAAAGAGGGTAGAATTGAAGTGGTAAAAAAAAAATATGCCAAAATCAATAAGTGCATCGACTTGAACAAGTTGATTTTGAGCCACCTACTTACATAGTTCACCTTTAATCTCAAAGTCTTCTTAAATTCATTGATGTATGTATAATCCTATCTTCTCAATTCCTTGAACTCCTCATTTAAATGAGTTTTACCTGTATATTACAGGAACCATTCACTCCATGGTTACAATCTTGACCCTGCCATCACCAATACTTCTGAAATATTGAATCCAAACATCTCACTTTCTGACCATCATCTCTCAGATCATGTACTCTGGTACTTTACCTCTAACCAGGTGACTAAAATATTTCCAATCTCTGCTTTCACCACAATATTTTTATCTTCATCCTTAGCCTGCATTTTTGTGCTTTAGTAGTATAAGCTCACACTTGCAAATGTTCTTCACATTACCTTCTTTTGTCCAATCGAACCTCCTTAAAATGTCAAGTCTGACTGACTGCTTAACCCTATATATATATATATATATATATATATATATACACACACACACACACACATACATACACACACACACACTCTTATACACACATACACACACACTCATGGAACTACATGTGACTACATGATCACAATTCATCTGCCTGTTTCATTTATGTTCATTTTCAAATAAAAATTAATCTTACTACACGTCACAGCGAATTTCTTTGTCACTGAGAAAACTACTATTTTATAGTCTACTTTATTCTCAAATATCTAAACTATACTCTTCTGTCACTATTGTTACATTATATCATCTCATTTTTCATTAAGAAAACAGGCAAATAGGAGACTGGCCTCATCAGTACAATGAGTAGTCCATCATCTGGCATGTATCTCTGCCCAGATTAGTTTTTTTTTCTTTTATTTACTTTCTTCCCTTTCTTCCTTAATCAGTCTTTCTCCCTCCCTCCCTTTCTTCCTTCCTTCCTTCCTTCCTTCCTCCCTCCCTACTTTCCTTCCTTCCTTCCTTCCTTCCTTCCTTTCTTTGCAATAATGAAGCAAATGTCCCTCCCTCTATCTAAAGCTAATACCTCCAGATGGGCCATAGATGCTCATCACCTTCCTACTAACCAGAGCCAAACAGCGACTCTATAGTTCTCCCCTCATCCATATCTCTCATATTATCAATTGCTTCCTTTATACAAAAAAAAATTTCCTTAACTAAAAATATATCTCAATACCATCAGTATTTGATTCTCCCTCTTCTCATCCTCTACCCTTCTCTTCAGCAGAAATTTAATATATTTTCTGTATGCATGTATTCCATTTTGTTACCTTCTGTTTTCTCTCACCTCTCTATAATTTGACATAAATCTCCACCACTTTACAAGTAACTCCTTGCAAAGTCAGAAATCATCCCCCTTTTGACATATCCAAATGGTAACCATCGGCCTTATCAAAATCTAGCAATAAGACATAGCAGAGCATTTTCTCCTTTTTAAAACACATTTTCATAGTTTTTAAAAATACTACAGTATTTTTTCCTTCTATATGAGAAGCTATTTCTTCTCTATTTCATTGTCTGTCTCCTCTTTTGTTCAATATCTATATCTTAAAAAGATTTAGGGTTTTTGTTTTGTTTTTTGCTATCAGGGATTGAACTCAGGCACTCGGCCACTGAGCCATAGCCATAGCCCTATTTTGTATTTTATTTAGAGACAGAGTCTCAGTGAGTTGCTTAGCACCTTGTTTTTGCTGAGGCTGGCTTTGAACTCATGATCCTCCTGCCTCAGCCTCCTGAGCTGCTGAGATTACAGGCATGTGCCACTGCATCAGGCTGAAATATTTAAGGTTTGACCTTCTTTTATATTGCCAGTTTATCCTAGGTGAGGTCACTAATCTCATAATTTAAAAACCATTTTGATGATGGCCACAAACAAGTGAAGATGGCGCCTGGCACTTTGCCAGAAGGAGTGGTTTGAGAAGTAAGCCAGCGAGCCATTAAGATGATAGAGATTCCTTAATGACTGACTACTGTATCTAGATTATGTCAATTAAGTTAAGCTGTGTGTAATCATTAAGATGATGAGGATTCCTTATTGGTTGACTGCTGTATCTAGTTTATGTTAATTAAGTTAAGCTGTGTGTAATTAGTTGGGTATATATACTTCTCTGTCCTGTAATAAAGCGGCTCCCGCTGTATCAACCTTCACAAGTTCCTTGTCACTCGCCCCCTGGTTATTTCGCCCAGACTGCGGCACCATTTCTATAATATTAAGTCATCAAGAATATATTTCTAGCTTAATTGTTTTTTAGAGGTTTAAAATCAAGTGTCCAATGTAATATCTTCTTTTGTATATATGTGGACATCTCATAATCAATATATATGAATCTGAATTCATAAAATTATTTCCACATCTATATAGACATATTTTTTGTGGGGGGGTCAGTTTTCCCTAATTCAGTGTGAGGTACTGTCATCCAACCTGCTGATGAAACTTGTAATTGGAGACTTTCAACATTCCTTTGCCCATAAACGCCTATTAATCCAATTTCTGGAGTTTATACAGATCTACTCACTATCTGATCCACATTACTATAACTCTAGTCCAAAGTACAATCACCTGCCATCTGGGCTGCGGAACTGTCTCCCATCCAGTTCCTCTTGCTCCTTTCTACAATACATTCTGCTTTGGTTTTACACAAAAGCCACAATAATCTTTTGAAACATGAAACTGAATATATCAGACCCCTGGTACTGACTCATATAGGCATGTGCATGAACATGCACACTTAAAGCCTTCTAACAACTTATTATTTGAATTAGAACAAAACAAAAATTCTCTTCCATAGACTACACAGCACATAGAGCCCCACATGATGTGGAAAATGCCCTCTTATCTAACCCTTGATAAAGGACTTTTCTGATTACCTGATCATCCACTATTCTTGGTTTCTATTCTCTAGTTAGGGTTTCTTTTGGTTTGAGAACAAATATTTCAAGATCTTTTTATTTACTGCCCTCTGCTCACCCTCACCCCTGCATTCTTCACTCAATATTTTTCTCTCAGTTTTTTGCATGTTTGCTTCATTCATTCTCTGTTAATAACTCTGATTTTAGTGACTGTTGGACTGCGAATTACCGTTGATAAAGGACTTTTCTGATTAGCTGATCTAAAGTATCCAAACCCATTCTAGTTACTGCACACCTTCCTTATTCCTTATGGTTATTTGAATTTATGTTCTATATCTTTGCATCACCATCATTTATCTTCTCTAAATATAAGCAAGCTCTCTATCAACATGGAATTTGTCTCTTCTACTACTATACCTCTAAGTTAAGAACAGAGTTCAATGTATATAAGCTGAATGAATGAATGGACAGCAATGCTACCAAAATATATGTGTTAAGAATTTGGAATCACAGAGCAGGTGGCATCTAGGTTAGGAAAGGAGGAAATGTGGCAGAATTTGCAACCAGGGCTACGTACAAGCTAGACAAGTGCTCTACCACTGAGTCACACAACCACACCCTAGAATGATACTTTTAAACAGAAGTGATTAGACAGGAAGACATAACTGTCTATCATTCTCTGGGAAAAGTAAGCTTTTCAGTGTGGCCTGAAGAGAAACACATATATAGATTATGTGAGAAATGGGGTAGATTATATGAGAAAATGTGAGTTCCAATTTGCAAAAAGTCATCATAAGGTATTTTCTCTTTACCCTCAGTATTGAAAAGAACATAGAGTTGTGAAAAAGTTTAACAAAGATAATGAAGGGGGACAGTCATGAGACATACTATATATAGCCTGAGGGTACTGGCAGCAGGAGGTTTTGACTGTGCTGAAAGAAAGTGGACTAGGGCTGAGGGGAGGCAGGATGGAAAACATGGAGGATCTATCTCTATTTCATGGCTTCATTAGAGTGGCATGAGGTTCCTGAAGCCAGAATTAAAAGAGGCAATCAGTATAGATAGGTAAATCAGGTCAGACAGGATCAAGGAGGCCAATTTGGGTCTGGGAAGTTAAAGTTCAGAACTCTTCCTTCACCTTTATCAAGATAACCTGCCCCTGCTCCAATCTGTTGCTAAGGTAACCTGTCCCAGGGACTGTCCCTCCCTACAGGGAGTTATAAAGGTTGTTAATTAATATACCCTGGGCTCCTTTCCTGCCCAGATCTGTTTCTCACCTTATGGCCATCCCACTGGAGCATCTCCTGGGCCTAGCCACCATGCAGGAAGGAGAGGGATAAGGGGAAGAGAGCAGGAGAACAAAGGAAGCCTAGAACATATGAAAAAGGCAAAATTCTCCCACTTCTTGGGATACCAGGACAGCAGCTATGGCCCTCGTCTCTGTCCTGGGAGAAGTCTATGTTACCCCTTTTTCAATAAACTCCTCTTTACATGCTTGCCTTGGTGTACTTCTCTACTGTTATACTTCAACTTGTGAGGAAGCAGGACTTTTCAGCAGTAACCAGCAGTATCATTTCCACGTGAGTTTAATTAGTTATTATCCCCAGAAAACAATGACTCTTAATTATGATCCTATAAACATATATTAGTCAGGATTCTCCAAAGAAACAGAAACAAAGGCATATATATATATATATATGTATTTGGCTCACATAATATCAAAGGCTGGATACTCCCACAGTGGCTGCCCACAGGCTAGAAAATCAAGGAAACTTCTGCTTAGTCCAAGAAGTTGAAAGTCTCGGAACAATGAATCATCAGATGATGCAGCCCCAGTCAACGGCCAAAGGCCTGAAAGCCTCCTGGAGAAAAAACATTAACCAATGCAATTTTATTTCCAAAGACTAAAGAGCTGGAGTTGGGTGTCCACCAGTGATAGCAGGAGACTATCGCATCTGCTTTGGGAAAAGAAAGAGCAAGAAATCAGAACTTCCCCTTCCTCCACCAGGACCCATCTTCTACATGGTGCTGCCCACATTCAGGATGGGTCTTCCCCTCTCAGTCTACTTGTCCACCCACAGTCTTCTCTGGAACACCCTCACAGACACACTTGTAAGTATACTGTACCAATTCTCTAGGTATGCATCCATCTAGTCATGTTGACAACCAAAAGTCATATCACAGTTTCTTAGCAGATCTTAGGTGATTTCACAAAGTTGAAGATATTTATAAATTTCAAATTGAAAGTATGAGCTTCTACTTGCTATTAATTTAATTGTATTTCAGAATGAAAGGTCCCTCCAATAACTGAAAGTATTCAGCTCAATATTCTAATTATTTCATAATTATAAAAATATACAGGTGTAAACATAGGTATAAACCATGGATTCTACATACACATATGTGACTACATGTGTTTGTATATAAATAGCACCTAAGAGTGCACATCATCTATATGCCTGCATAGATTAAATAGTATGAATGTAATAATTTATGTAAAATTTATCTACTTATTACTATAGTAGTTTATGTTACAAATAAATGCATATTAATAGACCAAATGAAAGTAATATTGAATAAAGTGTCCATTTCTATCAAAAATGTTTAAATGTATGAGTTTTGAATGAAATGTAAAGGTTGCTTTTTGTTGATATGTAGAGAAGACACAGTTTCAAATGAAGAGAAGTATTAGGGGAGGAGAATTAGGGTTCAAGGCTTAAAAGATGTGGAGGTCAGAGGTATGTCAAGATATTGGTAGTTGTATGATTACAAGCACTGAAAAGCTGCCTTGGATGATATGATACGAGCAAATTGTATACATTTGCTCACATAAATAGCTACAAACTGAAGATATGCAAAAACTGTAGACCATAGACTATTAAGTGGAGAGAAAGGGGTAAATGGTAAATATGCTTAGCTATATTTCAAATAGAATCATGTGGTATAATAACATGCCAGAGATTAATAAAGTAAATTAAAATAATAATGACTCCTCTCCCTAAGCATGCTATAAAGTGATGCCCATTTTACAGGCACAAGACGAAGGGCACTGAGAATAACCTGAAGATCAAGGCATACAATGAAGAGTATTGATGTTATACGTTCAGAATGCAAATTATTTCCCTGGTAGTTTCAAATTGTTATTCAATCCAAAGATGGGAATAAACATATAAACATCATTAAATGGTTTCTAAAGTGAGGATACATAAAAATATCTTCTTTTTAGCCATTGTCAAATAATAATCCCCCTTCAAAACGCCTTTAGCAAAAGAGCAACTTAGCATATAGACAGTCTCCCAGTGACCTGCCACTTAGCTGAAAATAGGCTGGGAAAAAATACCCATGCCAATGAAACCTGCCTCAGATCTAAAACTTCCACTCCATTAATTCTTTTTTTTGGCAAACACAGAAATGAAAGGTGGGCTGAAGAAAAGCTGAGAAGACAGTGAGGTGTGAGAAACAAAGAGCAGTGTCTCTCTTTATCCAGGGCTTTGCCACAGCCTCCCTCATTTCCTGGGCATTGTTATCCAAGAAGCCAGGTGGAGTGGAGCAGGAAAATACAAGATTATCTCAGACAATGAGTAGTAGTGCATTGGAGTTAATCTATGTGCAATGGATCAATAGCGTGATCCTTAAGATAGAGAAGTGGCCAAATCAAATGGGCTTTCTGTTTGCTTTGTTATTTAGGCTTTGAAGCTCTATTTTGAAATTTTCGCTTTGTCTTGCTTCTTAAAGGTGTTCATGCAAGTAAAAGACTGCATTCTAGTCTGGGCTAAATACCTCAGGGCCCAATAAAGGCAAGTCAGTGCTAATTTGTAGCCTGGCTTTTTTAGACACAAAGGCACAGTTTGAGATAGACTTGAGTTGTACTGTACTCCTTAAGTATCAAATAGGAACTGATCTTTTTTTTTTTTTTTTTTTTTTTGCATCCTTTGGAGTTCTATTTGAACTTGGAAAATATTTCTACTTTAACTTTTAGACTAATTCACCTCTCTTTGGGGGTACTACCCTAAAATGAAGAACCATATTTATGTCATGCACTCACCCTCCAAATAACCACTAAAATTCATACAGAATAAGCAAATTTAAAATTTACAGATCACCCCATTTAGCATGAACAGAATGCAACTGGAAACACACACATACACACATTACAAAAAACAAAGTGCAATTTACTTTATGTGTTTCTCTATCTGATCTTACAAATCATATTTAATTCCTTTGTGGCTCTATCAAGGTCTAACAACTTAGATTCTATAATAATCTTATTACATTTATGGCAATCAGATCACTAGGTATTTAGAATCCTGGGTCACAAGAAACCAGGAAATGCATGTAGACTACTCTTAAACTTTGAGAGTAAACTAATTTATATCAGGGGGTAAAGGGAAAATATAGTGAACACTTTTACAAAATAGGCTGTTACTCTCTTGAAATTCTACCCAAAGAGTCTTTTATCTATCAGTTCACTAGGCTCCAAGGCAACAAGAGTCCATTCTGAACTCTGATCTGCTCTAGCCACTGTGTATCCAACCAGAATGTTTGCATGGCTTCAAGGAAGAGATTTTGCCAATGCTTTTAGTAATCCAATTAAACTTTGAAGAAGCCTTAGTTATTGTAACATCAGAACATTCCAAGTGTAATATTTAGTAATTTTTTTCTATCAACCATTAACTGAGCAGTGGTTCTTCAAGCATATTTTCCTAAGCTACATTGGCATTGGTTGGGAACCTATCAGAAATGCAAGTTCTTGGGCCCCAGCTCAGGTCTAGGAAGTCAGAAACTCTGGAATGTAGAGCAGTAATCTGTCTTAAAAAAAGTGTTCAGTGATTCCAAGTTACACTCAAGTATGAAAATGACTGGTCATAGTAGAGGGACACTGGTAACCCCAAGAGCCGATGTATGTTTGGTTTTATTTTAAAATATTCAGATAGAGCTGGGGTCTCTGGTACCCATCCACAATCCAAGTGACTCAGAAGGCTGAAACACGAAGGTCCCAAGTTCAAGGCCAGCCTTAGCAACTTACAGAGACTGTGTCTCCAAATAATTAAATAAAAAACAACTGGAGACATAACTCTATTGTAAAGGTTTCCCCAAGATTCAATCCCTAGTACTGGGGCAGGGGACGGGGGAGGAGATTGAAAGAAGTTAAAGCAAATAGGGTTTTGTTTGGATTGTTATTTAGGTTTTGAAGCTCCATTTCAAAAATTACCCTTGTTTCTTAAAGGTGTTCATGTGAGTAAAATGTATATGGGCAAATCTCCATAGAATGTATGTCCTTTGCAACAACCATTTTATGTTTTTAATTATTATCCTAATTTTCTAGATTAAGAAATTAAGGTTCTGAGTGATTGGATTTATTAATTATTCATTAATTCCCAAAGATTCTTTGAGTGCCTAGTGTGTGATGAAAACTATTCCAGGCTTTGATGATTAGTAGTGAAAAAAAAAATGAACAAAAGTTCCTGCCCTTCGACAGTCCACATACTTATAAGGAGATGCACCCTAAAACGATTAATATGATAATGCATTGTTAAAGAAAAAGAAGGCTCAGTGTTGGGACTAGCATGGAAAGGTGAGCAACGACTGCTCACTGGGAAGATTTTTAAGGTTGTGTAAATAAGGTAAAGAAGAACTTCATAGAAGGGACAAGGGTTTCACACTTGGGGCAGCAATACTGAGCAAGTAACAAGAATCTTGGAGAATAAATTATATGTGGTATGTTTGAGGGACAAGAAGTGAAAGAGTCTCATTACTGTAGATTTTATGGAAAGGAAAAGAAGTGATAAGATTGGAGAGATAGGTTGGGATAAAACTGTAGAAGTTTTCAAAACCTAGGTAATTGTTGATTTATCTAACATTGTTAAGCACTGAAAATGTTTAAAGCATGATTCTAATGTTATATTGATGGAATAAGCAAGCAATGGTAGCAAGACTTTTGGGAGTAGAGCCGGGAAGAGGAGTCATATGCCCACAACAGATTATTAGATTCCAAGCTCCTTAGAGGTAGGATCTGTGTCTTTGGAGCAATTAATTTCCATAGTCCTAACAAGGACAACTATGACTACAGATTTTTACATGTGAAATAAACAAATGTCATAAACCTGATGCTGACACAAAGAAGGGATGGAATTCATATTCTGGCAGTGTAGAAAATACTACTGCAAGAGACCTCACAAATCAAGCTTTGAAAAGATTCAGTGCCTACATGTGAGAAACCAAGAGAAACAAAAATTCTGATGGCTCAAGTCTGATAGACTTTGTGACACTTAAAAAGAGTCAAGGGCAAAAGCATCATTTCAGGATATCTTAATTTTGAGATTATTTTAGGACATCCAAATAGGAACTCTGTGGAGGTAGTTGGAAAGGAGATCCTAAAAGAGGAGATATTTTTGGAATTATTTGTTGTCATAAATATGGTCAATAAATAAATAAATAAATAAATAAGGTCAAAATTATGAGGCTTTATAGTATGTGGCAAATAAACTACCTCCAATTACTTTCAAAACAGTAATATCTCCTTGAAATCTATGGCATCTGTAAAATTGTACCTCCCTCACTTAACATTCAGGATTAGAATTTATAGAAGAGCAGAAGATCCAGAACCAGAACTTTGTGAGTTAAGTCATCTGTAGCAGGAGAAAGAGAAGGGGATAAAGTAGGAAGGAGCAGACATTTGCATATGTCAGTCATTTCCTGCCATTGGAGCCAAGAAGAGAGCTCAGAGGAACAGTGGAAAGTAGAAAATACAAAGGCCAGAGAGAAAGATGGAACAGACTTGGACCTAGGTATTTGGTGACAAAAAGGTCATCAGTGATCTTTGTGACAACAGCATCAATAGAGTGGTGGGGGAAACCAGACCTCAGGGTACAAAGGAGCACCCAGCAGATGGAGGGGCTCCTCAGTCATTTCACTTGCATTGGCCTGAATCTACATCTTTAGTGTCCTCAAAAGCCGGGATATTTTACTTGTATTTATCATCTCTACGCCTCCCACCATGCTCATGCACACATACACATAGGATAGCAGAAAGTAAAGTCTAAGCAATATAAAGTATTTCACTCACAATTCAGAATGTGCCCCAGAAGTCTTTAATGACTGAGGGGTTCTTCACTTTCAAAAAGGTATGATTTTCCTCATTTTATGTTTCCACTTTCCTGAGATTTTTACATATTCCTTACTTAATACCCCCTAGTGATGAACAAAGTTTTTGCATTTGATTGACACAAAATGGGAGGTGTTTTGAAAATCATTATCTTACACAAAAAGAGTTTGAATAACCTTTCAATATGTCAAATCATGCATTACATAAGCAATTGTTAAATATTTTGTGTAGGGGGAGAAGTTAATTTAAGGCACTTATGATTAATGCCACTCATGACAGTTGTGAAAAAAAATTGTAACCTCTGGTCTACCTCTTAACCCCTATTGTCCTCTCTGAGGTCAGAATGAGCCCCAGGCAAAATTATGCTGCCCTGAAGGTTTACTTTTGATAGCCTCAGCGCCCAGTTTTCAGTATTTTCCTTCTCTCCTCCTGAGCTCTTCTTTCCTTTTTTTACCCTTAGGTGGCTGTGTGCTCCCAGCTCACTCTTGAGTAATTCCAGGGGATTTTTAGCTGATAAAGGCTTAAAGTATTAGCTCACAGAAGGTATTTGCATTTCAAAAAGGAACTCAGGAAGACTAAACACAGATCCAAAGTGGAAATGTATAAGAATTTAATCCCAAGCGTTGGTGACATTGATGCAGAAGAGATTTGGAAACAGTGCAAATTTTTGGTTCCCCTCAAAGCACACCCCGTATGTAGAAAGTCTTTCTGAGCAGTCAGTTACAAAAATGATTATTATTTGGGAAATAAAATGGTATTCTAACGTGACCTTGCAAAATGAGGCCACCTTTCAATAACTAATTGAAAAGAGCTCCGTTGAATTTACATAAACAGTAATTTCCACCTCTAGAGATGTCTATTAAGCAATTATTATTATTTATTTTCTAATAAAAGAAAAAACGATAACACTTCCTTTTGCATCAAAGATTTGGACTTATTTCAGAACAGTCGGCATTGGAATACATTCAACAGAGTCAGTGGTATCTCTTGTTTTCCCCTTCAAGGAGTTTCTGGCTCCTTAGATATCAAGGGAATTAATTTCCATCATGAATTTTCTGCTTCATCACCAGGAGCCAATCATGAACAAGGTTGATGCTGCTTCAACAGAAAGCTTTAATATGAAATCCTCATATTGCCATCATATCTTTAAAAGAAACAAAATTCTCTCCGACTCATTTTGGAGGCAGTGTGGCACAGTGGGCTACTTATTTGAAAATAACCATTACTAATTTGCTGTCACCCTATGCACATCCCTTAGCTTGCCTGGGCCTAAGTTTATACACATTAAATATAAGGTTTCCTAATTTTAAAAATAAATAGATAGTTTGGCTACGTGCTCTCCAAAACTGTCTTCTACCTATCTAGAGAAGTCACTTTTTTGAACTCTTATATTTCTAATAATTTTATTTTCCTTCAAAATGAAAATAAATAAATAAAAAGCACTTAGCTCTGGTGCTCATGTATAATTCTCTTATTGCTTGTTAATCTTGTTCAAGTAGTGGCTAAGCCCTGGAGGCAGTTTGTTTAATCTAACACTTCTCTAAGCGTGGATCAGGAAGAATGAAGTAATTTCTGAATCACCCAGGAAAGTGCCTTGCTGTGCAGTATTAAGGATACTCTTCCTAATTTAGTCTGCTTTTGGAAGTGACCTCCTTTTTCAATGACTTTTCCCCCATTATTACTACCCCTTTCCCAAGCACCCAGGGCCTGGAGCCTCACCCTACAAGCCACTCCAGGTGCCCCATTCCCACTCAGTGTCCTCTGTCCCTTGCCACTACAGATGTGCTTCATCTTACAGGGGCTACAGCAGTGTTTCATTCTCTGAAGAGCCCTGACTAATCATCCTAGCTTAGCGGAAAATGTTCCCGATATAATATAAATAGGGACTGTTGGAATAAGTCCTGTTGCAAATACTCTGCCTCAAATGCTGAAGTATCAGCTGTGTATCACGATAGCTAGAATGATTCAGTAAATGAAAAGCAAACAATGTGTTCAGTATATTTTTTTTTAATTAAACAATGTGTTCAGTATTTTTTTAGATAAATGCTTATGTGTGTATTTTAATTTTCATAGCATATGTGATATACAGCTGCCAGGTTCTTTTGGGGGGGCTTGTCTCTTAAATCTTTTTCTTTCTCCTTTGTCTGAACACTTCAGTCAAACTAAACTAGTCACTGCTCCCAGGAACAGCTGTCATCTTTATTTAAAAAGTCTGGCATCCATCCACTCAGGTTAAACGCACAGCGTAAATGTAACTTTTATGAACTTTCACTTTCATAGAAAGGTGTTTGTATCTACTTCACAAGAGCCTGCGTGAAATGCTGCATGAAAAGCATCTAACATTGTGACTCAATAAATGTTAATTATTATTAAATTATTTGTGAGGTCTTCTCTTTTCATCTCCTTAACATCAAAAAAAAAAAAAAACAACAACCCATTTTTATAAAACTATGAGTCAAATTGATAAGGAACTAAATTAACCCAGATTAGCATTTGACAATTAGCTTAAAATATAGAAAACAACACCAGAGAGGGGGAGTGGTGAATAAAATAACTATATTCTGAATAAACCTGAGCAAAGTCAAGCCAACGTAGGGATTTCAGTAGATTTCTGGCAGGTTCTATGAAGAAGGCAGGCAAAGGGGTGGCCATCTTTACAGTTTTGGGATCAATTTTCTTTCAAAAAGCAATCTTTAATAATTAGAACAGTGTTATAGTCATGGCCACTTTACTTTTTCAATAGTTCTGTACCTTTGCATTTTTACAGAACTCAATCAACTTTTCAGCTTTTTTTCTCAAAATCCTTTCCTTTTCCCATTAGTCTGTTAATAATCATTGCTTTCCTGGCATCCCCATTTTGTCAGGTTATTATGCATTCCTCAGCATTGTGAAAAATGAAAAGTGGAAAAATCACATATTTTTCAGCTGACTTAACATTGCATAAAGTGCTGAAATTATTAATTGAACATCTTGATTATAAATTAGGTGGAAATAATGTTGAAGAAGCAGCCCCTAGTCATATAGGATTATTATTAGGGCTACACACTGAATGATTTGAATTTCATTCTGGTAATAGTAAATATAGTTAATACCAATGAATATGAGCTCATAGATTTTGGCTGAATATCAACCAAATCAAGCAAGCAATTGCCTTTGCAATTTTGAGGTTTACATCCTAAAACTGTGTGACTGCTACATCTTTGCCCCTTTAACTGCTGGAGAACTACATCAAGAGTTTAGAGCCAAGCTAATAGCTCTGTCCCTTCTAGAAACATATAATCCAAAAATCACAACATTTTTAAAACCTCAGTAAAATTCACTCCACTAATTTCAAAGAGATGATCATCCAAAATGAAGCTATGTGGATGTTCACCTTTAAAGAGTACCATGAAAAATGTGTTCATCTTGGGCAAATTAAAGCATCCTCTGCATTTTAGCAAGTATTTAACTTGCTAAAGATAATAAACCAACTTCAACCTCAGAGTAAAATTTACTAGCATATCAACATTTAATGCTTAATTACAAGCTACTTTTATCTATTCTTTGAAGCAGGCCTGGAAAGATCTTTATCTAACAATATTTTGCATACTATTTAAGATGCAATTGGTTGAGGTAGCAAATCTCAAAATTTCAATTGCTTAAACATTAAACTTTAAGTTCTTGCTTGCATAATGTTTCTGTGTGGGTGCCCAGATTACTAAGGAGGCCCATTTCCCTATAGACAGTTAGGGACATGTGCTGGTTAGTTTTATGTCTCAGCTTGCCTTGACTATAATAATACCCCGTCACTCAATCAAACACTAATCTAAGTGCTGTTCTGAAGTTACTTTTGTAGATGTGTTTAACATCTTCAGTCAGTTGACTAAGTAGAGGAGATTATCCTCCATAGTGTGGGTGGGCTTCATCTAGTAGGAGGAAAGATCTTAAAGGCAAAACTAAGATTTCTTTGAGAAAGAAGACCTTCTGCTTCAAGATTGCAGCCTCTTCTCCTGCCCAAGTTTAAAGCCCACCAACCTTTCCAACAAATTTTGGACGTAACAGCCCCACAATGGAATGATTCATAAGTCTATGTTATTATTATTTTCATTTTTAGTCCTACCTATTATATATATGTGTGTGTGTACATATGCACAGCATATACATGAACAAAAACTCATGCACACACATGCATACGGGTGGGGGTGGGGGTAGATGAGGGTGGATAACCACATCCTTCTGGTACTGTTTCTCTGGAAACCCTCACTAAATACAGCACACACCTTTGTTATTCTGTCATTGTCATCTTCCTCCTATATTTGACAGAGAATAAAGGCACAGAGAGCGCAAAATACAACACACTTGAAAGTTTTCAAAGATCTGTTGGCATATATTATTATTTTGATTGAGAAAAATAGAGGGAAGGTCATCATTGGCTGCAGGAATAAAGAAAGTTCAAAGTAAGGAAGAATAGGAGGAAGAGCAAAAAGGAAACTTCAAGATGAAAAGAAGAGTTACAACTCGTAGATATTTTGATCTGGTCCTATTTGCCCATCTGTCCTGTTGTGCATGATGATCCTGGAGAATCACTATTATGGATGAATGCTGCATATTCCTCAGATGAGTTTGAATAAAAAACACCAAAATGTTGGATGTGCTGATCTGGGTTTTGGAGTAAGGATGGAGATAAATGAGACTCTAGAGATATAGTTAGTTACTTCAGGAGATTGAATTTTACTCTTCAGACAATGAAGAGTTAATATAAAGCCATTACAAGAGGATTGATGTGATCAGTGTCCCACATTAGAACTAATACTTTTCTTTATTTAAATTTTATGGGATGTTGGAGAAACATGAATGAGACAGATTAGAAAGAAGATTGCAATAATATAGGCCAGAACTCAATGCTTGCATTGTGATAGTGTGATTTAAAGAGAGAGAGTGATAGCAGGGATAGCACTTAATGTCTCACTATATGTAAGGTGTGGGTAAGAAAATGTCCAAAAATATATTTTAGGTTCCAAATTCTGGTGATAGGAAGCTGGTGTAGCTTAAATGAAATTTAAGACACTGTATTTGTTCTCTGAGATATACTAACCTTTCCTGCAGAGATGACTAGGGTATTAGGCCCCTCTCAGGTCACACACAGGATCCAGATGGGGAAGTGACCCTTACAGGAATGCCCAGTTTCTTTTGCCATCTTCAGACCTCTTGTATTACTATCTCTTACTTCATCATTTCAGAAAGACATTTAATGTTCATTAAGGAGATATAAATAGGTTGCTCCTTTATCAACCCGACAACTGGGTCAATTTCACACTGAGTCATTAAATGTCTTAAGAACTGGTAATATATCATGTTTTAATGACAACTTTAAAATGGTATTTCAAAACCAAAAGATTTATATCCCATTAAGAGATGATTGTAATATACTAATATAAGATTCGACTCACCCATTGAGAGCTGTGTTTTATGGAGGAAGGCTAAGGAGGGGTAACTACTTTGCAGTATTAAAGACAGTTGACCATTTTGGATATACATTTTTAAAGTAGCATTCATGTAATTGTATCTTGGCAAACACATAAAAAAATATGGGATAACTTCATCAATATTTGAAGGAGACATTTTAACTCAGAAGCATGGATTCAAGGAGGTAGACCAAAAAAAGTCACAAACAAGCAAACACACACACAAAAAGTGTTGGGTCAATTACTAAAAAGAAACAAACCCAATGTAAATAATGTCGAAACAGTTTCAATGCAGTCCGTGAGACCATTTGAACCACAGGATGAGTTCCCAGGTAACCTGCTCCCTAACTAGGTGATCCTAGTATGTGAACACAAACACTTTTATTGCTCTTTGTATTTTTCTTTTCCCTGTTCAGCCTCCACGATTGCCATGGGTCATTTTCAGGTCTTTGTATGATTCCAGAACTTCATAATATCTACACAAACATTTTTTATAATAAATAAAACTCTTTCTGCCTCAATTGTTCTTAACATTATTGTCATTACTCTGTAGCTATTACTTTATTTTCTTATGTCTAACTTTTTACAGTAGCCTCTTGATGTTGCACATCATATTTCTGAGAATATTCATTCTGAACTTTCAGGAAAATTAGGACTCTTGTTTTATATTTTCATTTACATTAATTCAATGAAATTTTTATCATTTGACAATTATTCTATGCCACCCCAAAAATCACTGGGTTATTCTCCCTCTTGCTAATCTTTGTAGCAGTCATTTATGTCACTCCTTTTTTGTGTCCCACCTCCAAAAACAAGACAAAATATTGCTTTATCTTTATTTATTTGTACCCAGGACTAGATTAATTGCCATGTTGTTTCAGTAGCTTCAGTACCATGTTTTCTAAGAGTCAATCAGCTGAAGAAACTGTCCAGTTAACTTTGGGCCCTGTTTACCATGGTGACTATCATGCTATCTCACAGCTATCAGTGTCACTACTGAATGCTTTCAAGCAGGAACTCAAGGTCTTTTCTCTCAAAGTAGATAAGTGGCTAGGATTTGAGGTGTTTGGGGGACTCTCCCACTAAGTGTATGATTCATAAATATGTCTTTAGTTTACAGTACTTTGCTTTTGTCACCCATTAAGTAAAAGAAATAGATTGAAGACCTTCTAAGATCTTACACAATTCAAAACTCTCGTGGATATAAATAACTTCTGGACACACAAACAAGTTAAAAAACAAACAAACAAATAAACAAACAAAATAAACCTCCCTTTTAAAAATTTTCCCTCCAAAGAGCTACTCTTTTTTTCCTTGGATCTGTAATAATACATAAAACTGTGCTTCATCTGTAAAGTTTTTGGTTTACATTTAAGTGGCCCATTTCCCTCCCTACACATTGGAAGCATCATCAATTTAACCATCTTTTACTTTCGTTTTTCTCCTGGCTTCTATATCCAAATTATAGTAAGTAGTGGCAAATAGTTTCATGAGAGATTCTAGGTGGTAGGGATGGAGTTGCTACTCAGTATTTGGAGGTATAAGTGGAAGAGGAAAGATTTACAATTCAGAAACTAACTAGCATAGACCTTGCATGACTAATTTAATTTAAACTTTAATTTTCTCACCTTTAAAATAGACTGCTGCTAAAGTGCATTGTAGTTGCAGCGTTTAGTAAGTCTATGAATTATTTGCCAGATTAATGAGGCCACCTAAAAATTTAATGCCACTTTCATTAAAACATTTTTCTCTATGTTATATTATCTCATTCTAAAACTATGTAAAAAGAGAATTATTATTCTTTACTCATACGGAGGCCGTGGGCCAGGGAAGTGAAATGAATGGTTCAGGCCCACAACTATTTTGTGATTGCAGTAGCTATAATTCTTTATCTTTTTTTTCTTTTGGATTCTTCTCTGGTTTATTTTCATACACCAGAACATAATGTTGTGTAAGTTTGTTAATTTAGTTAAGAAGGTGAACTCTAGTGATTTGTGTGTGATTCATAGTTTTGATTAGTCAATAAGAAATTCTATTCATCAGAAAGAATTAGGATCTCTGTGTCATTAGGCTCTGAGGATCCAAATGAACAAAAAGAGTAAAATTGAAAAAAAAAAAGAAGAAGAAGAAAATAAAGAAAGAGAAAGGGAAAGGAAAAAAGAAGAAGAAGAAAAATAAAAAAGAGTGATAAGATCAAAAACTAATCTCAGATTCTGACAGCAATTTTCTGTTTATGAGTGTAAGACTAGAAAAGAAGAATCATTAAATTGTACGATACAAAACCATAAAATATAAATTCTAATTGTTGCATGAAATGCAGTAAAACCTTTTTTGAAAAGCAGTGCTTCAGTTTTAGAATAATAACAAATTACCAGATAAACTTGACAATGAAAACACTGAGAGAAGTTAGAAATGAACTCTCACTCTTTCTTACACCATTTTGTCTTTTCCCTCAGGTTTAATAGTAAGTAATGCCAAACATCAACAGAAAGTGTTAGAGTATCCACAGGAACAAAGGACAACCCACTAGCAAAATAGGTAAAAGGACTGAAAAGGCAATTCATAAAAAAAGGACATTCAAATGGCAAATGAACATATGTGTTTAACTTTATTAGGCATCTGGGAAGAGAAAAACAAGCCAAATGGAATACCACTAAAGATCTGAAAGAATGCCTACAATATAAGACTGGATCACCAAATACAAGCAAAGATGCAGATCAACTTAGAACTCTCATGCGTTGTTGCTAATGGGTATGTAAGTTGTTATCACTACCACGAAAAACTCTTTGGGCATATCTAGTGAACCTAAAGGTATGTGTATCTCATATTTCATACATGTCAGCCCAAGGTATGTATTCAAAAACCACCCATGTGTATGGCAGACAAATAATAAATTAAAAAGTGGTACAAAGAATACTATTTATAATAGTCAAAACTAGAAACAATGCAACTATGCATCAATAGCAGAATTACAAAACCAGACGTGGTATAATTGCAAAATAGAACACTATAGATACAGCTACAAAAGAGAACTATATGTAACATCATAAATTATTTTTACAAACAAAATATTGAGTAAATTAAGCCATACACAAAAATAATATAGTGCATGATTCCATTTATATAAATAACAAGACTAATGTGTTATTTGAAGTTAGAATAATAGCTACCTTGAAAGTAAAAGAGTTGCTGGAAGAGGTATAAAGAAGTATTTGGGTTTATGGTGACACTGTGTTTTCATTTGGTTACTGGATATAAAGTGTGTGTGTGTGTGTGTGTGTGTGTGTACTACAAAGGTATACTTTAATAGAAAACACATATTAATTTATACCCATGCACATGCATGCATGCCTGTTTTCCCAGGTATTCAAAATAGCACACTACTGGGCAATTGTACCTCCAAAATGACCAGAAATCCATTTTTCTCTAGGTGCAATGGAAACGTGAACTGAAAAATGATTAGATCAATGAGATGGTCTACAGAGACACTTCCTATGTCAAACCAGAGTTGCTAATATCCTTTGCAGTGCATATTTATCTTTTAAAAGTTAGGATTCAAAATATCAATTAATTCCTTCTAGACACTTAATCCATTACCTCTCTTATCAGTTCTGCCTCTCTCTCCTTCATCATTTTTATCTCTTTGGTGGTTGGAGAAGACAACTGTTGCAACTTGAGTCACTATGTAAAATGAGAAGTTAAGGTTTGTGATAAGAAAATTTACTGTTAATTAATAAAATGTCAAATAATGTAGGTCTTGGACAAACTCAATTTAGGGAAGAAAACTGTATTAGAGAGAAAGATAGCAAGGAATATGCTTTCTGATGAAAGTACATGACATTACTTAATATACATCATGGTCAAAAAGATGAAACCTGAATCTGATTAAACCTATTGATCATAAAATGGTCAAGTTTAGGACATGAAGAAGGCAGAGAAAAATAAACAAACACTCTAGGAAAATGTAATCAGAAAAATTCATACTATAGGACATTCTAACAGCAAATATTTTTTTTTAAAGAAACAAATAGTTTTCCATAGGAGAATAAAGTGAAGGAATCAACTTTAGCCTGAAAAGAATTAAAAGCATATCAATAATCACAGTGCATAGACCTTTCTTTAATTGTGTTGTCATAAATAGAATTTAAAAGAAAAATGTTAAGATAATTAAGATATATGATTGTAGGAATAACTTAGTGTTGGGTTTTCAGGTAGCATACAAGTATGAAGATTTTATGTTTTTTGAGCTTCCTTACCTTCTAAATATACATATTGAAATATTTATTGATAAAAACAAGATATTTAAAATTTTCTTTAAAATCACATGAGGAAAAGGAAGGAGAGTAATATAGGTGCAACAGGATTGGATATGGAATTGATGAAAGTTTAACACAGGTGAAGGGTTCATGAAGATTCAATGTACAATTGCATACACTTTTGATGGTATTTGAACCATTTCATAATACATTTAGGAATATTAAATAAATTAAAGCAGAGAATTGAAATCTTGAGTGCATCTGAACTTATATAGAACCATGTACAAAAAAAATTATGAAGGTTAATATTAGACTACGGAGCAAATGCATGAATAGAAATCCTGGATTCAGGAACATCTCACTTTAAAAGTGATTATTCATAAAAGCCAAAGGGTGAGACAAGGGCACATGAACATCCACTTGTAAGGAAAAGCTAAGAACAAAACAACACATTCTTCACGTTATGCCTTTGTGAATTAGCCACAGTATCAAGTTGTTGGAGAGGCACTTTAATTTGATACCTTTTGTGCTTTGGGGATACTTTTTACTGGGTTAAAATTGCTGCTGTTAGAAAAATCAGTGTCAACCATGAAGTTATGTTGACCCTCTGGGCGAAGGTGAGATGAGAGGGTCAGGCCAAGAAATGAAGACAAAAGGGGGAACGTGCAAAAACCGGAGCAAAATGTCAGAGAAAACTTTTCTTTTTTTAATGAGCTGGATTTTCTTCCTTGTACCCAGGAAAGCATGCTATGCTTCGTCTCCGGAGACAGCAGGAGAAACGTCTCTTGCTGCCCTCTGCTAGTATTCTGATCATCAGTGTCAACGGGGCAGACCTGTTCGCCTTTGGTAGCAACAGAGAAATTGAGAGCTGTTCCAGATCGGTCCAATTACAGTTTATGGAGCCTGGCTCCGGAGGAAGGAAAAGATCCTCATAGTCTGCAAGGACTTACTTTCTCCCAGATAGCCTACCTCCTCAAAAGGATCCTTTATACAGTTCCTTGGTTGAGAAAGACGATATTTGAGTTCTGATTCTGTATTTTGCCACTTTTTCTTACAGAGTTTGAGTCTTTCCATTTGTAAATAAGAAACTTGAAAATTAATCATTGGGGGTTTTTATTGAGCTCCATCTCTCTCTAAATTTGCATTCTCTGATTACCTCTAAGATGTCTGGACATGTGTCTTCATAGCTCTTCTTTTTGAGAATGAGAACCGAGGGAAGAATTAAAGCAGAAACCCCTTCTCATTTTTAAGTTATCCAAGTTTTGCTTTGGTTCTGTTCTGTTTTTGTCTTTTGTAAAAAAAATAATAATAAAAATAATACTTGCATATTTGTTTTATACTGTTTTGTCTCATACCTGTTGGAATGGAAGTTGATTTTCTTGACTGTGGCAAAACATCCTATTTTGTGGTTATGTAAGTAGGCCTCCCTAACCCTTTCATTATTGGTTATTCCCAAATGTTTCCTCCTCTGAAATCCATGCTCTTATATGCAGAAATATATTACCTTACAAGCAGGTCTGATCATGAGAAAGTCTCTTTCTCAAACACAACTCGGGCTTCTATATCCTAGAGAAAAATCTACATTCACCTGTGATCCTTTCTATCTTTTTTTAAACAAAAATTTCCACAATTCATAATGCAATTGTTTAAATGTGTTTCACCAACTTGGGACACAAAAACATCATATCACAATTATTTTTCTCACATGATCTTCTATGCATCTCTTTCTCTTGAGACCTCACGGTCCTGAACTTCCCATTTCCCTCAAAGTCTATCCTATCCCAAAGAGTAATTTCAGATGTCAGGAATGAAAGAATGAATGACTGGAATGTTCATGTAATAGGCCCACTTTTTGACTTTGGTTTGCTGGCTGGTATTCCTGTTAAATGTAGGTCATATACAAAGGCTATGGTTATGTCCCTCTGGTCTTGATTTCTTTTCATCTATATTTAAGCTTAAATATTATATGCATGTTCCAAAAGTACAGTTTTTATGATGGTGGGACTGGCCCCATAAAAACTTACAGCCTTCCATATATTTTCCATCAGAATTAGTTCTGACCCATAAATTCTGAGCCCTTGTTTAGAAACCAGGAAAGCAGCCCGAGTTCAGTTCCCTCACAGCAAATTCTCCTTTCTGACCTTACTCTGCTGGTGAACATTAGTCAGACTCAATTAGTCAACTCTGATAAGTTTCTTGAATTTAAGATTCTAAAGAAGAGAGGTTGAAGGGTGGGGTTGTGGTTCAGTGGTAGAACGCTTGCCTAGCATGTGTGAAGCACTAAGTTCAGTCCACAGCACCACATAAAAAATAATAAGTAAATAAATGAAAAAAAAGAAGAGAAGTTGGTATCTAGTTTCATTCATTCCCATGAATGTCCTCAATATTTTTGAAATAATTGTTCTATCCTTTCCCTGGAGCTCTTTAGACCAAGAGGAATGGTTATTTTAGGAAGATCTGCATGCACACCACACACACACGCACACACACACACACACACACACAGGGCCTCCTGTAACTATAAGAACCCAGCATTGGCTAGTGTCCCCTTGCATGGAGATAAAGAATAACTGAATCTTGATTCTATGTGTGTATATGTATGCATGTGTGTATGTTGTATGCAAGTGTGTGTATGTGTTTGTGTGTGCATGTGTGTGGTGTATTGCCGAGGAGTTGTTTTTCTATTGTCCTCGCAGTAAAGAACATTTGCTTCAAGTTGTATAGATATAAAAATTTTTGATATTGTGTTTAGAAATTACATTTTTATCCAGTATTTACTATCACATTTACATCATTATTTGTTCAATTGCTGATTACTATTCCTCTTTTCAGTAGAAGTAGATTAATAGTTGTATGAATACAGGAAACATATTATTCTTATTCTTGTTCACAAGCATGATGAGCAGAAACATGATATATGCTCAGAATGTTTTGTTAAATGAATTCATAAAGAACATGGAGATCCCCAAAGACTCTTGTGAAATATAAACTGAGCATCTAAAAGATGAGAAAGAGTTAGTAGGTAGAAGGAATAGTATACACAAAATACTGGAAGTGTTTGGTTGGAGCATAGAGGTAGAAGAGGATCAGAAAGACAGAGGAAAAGAACAAAGAGATGAGTATCATAAAGAGACCTAGAAACAGTATTGTGAATTTGGACATTATTCTGTGGGGTTACTTTACAGTGCAAAGAGTAAAATAAAATAATTTTTAAAAGATTCTTCTGGTTTCAACATGGAGAATGAATTGGAAATGAAAAAAAAAAAAACTGGAGTCCTCTTTAGTTATCTAGTTAGGGAATCACAAAATCAGGGTACTAACAAAAGAATAGTAATTAAATAATCATAAAATGACTAAGTATATATTTCAAAGATGGAATTTTCAAAGCCTTATTATTAATTATAGGTGGAAGTGAGGGAGAAAGATGAGTCAAGGTTAATGTTAAGAGGCTCCTTGAAGAACTGGAAGGATGGTTGTCTGGAGCAGATGCACTGTTCAGTGGTTACCAACATTAATAAGATGTGAATCACTGTATTCAATTATTGAAGAACATAGTGTTTCTAAAAGAGAAGGAGAACAATGTGAGCTGTTCCAGAAGCCCCTCACTGGAAGCCTCTCAGGATCTTGCATTCCCAGTACATTCTTGAATTCTATAGTTCAAGTTTTATTATAAAGGGGCCAAAACTGGGTCAGTCCAAGGCCACCTAGAAACTGTCCTGTGGGTGGCCCTCGGAGTAAAAGGAGAAAGATTGGATTCCATTTAAAATATTAATTTTGGGTTTCCAAGCAGTTGGCTCTGTATCTAGGAAGCCAGGAATGAAATCTAGAATAGAGATGCAGATTTAGGAACATTCAATAGATGCCTCAAAAATGGCAAAAAAAAAAAAAAAAACGGATTTTATCTTATGTTTCAACTCTTGAATACTGTAGCACTTCCCTGGAGTGCTGAGTTGCAAAAGGACTTTGAAGCAATATTCATTCATAGTAGGGCACAAAAATAAATGTTAATTGATTAGTGAAGTTTGGCATGCACACAGAAAGAAGTGGGAATAGAAACATATTTGTAGCATTCATCTGTCCTAATCTGGATGGCAATTAGTGCATTAGTATATATGAGATTATACGGAGCATGTATATAGAATGAAAATGAAAAGCAGTTCAAGTAGACTTCTGAAATACCCCAATATTTTGGAAGCATAAAAAATACAATGTTGGTTTCAGGGGCTGAGGCTCAGTGGTAGTGCACTTGCCTGGCATGAATGAGGCACTGGGTTTGATTCTCAGCACGGCATGTAAATAAATTAAATAAAGGTCTACCAACAACTAAAAAAAATATATTTAAAAAAAATGTTGGTTTCAAATGCACAAGGAAAATACCAAGAAAATTATTTGGTTTTCTTATATCTTTAATGTGAATATTTCAGTTTATTTTGTTTTATTTATTTATTTTTGGTACTAGGGATTGAACTCAGGGGCTCTGAGCCCCTGAATCACATTCCCAACACTGTTTTATATTTTATTTAGAGACATGGTCTCAGTTAGTTACTTAGTGCCTCATTTTGCTGAGGCTGGCTTTGAACTCACAATCCTCCTGCCTCAGTCTCCTGAGTTGCTGGGATTATGGGTGTGCACCACTGTGCCTGGCAAAATTTCAGATTTTTAATAGAAAGCAGCAATGTCCAATAAAAAACAGAACTTTAGCAATACACACAAATTTAAATTTCCTCATAGCCACATTATTTTAAAAATCAAAAATGAAATTAATTTTTACAATATATTAATTTTAACAATATATTTTATCCAGAAATATTATTTCAAAAATAATCAATAAATGACATTACATTGTTGTTTTGTGTGCTATGTGTTCAAAATCAGTTGCCTATTTTGCACTTACAGCACATTTTGATTCAGACTAGTCACATTTCACATGCTCTATAGCCACATATGACTGGGTCTACTGAACCTCCAAAGGCCCAGTCTTTCTGTTTCTCTCAGGTGCTACCTTGATAGCCTTGTTGGTTGGTATTCTTATTCTAATCGTTGGCACAGTCTTTCCAGAATTGCAAGCCATATCACTGGCTACCTATTTTCCTATTATAAGCCATTTGCCTATCATCTTGAATCTTTTGATTTATCAACTCATTAGGCATATGCTGACCACTTCCTGCATCTTAGGCCTTCTAGCACTTTGTTCATTGCCTGGGTACACCAATCCCATACAGTTAAGTAGGAGGAAGACAGAAATAATTCCATAATTCCAGTACTTACTCAAATATTGTCATAGAGGCAATATGAAAGAACAGAGAAAGGAGAATGCCCTCTGTTTACTGGGATCAATTAATGTTTTCCAGAGCAGACATCAAGTGAGTTGAGCTTGATGGTCAGTAGGGCTTATTCTCTCCCCCAGTGGTAATTCAAATAGAAGGAAACTGGGGCATATACAACCAAATATTTAAATTAAGAGCAGCTTAAATAAAAAAGTATTTGTTTCTTACCAATGAAGAGTTCAGCAGGGTCAGCCCAGGGCTCTAAGATGGCCACATGGTCATCAATGAGTAGAACCTCCTTTCTGCCATCCATGGTACTTGGCTTCTGTCCTTACCATCACTTCCCAATATGACAGGGCTGCTGAGCATCCTGCTGTCATGACTGTGGTACAGGCAACAGAAAAGAAAAAATAAAAAATAATTAAAGAGAAAATAGATATACCTCCTGGTTGAGGCAATGTGTACTAGAGAAGAGGAGTCAGCTGATGGGGAGAGAAGAGCATAAAAGGTACCAGAAAAGAGAGAGGAAAGGAGATAATTAGCAAAGAATGGAGTAAGAAAGTGATGATAAAAGTAATGCTGAGTTTTAGAAAGAGCAATATAGACAATAAAATATATTTCCTTGGGGAAAACAACAACAAAAACAAAACCGAAAGGTATACAACAAAGCACTATATGAGACTGAACAATGCATTTTTCATTGACTAAAAGGACAATAATTATATCAGGGATGCTATTTTCAATGGCTGTGTTTTTTTTCAAATTTATTTCACCCACTTGGAAAATGTCCAGGAAACCCTCATTCACTTGGATGGAATTGGACTGTATTTTGTTTCTGAACTGAAGAAACTGTTTGAAAACTTGGGCTGTGTATTTATGGGTTGCGTTGCCAAACTATAGTGGCAATATCTTTTGAGACACTCAGCGGGGTTGACTTTGTCAAGTGTAACAAAGAATATTTCAAATACTGGGGGCTTGGCAAAATCCTCAGTGTGGTTTGCCAGGTGCTGTTCCATCAATTTTTAACACCCATTTTTTTAAGAGACATTTAATCCATACTTATTTCTTACTGCTTTACTTCTTAACTCATCAAAATGTTATATTTCAAGAGCTTTTTGATGTGTATGATACCTTTGGGTTTTTTTCCCCCTCTTCTTCAAAACAGGAAGTTATGTTAGCCAAAGGGATAAAAGAGTAGAGAAAACCCTTGAATTTTGATAAGGGTATTGGTTCCTATTGCACAAGCCTTAAGGTTGGAATATAATTGAAATTATTATCAAAGAAAAGAGGAAAAGCGATTCATGTATGATTTGTATAATTGTAGATGAGTGTCAGAAGAGACCTTGGATCATCTAATCCCATCCTCCACTGAGGGACTGAATTCTATGCAACGGTCCCCAAATGGTGTTGCTAACCCTGGGCTTAAACACCTCTGATAAAAAGGAACTCAGTGACTGTTGGGGTTGACATCTTTTTTAAAGAAAAGTCAAATTGTTGACTTTTGTTAAGAATTTAACAAATTGTTAATCTAGATGTTCCACTACCAGCAAAGGAAATCGAAAGAATTCAAGTCCATCCATAGACATCATGTTTTATTCTACCCATGCAGCAGCATAAATTCTAGAACACATTGTTATTATCACTGTATTCATTTTATCCTCTCACACAAGAAGAGACAAGAACAATTTGCACAGCATGAGGAATCAGGGATTCTCTATGATTTTATTTAGACCTAAAATGGATACTAAAAAATTAGAAACTGATGGTGAATGAGAACACTAGTTTCTCTCTCTCTCTCTCTCTCTCTCTCACACACACACACACACACACACACACACACACATATGCACACATGTATGTATATGTGTGTGTGGGGGGTCATGTATTTTCCTTCCTACACTTAGATTTGAAGCAGTTAATGTCTTGAACTAACAAAACAATTACAAAAAGTTCACAATTTAGCATACCAGAATTTGAAAATCAGCCTAAAGGTGTTTTAGAAATTCATAAGGAAAGGGCAGTAAGGTTACAGAGCTCTGTGGTTCTCATCAGGACGTGTTTATCAGATTTTACAAATGCCACATGGACTGCTCAAATATAATCTTGTTTTCTTTATCGAAATGCATGTTTTTAAAAAAGAAGAAATGCAGCCGTTATTTTGATCCACTGATATCCATAGCTGAAATCACTTTTAGTCGTGAATTTCTTCTGCTGAAATATTTCTTCCTAGATAGGTTCATAGTAGTGTTTGGATTTTGTTATCATATAAGTCAAATGTGGTACAATGACAGGAATCTTATTTTACACTAAAAACAGTAGCTTTTAGTCCAGTTGCCTGTATTGATAGTTACCTAAACTTCTACTAGTTATCTTGTGTCTTCTTAGCTTCTATTAAAAGAGAACAGAATCTACCTCTTAAAAGTGGGTGCATATGTGTGTGCACTTGTCTGTTTTTTTGGGGGGTTGCCCATGAGAAGTCAGACACATGGAGCATGATTAATATGAAAAAAGCATATGTCAATACTCCCCTTTCAAATATTTGAAAATAACTGTTGCTTACCATAAAGTCTGATCTGTAGTCAGTTTTTAATAAACATTTATGATTATCTTTCCAACACCAATGAGTAGTTTGCATAGCTTTAGTGGCTCTTGTTGTTTATCTAGCAAACTGTGGTTGGTAATCAATACAAACATTCCCTTTTAGCTGTTAATGAAAAACTCTGAAAAATGAAGGGCACAGATTTTATCAGTTTCCCTCTAACAAAAGCACGATATGTTTCTCAACTCCTGAATTTATTTTCCAGAACAAATATCCCTCAAGCCCTCTAGTGATGCCCAAGGTTTTGGGGAAATTTGAATCAGATACCCCTGGTTATTCTGCAATATGATTCAAAAGCAACACTTAAACCTAACAGCCAATATTACATGTATTTATGAAGCTCTAGAGCTAATGACATTAATGTTTAGGATCAAGGTATTTATCAACTAGCACTTCTTTTATTTTCTGAAATTCTTAGAAATATGATAAGAATATGAGAAGAAAAAAGTTGACACAATTTGGGTGATATTATTATCTTTCAATAAAAGCTCAAACAATCTATTAAAATAAAACCATTAAATAGGTGTAATAAAGCAGAAAATGCAAACAATATATAAAATTAATTGCATTTATATGAATTAGGAATAAACAGTCAGAAAATATAAGAAAATTATTTTTCTATCTGTTCCTTGAAACTATAACTAAGGAAAGAAGTAACAAGAAATCAGAGAGAAGTTATCTGAAAAAATTAAAGTGAAATGAGAGATATAAATATTTCCTACACTAATTTAAAGCACAATATTTCAATGATGTCAATTCTCCTTAATGAATTTAAAGATGTAATGCAATTTCAGTCAAAATTTAAAAAGTATAATTTTGGACATTGACAAGGTGATTATAAATGGGTGAGAATAAATGGGTGCAGATAGCTAGGAAAGAAAATGAGAAGAAATTTAAACATTACTTATTAAAAGATTATACAGTTATAGATTCCACACATTTATGTGTGAAGCAATAAATGCATTCAAAGACATGACACATAGTTACAGTGGTTTGGACAAGAAAGATACGTATTAAGACATTTTCCCTGGAAGAAAATGATTTTTTTTTGGGAGGGGGATGTAAGCTAACACTACCATGGAAAGTAGAGCAAAAGAAAATATTAAAGATTTGGGACAAGCCAGGAGCGGTGGCACAGGCCTGTAATCCCAGTGACTTGGGAGGCTGAGACAGGAGGATTGCAAGTTCAAAGTCAACCTCAGCAATGATGAGGCGCTAAGCAACTCAATGAGACCCTATCTCCAAATAAAATTCAAAATAGGGCTGGGAATGTGGCTCAGTGATTGAGTGCCCCTGAGTTCAAGCCCCAGTACCAAAAAAAAAAAAAAAAAAAAAAAAAAGATTTGGGACAAAAAAAAATGAGGCAGAAGAGAGAAATTCTGAAAGAATATTTATACCAAAGGGACTAAGCTTTGAATTTGTCAGTCATTGGGATAATAGTTGAGTTTTGCTGAATACAATATTTCTGGACCACAATGAGAACCCTGGAATGGTATGTATTGTGTTGCTTACTGAAGGATAAGATCAGATAAATTATAGTAAAATAAAGGGAGCATTTTACTACTCTCAATTATGATTGTACAATTTATACCTTTTACACATGTAAATCCAGTTCTCTATAATAAGAATACATCATTTTCACCAAAGTATAATAAATATTATATGAAAGATAATTCTAGAGGTTTCAACCAAAAAAGCAAATCTAATTAGGAATTTTAGACTTTCACAAATGGAAAGATGGGGAAATACCTGTTATGTTCATAAAACAGTATCAAAGGGAGATAAATCAGCTCTTGTCAAGCTTTTGCAAAGCTGTTCATATCGTTGTCACATTTGGGTAAATGAATTAGAAGAGTGGATAAAAGGAAGAATGCTTCCATACAGCCTCTCTGATACATGCATTTATTTATTAGGCTATCAGAGAGAGCTAATCTCAGTGGATTCACTTACTAGTAGAAATTATTGCAGAGCAGGAAGCTTACATAATCCATTATGAGTTCGAATTTTTATCAAACCACCTAATTAAAAGTTCTTTCTTTCTTAAACTGCTTAATGAGGAGCTGCATCATGACTCCTGGAGTGAGTCAGGGGTTTTCAAGGATTTAAGGCTGAAGTCAGTAACTGCCTCGCATGATATCTCATTAACCATCACACAGTTCCATGGGGGTCAAAATAACACCAACATTGTTAGCTATTGTAATGCAATTGGGGAGCATTGATTGACATCATCTCTGACCTCTTAAAGGAAGCTGTTCTTTTGCTGAACTTTTTCTATCTCAGACTTATATTTTAAGTCTTCTTTTCCCTCTTATTTCCATGCTTTCCTCCCATTCTTTTCTGCATCAACAATCATATAATGGTTAAAGTATACTTTTTATTGGTAAATTTTCTTCCAAAATGAGTATGTTTACATGTAATTTTAAATTTGTGTATATTACGACCTGCTAGAGATTTCATGACACGCCTGATTATGTCACCAAGCATCCATGCTGCTTTGTGAACATCTAGTCTGTTGCATCTGGCTGTGTGTGCACTCCTCCATGGAGTTATGGGCCACTTCTGACCCTCATTCCCTGGGCCATGGATGCTCTTCAGTCTCCCACTACTACATACAACAATATTATAGTGAGCAGGCACCAGCTCATCTCCTATCGAAATATGTAAAGATTCCTTAGAATACATATCTTAGAGGTGAATGGCCAGCTCATAGAGTGCATAGTTAAGTGGTAAATTTCTTCCAGAATGCTGACCCGAAGGATTGCACCTGCTCACACTTCCATGCTAGTGTCATCTCACCCGAGACCTTGGTTGTCAGTATTCAATCTAATCCCTCTACTTGGAATCCAAGTGACATTTTAATTGTACCTCTCTAGTTACTAACGAGTTTGAGTATATCTTGGCATACTATGAGTTTCTGAGGTCCCTCTTTCCACACTGAAGTTGTCCTTTGTACATTTTCTTCTGTGGATATTACCACTGTCATGTTTATTTTCAGGAAATTCTTTATATTAAAGATATTAGCCCCTTGTCCATTTTATAAATCAATATTACCTTCTCCCAATTTGTTATGTTTTTAAAATGTGTCTGTGATATTTTCAAATAAATCAAACTTCAAATTTTTAATTTTACAGTTTATAATTGAGAAATAATAATGTTTTTCCACAATAAGATTGCAAATATGTTTTTTATGTTTGCTGCTACTAATTTAATAGTTCTCCCTTTTGTCTGTAGGTATTTAATCCATCAGGAGTCCATTTGTAAATGGTCTTTATTAGGTGTCTAATGTTTTTTTTTTGTTTCCATATAATGAGGCATAGAAATATATTTTATTTTTTCAACTGATTAAAGCATTGGTTTTATTATACAGTAAGTTCTCAAAGTCACTATATGTAAGTGGTCTGTCTCTGAACTCTACTCCAGTTCCCAACTGGGCTATTTATCTGTTTTGTATGAATGCCATGCTATATTGTACTGCTGTGTCACTGTGGTTTGTCATCATTTCTGAAAGTTATTCTCCCCATCTCAATTTTCACTTTGTTTCAAGGGCAACTTTATTCTTCTATATAAATTTTGCAATGGTTTATCAAGCTCCATACTACAGAATCCAATTGAAATTTCATTTCAATTTGCTTTTAATATATAGGTAATATGTCAACACTAGCATCTCCTCCAAAAGCATAACGTTAAGCTTTTACATCTCTATTTTTTACTGGGAAATTAAATTCTTTTTCATGGGAATTATTATGTTTTTATTAGGATAAATTATAAATATTTGATAGATCATGTTGGCATAATGAAAAATACATTTATTTGTATAATGATTTCCGTCTATTCCATAGCAGAGGCTGGGACATCCTATATTGTGTTGTGTTAAACACAATGGTAATAGCATCCTCTGCATATTGCTCCTAACCTTAATAGAGTTTACCTAATATTTTTTTTCTTTCAATAATTTTAAATTAATTTATGGCATGGAACCCTTGCCAAATTAAGTCATTCATTTATATTCCTTGCTTGCAGAAAATTGCTTTTAAATCAAACATAGATGTTGGATTTTTTTTAAGTAAAAATTTAGTTGAAATGTAACATAAATTTAGAAAAATTTACAAATCACAAGAGTTCAGCTCATGGATATTATTTCTTCCTTTTTAGTTTTGAATAAAATGCTCATTTGGAATAATTTTAGGTTTACAGAAAAAGTGCAAAGACAGCACAGGGTTTTCATATTCCCCTCTAAGTTTTTCACCTTAGTAACTGTGGTATGATTGTCAAAACCATCTCATTGTTATTAACTAAATTCCAGCTTTTATTCAAATGTCCACTGTTTTTCCATTAATATCCATTCTCTGTTGAGATCCAGCCCAGGATGCTACAGTGCATTTAGGTACCATGCTTCCAAAACCTCCTCTGGTTGGTGAAAGATTTTCAGTCATTCTTTGTTTTTCATGATCTTGATGGTTTTTCTTAATTTAGGTCTGCCTGATTTGTTTTCTCGTGGTAGAATGGGGTTATGGATTTGGAGAAGGAATACAGCAGAGGAAAGTGGTGATTCTCATTCTTTCACCTCACATCCGAAAGCATGTACAAACTACATATCCTCACTAGCAATATTGACTTTCATCACTTGATAAGGTTTCTGTTGCCAGGTTTCTCCACTTGAAGGTAAATTCTTCCCTTCTCCTCAACTTCATGTTATGCTCTTCTCTCTAGAAGGAAGACACTAAGCCCATCCCACACTCAAGGGGTATAATGAAGACTGAGTGCTACATTAGGAGAAGAGAGTCTGCACTATAGAATTTGAAATTTTATTGTAAGAGAAAATTGTCTTTTCTCCATTTATTTATTCAATCACTTAGTTATATTAACATAGTCTTCTGTATAATTATTTCACCGTTTGAGTTATAACAAAACTCATAATTTTTCACAGTGGTTGTTGCTTCAAACTGTTTTAGCTTTAGCCATTGGAGTTCTTTTGGGCTGGCTTATGTGTCCCTTTGATGTCTTATCCTTTTACTTGCTTATTATGCTTAGTGCTTCCTACTTTCTGGTTCTGTGAGCTATTCCTAGCCCATCTTCTATTTTCTCTTTACCAACTACTTTTTCTCCAAAAATTCCCGATTCCTTTATTTATAGAATGTTTTGAAACCAATATTTGCTTCCTGGAAAAGCTTATTGTCACTGAGGTACACTGAATTATATTAAGAGCTTTTTACAGCATTTATTGAGATGATAATATGACTTTTAAATATTTTATATTACTATTTAGACAGATTATACTAACATTTTATCTACTACGATCTTCCTTATATTTTATATAAAAGAAGTTTGATTATGGAATATAATTTTAAAATCCTATTATTTTATTTAGTATAATTTCCATTTCCTTTATAAGTAAGGTGAGTGTGGGTTTTTATTTTGTTATTTTTAATCTAGTTATTGTGGATCTGAATCATATTGGCTACACAAATGAGCTGGGCTACTTTTACTCTTTATTTCTTAGAATAACATATATGAAAAATGTTTTGATTTAGATATAAAGTATCCTCCAAAAGCTCATGTGTAAAATAATGCAAGGAGGTTTAGATTGAAATAATTGGGTTATGAGAGTTTTAACTTAATCAGTGCATTAATCCCCTGATAGGGATTAACTGATGGGTAACTGTAGCAGGCAAGATGTAGCTGGAGGAGGTAGGTCACTAACTATGTGCCTTTATGTTATATTTATTCCCTGGAGAGTGGATCTGCCTTTCTCCCTCTCTTTCTGTCCCTCTCTCCCTCTCCCTCCCTCTCTCTCTCCTTCCTGATGACTATTTCCAGCTGCTCTGCTCTGCCACACACTTCAGGCCTAATGTTCTATCTCACCTCAGGCCCTCAAGGAGGGGAATCTACTGTCTATGGACTGACATCTCTAAAACTGTGAGCTCCAAAATAAAATTTTGCTCATCTAAAATTGTTCTTGTTAGATCTTTTGGTCACAGCAATAAAACAAAGATGACTCAAACAAGACAAATTATTTGTTAATTAAAATTTACTAACAATCAATAGTATCTGAATTTTAGGATTCAAGGATAGTTTAGACGAAGATTTTTAATTTTTTCAAAATTTTGTTCACTCATTTTTTATTCATTAAGCTAACCATTTTATACTATCCTAGAAATATATACATTTCTTTTAGTTTTTCAAATGTAAACCCATGTATTTCCATTGTCATCTTTCTAACCCAAAACTTGCTGACCCCATTCCTTCCTTAGCAACCACCTTCTGATTTCTTTTCATATAAATTAGTTAATTTTTTCTAACACTTTATATAAATCAAATGATAAAGGATATACTCTTTTTTTGGCTTAGCATCTTTCACTCAGAATAATTATATAACATGTGACTCATATCACTAATTAATCCAATTTTATTGCTGAGTATTATTCCTCTGTATGAATATACCACAATTTTTATCCATTCAGCTTTTTCAATGGACATTTGGATTATTTCTGTGTTTGGGTTATTACAAATAAAATTGCTGTGCCAATTTGTGTCAAAATGATTCTGTGAAAATGCATGTATAAATTGGGTAAGTTTGGGAGTATGGCTACTAGTAGACACTTTTAAGTTTTCAGGAAACTTGTGAAGTGTATTTCTAAAGTGGTAGTGCAAGTTGACTTTCCCACTTGCCGAGAGTTCTAGCTACCCCATGTCTTTGCCAAGCTTCACTATGGCAATGTATTACATTTCAGGTATTCCAATCTGTGTGTGGTGGCTCATGTAGATTTTCCTAGTGACTAATGTTTTGATGTTGTCTGGCGTGCTTATTTGTCATCCATACATCGCAACTGTCTTTTTTTTTTTTTTTTTTTGATAAAGAATCCATTTAAATCACTGATCAACTTTTAAATTTGGTTGTTTTCTCTTTGAATTCCAGGAAATTCTTTATAAATTATATATACAAGTGCTCTATCATTAATGTAATTTGGAAATATTTTTCTTCCATTTGGCTCTTTATTTTCCTTTTCTAAGTACTGTTTTTCAAACCCTAGAAATTCTAAATTTTGAGAAATTCAACTACCAAGCTTTTTTTTTAATATTTATTTTTTAGTTATCGGCGGACACAACATCTTTGTTTGTATGTGGTGCTGGGGATCGAACCCAGGCCGCACGCATGCCAGGCGAGCACACTACCAAACTTTAAATGGTTCTTGCCTCTAAATTATCTTCATCTATGCCTAGGTCACAAAGGTTCTTTTCTTCCTGAGTTGTCTTTGAGAAGTTTATAGTTTAAATTTCTGTGTTTAAATATGTCATACATTCTTGGTTAATTTTTGAACATAGCAAACAGTGTGAACTATGTTTCATTATTATTATTTTGCATATATACATTCAATTATCATTTGGTGAAAATGACTATCCTTTCTTTATTATACTGATCACATGTTTTTTTTTGCAAATCAATTGACCACATATGTGTTGATCTGTTCTACTTTGTTTATCTATTTGTCATTCTTCCTTGCCCTGTCTTATACGTTTTAAATTCTCAGGGATTAATTGTCTTTTTTTGGAGCTTTTTAATATTATTATCGTTATTAAAACCTTTCCATTTTCATAGTAATTTTTAGAATCAGTTTGGAAATATTTACCAAAAGGCCTCCTGGAAATTTACTGGAGATTGAACTGAGTCTATGGAAAAGTTTCTGGATAATTAACATCTTAATAATATTGAATCTTTCAAAGAATGAATATGATATATGTCATTTTTTATTTAAGTCATTTTGAGTTGGTTCAGCACTACATTGCATTTTTCATCTTATAGGCCTTAAGCATCTTTTATAAGATTCATCACTGAGTGTTTTTCATCTTTTTCTTTAATATTCATTTTTTAGTTTTAGGTAGATACAATGTTTTTATTTTATATTTATGTGGTGCTGAGGCTCGAATCCAGTGCCTCATACTTGCTAGGTGAGCACTCTACCACAGAGCCACAACCTCAGCCCTGTTTTCCATCTTTATGCTATTGTAGATGGTATTATTTAGCATTTTGATTTTAGAATGTTTATTATAGTATTTAGAAAATAATTGATTTGGGAATTTATTGCACTAGAATCCTGAAACCTTGTTAATCTTACTTATTAGATAACATAAGATTCTTTTTTTAAAATTAAAAGGAATATTTAAGCTTTTTTATTTGTAAATTATATAATCACCTACATATAAAAATCCTAGTGTATCTACAAAAAAATCTTGGTGCCTGTCATATGCTTTTGTATCTTATTCCAATTGCAAGTACCTCCAATATGAAACAGTAAAAATGGAAAGAGCAGGCATCCTTACCTTGTTCCTTTAAAGATAGTATTTGATCTTTAACCATTAAATATGATAGTGTATGTTTTATGTGAAACTATTTATCAAGTTGAAGAAGTTTCCATCTGTTGTTAGTTTGCTGATAATTTTTATCATAAATGGTTAAACTGATAAAAAAATTTATGCATCCATAGAAATAAACATACTTTTCTTTTTTAATGTACTAACAGTAAATCACATGGGTTTATGTTCAGATGATAAACCAGTCTTGCAATTCTGTATAAATCCCAGTTCTTTGTGATGTATTATCCTATTAATTTCTGTTGTATTAGGTTTGCAAATATTTTGGTAAGAATAATTACATCAATTTTCCTGAGATACATTGGTCCATAGTTGTTCTTTTTTTTTCCTCATATTTTTTTTGTTGTTGTATAAAGGTAATCTGATTTCTTAGAATTACTTTGGTAATATTTGCTTCTCTTGAATTTTCAGAAAGGGCATTGTGTGAGATGTTTATTTTGGTTCTTATGTTTGATACAATCTTGAGGTAAACTACCTGGACCTGGTATTTTCTATGTGAGAAAATTAAGTTTTTAATCATGAGTTTATTATTTAAGAGATAGAATATTTATCTTCTTAGATGTACGTTGACAGTTTGCACTGATCAAAGAATTCATTCATTTTATTGGAAGATACTGAATTTATTAGTGTAAAGTTAGTATAAAATTATCTCATTTAAAAATATCTATATTATCTGTAATAATATTCTCCCATATCTGATATTATAATGTTTGTCTTTTTTCTGCTTTTTCATTTTGGTAATGATGTATCAATTAATTAATAAACTCAAAGAACAATTAGTTCTACTGGTTTTCTAAATTATTTTTTTTCTTTTCTTTCTTATTAATCCATTGTACCCTAATCTTTATCGCTCCCCTTTTTTTCCTATTATTTGGGACATTGTTGTTTTTCTCTTTCATAAGATAGAAGTTGAATCTATTCATTTCAGACATTTTTTTCTATTATAGCCATTTATTGCTATACATTTATCTATAAGTATTTCTTTAGTTATGTATTACAAATTTTGATATCTGATATTTTGCCTCTTATCAGTATTCTTATCTTCATTTGGGTTTCCTTTATAAAGAAAAGTTAAACATAAATAACTCAAGTATTATTAAATAATATTTAATTTTCAAATGTTTGCTATTTCCTCAGGTTTCTACTACTATTCATATCTAATTTATTTATGTTGTTTTAATATACTTCATATGATTTAAATTGATGAAGAGTTATTTTACTGAACATAATATTGATTCTTAGTAAATGTTTTGTGTACACGTAAAAAGAATTATGCCATTTTGGGGAGAAATGTTCTAGAAACATCAATTAAGTCAAGTTGATTAACAATGTTGTTCAAGTTTTCTTTGTCCTTAGAAATTTTCTGACCACTTCAGGTTCTTCCACAGTTCACTACTCTGTATATGTTTTTTAGTTATTTCATTTATTTTATTTTGGATAGATTCTATTGCTGAATCTTCAAACTTGCCATTTTTAAAATTTTCCTTCTCTAATTTTCTGGATAATTCCATGCATTATATATTCTCATTTAATCTCAAACATTGTAATTTTCATCTCTAGATGTTAAATTTTCCCCCTTTTTTTGTTTTCTGTGTGTATTTAATGTATTTGATCTTTCCTCCAGCTTTTTGAACAGAATGTCATCATAAATAACTAATATTCTTATCTACTAATTCTATTACCTGTTGAATTTCTGACTTAGTTGTGATGGATTATATTTTTCTGCTTTTTCAGAAATCCAAATTTTTTTTTCAGGTGTGAGAAATAATATATTTTACCCTGTTGGGTTTTGAATAATTTTGTATTTTTATGATTATTATTTTGAGGGATGGTAATGCAATTATTTTGAAAGAGTTTGGTCAATTGGGCTATATTTCTTAAGCAAGATTAGTACATTTTATAGAGCTAAATTTTTTTCCCACCTACTACTGTCAGAGATCCTGTGAATTATGAATTTTACCACCCTGGCTACAGAAGGCAGTAATGGTGCGCACCCTGTGTCTGCATGGTTGATTCTTTCCCCTCTCTCATTTCTTCTGAGATTCTTTATCTGGCCTCAGGTAACTTCCTTACACATATTCTTAGACCAGTACTTGTTGAACACTCCTGCAGAATTCTCTTTAGATTTTCAAAGTTTTCCTTCAGTGCAGCTCTTCTCTCTGAGCTTATATGCCCTTCAAAATCTAGGCATGTAAACTTTTCTGTATCCCTAAGTGTGTCCCTTCAACGTATGTTTTCTTCATTGGCTGATATCAAATATATTGAGGGTTTTTTTTTTTTTTTCATTTTTGCAGTATTGGGGATCAAACCCAGGGCCTTGTGCATGCCAGGCCAGAGTTCTACCACTGAGCCACATCCCAGCCCACCTATCAGCTTTGTTTTGTTTAATTTTATATGGGTACTGCTCTTACTCCATCTTGATTGGAAGTGAACATTCTAAGTTGGATTTTGAATCAAAAATCTTGAAACTACTAAGGTAACAAATCCAAATAACAAGTGAGAGGAGAGTCATGAGAACTGTTATCTATATCATATCTCCTACAAACATAACCATAATGTAAATAAGGATGGTATCTCCTTACTCATATCTGACTAAGATAAAGATTAAGATATTAATTAGCCTTAAATTATCTTCTATTTTTACCCTTCAACAGTAATGGCCTTATGCTGATCATGGAATATTCTTACCTTTGACTTATTTGTTAGCTAGAGAAAGCACATCCATTCTATTAAGGACAGTTGGGAATCTTCCCATTGTATTATAGACAATGAAATGAATTGGCTGGACACATTGGGCTCTTTGTTTTCAATTCCTCATACTTAAGGAACAATGATGTGTCTTGTTGCTTCTTTCTCTATTTGTCCCTTTCCTGCCTGTGTATTTCCTCCATGGATTACAGTGTGGGTGTCAGGATGACTGCAAAATCATTCTCAAATTGCATTTTATTCTCTTTACTCCAGAAAAATAAAATCAGGACACATGTTAATTTTCTTGGCTGTAGGTAAGTGCTCAGCCCTTGTAGCAGGGCTGTGCACAGAGACTTATCATTTTCTGCTGTGGCCTATATAAGACAGACAGTGCAGGCAAAATATGGGACTGGATTTCTTGAGGCAAAGGGCAAGACAGGCTCATGGGAAAGAGATGAGACCAAATGTATTTGTTTTGTAATGCTTGTTCCCTATTAGTGACCACCTGATATTCATCTGAGAAGTGAGGCATCATCCATTTCAGTATGCAATGTGCTACTTATCAGCACAGGACCATAGTGTTGCCAGCATGGAATAAGAGACACTGTGGGGGCCCTAGATACAGATGCCCCAGCAGTGGTTTGGCAAGGTGAGGCCAGTGTATTTGAGCAGGGCTTTCCATGTTATTTTATTTTGGATTTTGAATTTCTACTAGTTTTTTAGGGAGAGGGGAGTGGTGATAACAAAGATGAAGTTCTGAGTAAAACTAGATAGTTAAAGAGTAGATAATTAGATATCTGAATCCTCATATGACCTCATATACTCCTTGATCAGAAAGGACAACAGAAGAGATAGTGGAAAAGTCTTCTTTGATATTAATGATCCTCTTAACTTCTTTGGTTTTATTTATGTATTTATTTTTACGTATTTATTTTGTTCTAGAAGCTAATCCAGGTTTATTTGGCTTTTTTCAGTTGAGTTGGTACTTTCTCTCAATTCCTAAAGCATTTATTATCTGTTTCTTACCATACAAAAAAGCACAGTTATTATCACAGTTGCTGAAATTAAAAGTTGTTGCAAAAATATTTGAAGTACTTTAAAATATATTAATTTAGTTAATTTATTCCAGCTAAAACCATGCATTATTTTTTTCCGTAACTCAAAGGGTAAGTTTTCAGTATAAATCAAATTAAAACTTGTCTAACTTGTATGAATAAAAGAAACAATTATTTTATCAAATTTCAGCACTTAGGGTCCTTCTATACTAGTTATATAATTCCAACTTTAGATAAATAATACAATGATTTTATAGAATTCTTAAAATTTCCTACAAATACTTTTCTATTCTTTCCTAGTCATTAGCTTCTTCCTAAACATCTTTGTTTACTGCTGGAGAAGAGTAATTCAACGATGGCCCAAGACTCATGTTTTTCCTTTGGGTATATCCAAGTTCTCCACTGTCACTTTAGCACTTCATTTAAGGTTTTGAAGTCCTGCGAAGAGCTTTGCTTGTTTACAGGCATCCCTCTTATAATAGATGGAACTTGTTACCACAGAGTAAAGAGGTAATATTTTTACTACTTACTGATGAATACATTCTCTCCAGCATGCTTCCAACTCTATCTTCTACAGTTGTGTAAAAACTTAATGTGCATGTCCTTTCTCTTCTGTAAGAATAGATTGGGTATGGTACTCTTTCTCATTACATTAATGGAAGAAGTTTATGCAGTGAAACCCATGTTGAAAAGTGGAGAAACTCAATATTGTTATATGAAGTCAAAATGAAAAATAGAACTAGTAATTTCTGGACTGAGGTTGTAGCACAGTGGTAGAGCACTTGCCTAGTATGTGTGAGGCACTGGGTTCAGCACCACATACAAATAAGTAAAATAAAGATCCATAAACAACTAAAAAAAAAAAGAACTAGTAATATCCTAAAAAAACACAATGTGTGTTTTCAACAAAAAAACTAATCCTATTTCTTTCAAATATATCTGACATTTAACATTGACTTCACTTGAAAGGCCATTCTAACTTATATGGATAAAACAAATGATGGAGGGGCTTTCTGTAATGTATCCTAACTCAACCAGGGCCCAAAGCTTTTCTCAGGGGGAGAGAACATAAAGTTTCAAAGACCCTCAGGAACTGACAGTGTAAGAGCATCTCCAAATGACTACAGAAAGAAGGAACCTGTTCAGGGGATGGAAGTGGCTACAAAGAGAGAAACTTTAAGAGGCTTAGAAGAAAGAAGTAGCTCTAGAAATGGAGGGAGCATGCACGTTGAACCTTCTTGGGAGGATTAGGGTCTGCAGCCCCAGAGAACTCAAGTGGGCTTCAAAGTGGGAAAAAATGTACTCTGGAGCATGAACATGACATTTAAGCACTTGTGGGGAAAAAGTCTGTAAAGCAAACGTGATATTCACATATGGTGTATAATATGTGAATGTGGACTAGCTTCAACAGTATGGAGTATTAAAGAAATGCCTATCGTCTGCCTACAGAACGGTGTCATAGCTGAGTGACTAATTAAGCTCATAGTGGCACATCATAAGGAATAAATGATGCTTTTGGCCTTGGGGAATACTTCATTTGATGTGCTGGTTGGACATTAAAGTAATTTTTTTATAAAAGAGATAGAACATTGCAGATAAAGTTGAAATTACTTTATTACCTTTTACCCAGGAGTAATCACTATCATAAATTCTCTGTATACCCTTCCAATCTGTTTTTATACTTTCAAAATATAAATGTACACATAAACACTAAGTTGCATTGCTGCATGTATCTTAAGTGGTATAATTTCTATCATACTCCATACCATTTAGAAAATTGAATTTTTGCTTAATATTTAGAGATCTATCTGTCCATGTTGATACGTATATAATTAGTGTTTATTTTAAAATATGCCATATGGAATTGTGGAGTTTTTGACCATGTTGTCAACACTGAAGAAAAGTCACTATAATCTTTTTTTTTAGAGAGAGAGAGAGAATTTTTTAATATTTATTTTTTAGTTTTCGGTGGACACAACAGTTTTATTTTATTTTTATGTGGTGCTGAGGATCGAACCCAGCGCCCCTTGCATGCTAGGTGAGCGCACTACTGCTTGAGCCACATCCTCAGCCCCACTATAATCTTTAAGGAAAAAAGAGTTTTTTCTTTCTTTCTTTCCTTTTTTTTTTTTTGAGAATCCTCTTGGAGAGACAAAGTTGGAGAGCAAACAACCATTGCAAAATCAAAAAAGATGTATCTGCATGGATGATAGTGATGCTAGCATGTTCTCATGCTGATTGGAAACAACAGACCCTGTTGAAAAGTTTAGCCAGAAGAGTTGACAATTTGGTGAAGGACAAGTGCGAATTGACTGAACAGCTTGAGACCATACTGAGAACCAAAAATTTGGGGGTCTATATTTCCTTGTATACTTTCAACACAGAGACCATAGGCAGAAACAAACCCTGTAAAGATCCAAAAATTATATCTTTTGTGCTTTAGAGGTAGGGGAGGTAATTATAGCCATGCAGAAAGGGCAAGAATTTCTGCTTGGATTCTTCTTTGTTTCCTTTACTCTGGACCAAAAGCCTTAGACTGAGATGGAAAGGAGAGCAAGTTCTGCTACTTTTAGGAGACTGCTGAAAAATTATTGTGTCTACAAGAAAAAGCGGAGATAAATGAGAGGAGAAGAGGGCAACTGAGAAAGCTACACCCCTAAGATCCTGAAAAAGAATTCTTCTCGGGTGGAGGCTTAATCAGGACCACAGAGAACATACACTTCCTCACTGCCTCTACCACCAAGCTAACAATCTTCAAAAATAAGTACCTGTGACAGAATACTGAAATAAAATGAAACAAGACACCCACTTCAAGGCACAGTAGGAAAAGAAGTTCTGGAATTTAAACCTGAATAGACTTTGTTCTGATATACCAATAACTACCCAAATTGGAGCAAATTAAGGTATGCAAATGGGAACTATGGTGTTATAAAATGGGCATGGCATCAAAAAAGAGAATTTGAAAGAATACAGGAATAGAAAATCTAAACAGTAGCCTCCATGCTTAGGACTTCAACAATGAATCCAAGGAAGAACCACTCTTCTAGGAAAGGGACTCTGAACTTATTGGATAGGTCATGACCTTGGCTCACTAAATGTTAGACAACTTCATACACCATGGCAACTGTCATGCTAGGCAAATGGAAACCAACGCATCAAAAACATCTCAAACCCAGCCCTATTGCTAGCTGGACAAACTCAAGGCCTACATCAGAAGAATACCAGGATTTGTACCCATTTCCAAATATAAAAATCATTTTACCTCAGTTTCTATTAATTAAACTGACATTTTCAGTTTTAAAAAATGTGTAGAAATGGCAAGGGAAAAGGGGAAAATGTTCTCAATTTTGAAGACTAAACTTAGGTATTAGAAAGATTTTGGAACCGCTTGGTACTTGTTAAGGGCTCCAGTGGAAATGATGGACAACATGCAAGTCAGAGGAATAATTTCAGTGGAAAAGATAAAGTACAAGAGAAAATGGAAGAGCTAGAATTTAAAAGCACAATATCAGAAATAAAACATGTCTTCTATGGAATCATCAGTAGACTCAACAAAACTGAGGAAAGATCAAAAATCTTAAAGATCAGTTTAGATATTATCCAAATTGAAATGTAGGGGAAAAGAAAGTGAAATTTTTTAAAAAGGAGAAAAGATCATACAAAGTTGTGGGACATTATTTATACACTAATATGCATGTCATTAGATTTAAAAATAAAAAGAGATAGAATGTTAGAGAAATATTAAAGATATAATAACAAAATTTTTCAAAATGAATAATTAACACCAAAGCACAGATCCTAAAGACTCAAACATTACCAAACATGATAAGCACCACACATACCTCTAAAATACACCTGGGCATATTTTAATCAAATCATTAGAAACAGAAGACAAAAGGAAGAAAACAAAGGGAAGAAACTGACATACATTCAAAGGGATAAGTTTTACAGGCAACTTCTTGTGATGTATCAAGCATGCCAGAGACAATAAATTCAGACCGTTTTTTCTCTATTTCATAAATTTTGGTGGATTATGTATATTTTTTTCATTTGTATAAAGGTATTTTCTAATTTACATTTTGATTTATTTTTTAAGTTAATTGTTGTCTAAGAGTGTGCTACTTAATTTTCATGCATTTTTGAATCCCTAACATTTTTCTATTATTGACTTGTATCTTCATATCATCGTATCAAAAAAAAAATACTTGGAATGATGTCAGCCTTCTTAAATTTGTTAATATTTGTTGTGTGACCTAACTTTATCTATCTGAGCAAATATTCTGTGTGGACTTGAGAAGAATGAGTATTGTGCTGCTGTTAGGTGGAATACTCCGTCAATTTTTCTGAAGTGCAATTGATTATAGTTGGCAACTTTGTTTTGTTCATTTTATTTTTTCTCTTAGTGTTTTAAATGTTATCCCATTATTTCCTGGCCAGAAAGATATCTGCTGAGAAATTTTTTGTCATTCCAGGGAGGGATAGATACTTTGTACGTAACAAGTAGCTTTTCTCTTGCAGCTTGCTGGTTTTTAACTTTTTACATTTTAATTATAATATGTTTTAGCATAGTCATTTAGAAAATTAACCTATTTAGAGACTTGTGGACTTTGTTAGTCTGGAGTCCATTTCTCTTTTTAGATTTGGAAAGTTTCTAGATACGTTTAAAGTACATTTTCTGTCCGTATTCTCCCTTTTCTCCTTTTCAAACTTTCAGAAAGCGATCACTCCTGCAAGGTAGGTGGGCCGGCGACCCACTGGCAGAAGAGGAGCAGCGGCCTGCTGAGAGGCAGAGCCGCCCCCTCCCCCTGCGCCGGCAAGGTAGAGGGAACTGTGACCACCCACAGAGCAGGCCCAGCGGCCTGCTGAGGGGCAGAGCCGCCCCCCACCCCCCGCGCCTGCCAGGTAGGCGGAACTGTGACCACCAACAGAAAAGGCCCGGTGGCTCGCGGCGGGACAGAGCTTCCAATCACTCCTGCAAGGTAGGCGGGCCTGCGACCCACCGGCAGAAGAGGAGCAGGGGCCTGCTGAGAGGCAGAGCCGCCCCCTCCCCCTGCGCCGGCAAGGTAGAGGGAACTGTGACCACCCACAGAGCAGGCCCAGC
>NW_025999990.1:25413460-25437091 GCF_001458135.2 Marmota marmota marmota | reverse complement strand
GAAAGGGAAAAATAATACAAGGGGGACAAATTAATGTCAGTAGAGGGGGCAGAGAGAGAAGAGGGGAGGGGAGGGGAGGGAAGGGGGGATAGTAGAGGATAGGAAAGGCAGCAGAACACAACAGACACTAGTATGGCAATATGTAAATCAATGGATGTGTAACTGATGTGATTCTGCAATCTGTATATGGGGTAAAAATGGGAGCTCATAACCCACTTGAATCAAAGTGTGAAATATGATATATCAAGAACTATGTAATGTTTTGAACAGCCAACAATAAAAAATTTTAAAAAAAAGAATTTCTATAGTTATAATACTAAGCAAAATGTGGTTTTGTTACTGTCATAGTAATTTATAAGGACTGGATAAACTTTTCTCAGGAAAAAATAAATGGATTAGATTGAAAAAAAAAAAACTTTCAGAAAGCATGTTTTGGCTCTTTTCTGGGCATTCCATAAATCCTATAGGCTACTTTTTCTTTTTTACCCTTTGTTTTTCTTTTTGTATCTTTAATTAAATCATTTCAAATGAGCTATCTTTAAGTTTACTTATCCTTTCCTAAACTTGATGAAGATTGTTGTTGAGGCAATTTAATTTGTTTGGTTATTCATTGTGCTCTTCGGCTTCGAGATTGATGGTTGGTTCTTTATACACGGTTTTACTCCTTTATTGAATTTCCAATTTTATTCATATATTGTTTTTTTATTTTTTTATACTGCTGGAGATTAAACCCAGTATCTGTACATGCTCTTCTCGATAAGAGCTCTACCACTGAACTGTATTCCCAAATCCACGTATTATTTTCTTGATTTAGTGTTGTTGTCTATCTGTGCTTTATAGAGGCTTATTAAATTTTTAAGATAATTATCTTGATTTCTTTGTTAATATTTAAGGCAGTTCATGGTTATTCATTTATTTAGAGTTGATTACAAGAGCTTTGTTAGTTTATTTTGGTGATAATCATATTTACCAGATTCTTCACAATCTCTACAGCGTGGTGTCTGTGTGGTGTCTGTGCATTTGAAGGAAGAATTACCTCTTCCAGTCTTGGCTTTCCTATTTCACCATCTTTCTGATGTCAATACCTTCCATTTTAGTTCCTTTAGCTTTTGTCACATCACTAGCAACTATGTAGCTATTATGTTAATTGTTATTACTAATTTCTTAATCACTTGGGTAGAAGTTCTTTAAAATAAGGACTTTGCTTTGTGGTTCTCCACTGTAAAGCCAGTGTCTCTGAAAGTTCTAAGAAAGTTCCCATATGACAGAAAAAAAAAAAAACAATGTAACAGCAGTAATAAAAAGAAAAGAAGAGATTTTCTTATAGGAAGAGTAGGGAGCCATTGGATTTCTTGCAATAGCAGGAACTCACTTTATAGATTTGTGCCATAGAAGGATCATATCAGATCCAATGTGAAAAATAACTGGGAAAGAAGTGAAAATGAGAGAAATATGGTACGAATTTTAGCCAGGAGCCTACATTAGACATGAGTAAGGCTTATACTAAAATCAAGGAGATTACAATAAAAGGAATGGAAACATCAAGAGATGCTTCAGTAATAAAACAGTATCTTTTTCTTTGTTTTATTTCTAAATGTGGGGATGAAAAAAAATAGTTCTGCTGAACATCAGATGAGCAAATAATAAATTTTAACTCCCTTATTTAAAACTGATTATGTTCTAGGTTTGGCCTTCAACCCCGAAGAAAAATGCTAATAGTAGGTAGTCTCTTTAAATTTGACATATATAATCTAGATGAATAATGAATTAAGTCTTCTTAGAGTCACTCATATAAGGACAATCATTCCATTTGTTGTTAAATGAATGATGTCTTGATGTGTCTAATATGTCAGAGAACTGCCCTTCCCAGGGGGTCTACAATATTACCTCATCTGGCTGCTTAAAGGGGCTTAGAGAAAAAAAAAATCAACAAACCCTTGAGAATAAAACAAAATGCCTGCCAAACACTGAAGCTATTTGAATATTATTATAATGTGTAATGTAATTATAACAATTTAATCTTCTGGAAAATGCAGTAACCAATTTCATTGCATCACGCAAGGAGAGTGAATGTGAACTCTCCAGGTTATATAAGTTCAGTTCTGTAATTTTTCCAAATAAGCCAGTACTATATAACTGCTACTACATAATGTTTTAGGGTAAAGATTTCAAGTTTCTCATTTTGTTTTTCCCTTCTCAGAAGGATCAGAAGACCAGATCAAAAAAAAAACCCAGGAAATTCTTTACCCTTAAAAGCAAACATAAGTTATTAGGCCCATGAGGTGTTGGTCTATATTTCCAAGCTTATTTTATCTGTTTATCTACTTATTTATTTCAATTTATTTTTTATTTTAATTTGTTATGTATGACAGCAGAATGATTGCAATTCATATTATACATATAGAACACAATTTTTCATATCTCTGGTTGTATAAAAAGTATTTTCACACCATTCGTGTGTTGATACATGTACTTAGGGTAATTATGTCCATCTCATTCCACCATCTTTTTTTACCCCCATGCCCCCTCTCTTCCCCTTCCTCTCCTTTGCCTTATCTGGAGTTCATCTAATCCTCCCATGTTCCCCCTCCCAACCACACCATGAATCAGCCTCTTTATATCAGAGAAAACATTCAGCATTTGGTTTTTTGGGATTGGCTAATTTCACTTAGCATTATATTCTCCAACTCCATCCATTTTCCTGCAAATTCCATGATTTTATTCTCTTTTATTGCTAAATAATATTCCATTGTGTAGATATACCACAATTTCTTTATCCATTCATCTACTGAAGGGTATCTAGGTTGGTTCCACAGTTTAGCTATTGTGAATTGTGCTGCTATAAACACTGATGTGGCTGTGTCCCTATAGTATGCTGTTTTTAAGTCCTTTGTGTATAGACCAAAGAGTGGGATAGCTGTGTCTAATGGTGGTTCCATTCCCAGTTTTCCAAAGATTCTCCATACTGCTATCCATATTGGTTACACCAATTTTCAGTCCCATCAACAATGTATGAATGTTCCTTTTTCTCCACATCCTCACCGACACTTATTGTAGTTTGTATTCTTAATAGCCATTCTGACTGGAGTGAGATGAAATCTTAGAGTAGTTTTCATTTGTATTTCTCTAATTACCAGAGATATTGAGCATTTTTTTTCATATATTAGTTGATTGATTGCCTATCCTTTCCTGAGGGGTGTCTGTTCAGTACATTGGCCCATGTATTGATTAGGGTATTTGGTTTTTTGGTGTTTAGCTTTTTGAGTTCTTTACACACCTTAGAGATTAGTGCTCTATCTGGTGTGGGAGTGGTAATAATTTGCTCCCAAGATGTAGGTTCTCTATTCACCTCACTAATTGTTCCTTTTGCTGAGAAGAAGCTGTTGAGTTTCAATTCATCCCATTTATTGATTCTTGATTTTAAATCTTGCACTATAGTAGTCTTATTAAGGAAGTTGGGGCCTAATCCCACATGGTGGAGATTTGGGCCTAATTTTTCTTCTAATAGGCTCAGTGTTTCTGGTTTAATTCCTAAGTTCTTGATCCACTTTGATCTAAGTTTTATACATGGTGAGAGACAGGGGTTTAATTTCATTTTGTTGCCTATATATTTCCAGTTTTCCCAACACCATTTGTTGAAGAGGCTATCTTTTCTCCAATGTACGTTTTTGGTGCCTTTGTATAATATAACTGCAATAATGTGGGTTATTCTCTGTGTCCTCTATTTTGTACCATTGGTCTACCAGTTTATTTTGGTGCCAATACCATCCTTTTTTTTTTTACTATTACTCTGCAGTATCATTTAAGGTCTGGTATAGTGATCCCACCTGCTTACTCTTCTTGCTAAGGACTGTGAAGCTCATTTTTTTTTAGAAATTATAATTTGAAATTAATCATGGTTTCAATATTGAGATCCCTTTTCTCTATGTTCTTTTCTCTAGCACCCCAGTCCCTGCAAACTTGATTTTGAAATTTTCAGGGCTGAATTCGATATGAATTATGAATTTGCTCATAAGTTAAGGATTTCAAGAAGGCAAGCAGTAAAACATTAAAATAAGTGAAGGCTCTTCTGATAAATGGATCCTATGTGAACTCACCAAACCAGTCTTTCTCCTATATTTGCATAAATGAGAGGTTATTCTGGAGCCCATATTATGGATTCCTGAATAGTAATTTTGATCTTTAAATTCAATCATTAGTTTGAAATGATTGACAGTACAAGTAAGTTTTCATTTCAACTTTGACAGTTTATCCTAAAACTTCCACTTCTCTAGCTAATCAGACTGTATTTCTGGGAACACAGTTTGATCTAGCATAATTGACTTACAATCCTGGCATTTCTCCTGTACCCTGATCTTAACTTCATAAGAGGTCTCAATCATTAAAGTATTAACTGAATATATTCTCATGAATGGAGTTATGTAAATGCATTCTCATCCCTTTAACATGGTTTAGGTTAATACAACTTTGGTATACTAAGTTATCCAAAAACTCTCATTTTAAAATATTTTGGAAAAATTTGATCATCTGTGTTGGTTCAGCATGTTTAATAGTCATGACCATCACTATAGCTAAAACATTGGTCAATGAAAGGGGCAGGGGAGGTGTTAAAAGTCAGATAAGCCTGCATTATATTGAATTTACTGATCAATGTAATCGGAATGGCTAATCTAGCAATCTTTTGTTATTTCTGAGTTGGTGAGGTCATTGGTTGCTGCAGTAGCTCAACACAAAGGAAGGGACCTGCTGAAGTTTCCTTTGGTGGTAGCACAATTGCCTCCCACTGCCTTTTCCAGCAGCTGGAGTACCACCTCTCCCCCGCCCCAAAGGTAACTTGTAATACTTCCTGAGACAAGCAAGGCATTGCTTCTTTGAGCTACAGAATATGTCTTATTCAACTCTCTCTTCCTGATTTTCTTTTATATGTTGGCATGCTTCTCTTTCCATTATTTTCATCAGTTCACTAACACCTCCAGGACACACACATGCACACACATCTGTACACACTAGTCTTGAAGTTAATTTTCCAGTCTAAACAGAATTAAGTATGTAAGTAGTTGAAATGCAAGGTCTCAGAATGAAATCCAAAGGCAATTACTATTGGAGCATGATACCAGAACCCACATAGTTACAAGATAGCCACACAGAAGAGCAAGTAAGCATGATTTTTGTTCAGCATGAGAGAAAATCATATTATAAATTTTTCTTTGAGCTCCTTTATAGTTCAAATTCCAAATAGCAGCTTTGTCTACTGTGATTTTCCTGTAACAACCTGCATTTAACAAAAGTCAAACTGCCTTTGAAGCCAGTCTCACCTTGTGTGAGATGAAATGGAGATGTGTCAGTTACTGAGTGTCCTTAGGTATCAGTGATATGAAACCTGATTTTTAAGTCAAATTATTTAGAAGCTTCTACTATGCACAACAGATTTCTCCACCTCTCTGTCCTCTTCCTCCTCCTCCTCCTCCTCCTCCTCCTTCCTCTCCTCTAAGTTTTGTTATGTTCACTCTATCTCTGAATCATTCTGTGTTTCAATACCAAAATACATCTCTATGGCCCATAAATGAATATTTTTCTTTTCCATACCACCAAACATTCTAAAATAACTACTTCATTCTATATGTATTTCTCCCTTACTCACAGCAAGGGTCATAATATTCATCTGACTTTCAGGTAAATAAGTTAATAATAATTCATAAGAGATCTATGATTCCCTATAGACATATTCCTTACAAACATATAATTTATTTAATTTTAACTTTTGCTGTAATTGCTTAAATAGATTTGCTTGACTCCATTACTATAATTTTCTTTTACCCTGATTTACCCTAATTATTACCTGGCTATCTCTGTAGCCATGCATAGGCACACAAACATCCTCCAAACAATGGAAAATTAATTTAATTTCACATTGTTTTAGATAAATATAAGCATAAGAGCTAAGATAGTTTTCATACCTCACATCCTGCTAAATTCTTCAATTTAGATGATAAAGGGACCAGATAAATTTCTGGACTTCTAGAACCAAAACACAATGGACGGGTATTGTAAATGTGGTAGAATTTATTATGATCTCTACTTCTCTTAATTGCTAGACAGATTAAAACATTTATTCTAGAAATTAACCAAATAATGAAGGATTGAAAAAGTCTCATTTTGTTTTCTTTAGGATCAAGGTTATTTTCTCACTTAAACAATCTCTTTTGTGAGGTGTGTGTCATGGACAAAAATTTCTATTATACAAGGTTAATTTGTCTCGTCAGATGAAAAAGTTAGGTGTATAAAAATTTTCTGTTCCTTGTTTATTGGGCATTCCTGAAAATTTTCCTCTGTCTATATTTGAATCAGGCAACTAAAATATTTGCTTTTGGTGTTTTAGGAAAAAAATTCTGAGTCTTCAATTCATCATGATCAACACATGACTTAATAATCTGATTCAGTTAATCAACTGATATAATTCATAATCAAGTTCATTATTATATCAAACTTTGTTGATGAAAACAAAACAAAATAGTCATGATTTGAAACTGATCCTCATTTTGTAAATAAGTATTTGGGGCTGCATTAAGTAAAAAACAATTATATTTTCTCTACAATACTTGTTTCATGTTTAGTCATCATTTTGCCTTTTGATGGGCTTTTAATTAGAATATTTCCCAGACTGTATGTTCTTAAATGATGTTGAATCAAGTAATTCAATGTGATATGGGGACGGAGTCCAATAATAACAATGGCAATAATAATAGTAATAATAATAATAATAGGGGTGGTGTGCTTTTAGGCTGAGCAAAGTCCAGTATATAACACAGCTAAACTTTCTAACAATAAGATCACATTACTGACAAAAAGCGGTGATGGTAGCCACCTCACTAGCTGGATGTTAGGAAGATTCAATTGAGGATATTACATGAAGGTGCTCTTACCAACTCTGAGCTTAACATAAAGGGTCTCTAAGAGGCCATTGCTAAAATACAAAGAGAAGTAGAAGTGACTATTTGGGAAAATTGGACTGGCCATAACCAAAACCCTCCTTAAACACATTAGTGCATATCAACCAACTGACTACCTGTCCTCTTAGAGTAAGAGTGTTAATAGCCCTAAGCTCAATAGATTTATTAATAAGAAAGTGAATTAAATCATAATAATCCGAAGATGCAAAGCCTGGGTTTGAAATCTGGGTCTGCCAATGGCAGAAAAATGATAAGCAAGTTAAAAGGCTCCATTCCATTTCACTTAATTTCTTCCTCTGTAAAGTGTTGGTAATAATAACATCTAAATCGTATTTTTTACATGAAGGATTTAATGTGTGAATGCTTCAAAAATCCCCCTATAGGGCTTGACACATAGTAATTGCTTTATCCTTGTCATTTTAAAAAATATTTTTAATTTTATTCTTTTAGTTGTAGTTGGACACAATACCTTTATGTTATTTATTTATTTTTATGTGGTGCTGAGGATCCAACCCAGGGCCTCACATGTACTAAGCAAGCACTCTACCACTTAGCCACAACCCCAGCCCCTATCTTGGTCATTCTTATTATTATCAATTAAGATATTACAAAGCATATGCCACCTGATTGAAACCATCATTGTTATGGTTCAACATGACTGTAAAATACAGTTTGTAAAGTCCATGCTGTGTCACAAGGAGAACAAAAGTGGGTATGCTTCTGTGTTACTGGTTTTTCAATGCTGTGGAAAATTTACTTAATTGCAGTGGACAAATCAAAGTGATTGAACCATGGACTAAAGTGGTTGCTTGAGTCTGAGAAAAAGATAATTTATAGGCTGAAATCAAAATGGTCTGATTTTTAATTCTTGAGTCGTTCTTTCCTCATGAGGGACAGATGAGATATAGGACAAAGCTGGGCATGGAGTCAGGCTGGCTGCAACCCCAGCTACTAAGGAGCATGGAGCAGGAAGATCATTGGAGCTCAGGAGTTCAAAGTCCTGGGTAACCTGACTCCATGTCAAAAAAAAAAAAAAAACAGCAAAAGTAAGTTGGAGTTAGGACCCACATTCACCAGCTTGGTTTTGCTAACATTTCCCTCAGATTGACCATGCCTTCAAGTCAATACAAATCCAGATTATAAAGAGAGAAATCACATCCAATATTAAATGAGATAATGACTTACAACATGCCTACGATTTTAATACAACTTTGTGATTATTCCGGTTGAGTGGTCATTAAATGTTTGTATTTCAAATTTCACGAAAGTTGCAAAAATGTCTCTTCTGCTCAAAGTAATTAATACTGTGTGGTGATTCAGTAATAAAGCACAAAATATGACTTTGAAAAAATCTTGGTGAAAATCTACATACCAAAGGGAGATTTAAGTTCTTTGACACATGACACATGCCCTGAAGACCCTTTTTTCCTTTTTTTCCCTTATTCTTTATGCTTTCTCACCTTCCTTCTCTATTTACTTCTCTTCCTTCTCTTCCTTCTCTATTTCTTATTTCTTGTAAACTCCACTCCAAGTTGGCTTTTCTTCCTTCCTATTCTTGCTAATCTGAACCATCATAGCAATTCTCAGCATTTTCCATCTGCTCTTCCAAAATTCTCCTTAAAAGTTGGAAGAGGAAAAGCTGCGAACTCAGCTCTATATGGAACACACCATGGAATGAATGAATGTTTAAAAGCACAAGTTCTATTCAGTGAAGATATTTTGGGGAGTTTGGCCTGGGCATTTTCAGATGAATTAAAACCTAATGCCTATCCCAGAGAAGGGCAGAATGTAAGCATGAATTAGGCAGGAACTCAGAAGATTAAGTTCATATTGCAAAAAAAAAAAAAAAATTACCTAGAGTTAAGAACATGAGTCTCAATAACTGGATTTATTTTAACTCATGTCCAAGTTCAAATGATTTTTTTCATAGCTCCTTAGTTTTCTGTCTCTCTTCTCCAAGTCTTGGTTTTACCTCTTCTTCTCAGATATTTTGTTGAATCCTTATTTTATCTCTGATAAGCTCTAAAATTCCAAACTTGTTCTTTAATTTTCCAATCGTGGGGGGGCTGTTTTTCTTTTCTTTGTGAGTGTTTTAGGAGAGAATTGTTCTGGAACGCTCCTCATCTGTTGTTTCTTCTTTTAAATAAAATATCCACAAATTACTTATTACTGCATCTTTTAGATGCCCCTGAAAATCATGCTTCTTACTTAAGTCTCCATAAAAAAAAATTACATTTTAAGTTAAATAACTAAATTGTGGCAGAATTTAGTACAGAAATTGATTTATATTTTAGTTTGTTTTGATATAAGGCATTGTAAATCTTATCCAGGAAAAATATATTATATCAGGAGCACAAAAGGGGTGAGGGCATGTGAAGAGACAGCTTTTTTTTTTAGAATTTTTTTTTTTAATATTTATTTTTCAGTTCTCAGCAGACACAACATCTTTGTTTGTATGTGGTGCTGAGGATCGAACCCGGGCCGCACACATGCCAGGCGAGTGCGCTACCGCTTGAGCCACATCCCCAGCTCCTAGAGACAGCTTTAAAGCATGGGAAAATTACCACTAGGTAGAGATAGGAAACTTTAAGATCTCTAACTCACGCACAATACACTAGTGGTAGCAACTGAGAGGAAGACTATCTCTGCTCCCTAATTACTAGCCTGTAGTCATTTCCTAACTAGACACCCCTGGGCTCCTCACATTTGGTCCTTTGATCGCGTTTAGTTACAGAAACTGGGATGCTTAGTTCATCCTGAATGTTTGTTTTCATTTAATTTTCAGCCAAGACAGTGGACATTGATTTCCTCTTGCGTTTTATTTAAAGTGAATTTGTGATTGTGGATGGGAAAACCAGAGCTAAAATCTTTGCCCTGAGCACAAACCAAAGTAAAATCAAAGCCTTTCTGAGAATGTGAGTTCTTCAGTTAAATTTTCTTTAAAAAAAAAAAAATCATCAAGCAATTGCGCTGCTGAAATGGATCAGACATGGAAGCAGAAATCAAGACGAGAAACTCTCGGTGAGCCAACTCGTGCAGTATAATTTTCACATCAAAGAACTTCAAAATAGGATTTTTCCAAGTATTTTAACTTCTAGCTAGCTGACTCAAATCCTTTTCTGCAAGTAAGCAGGCTATAATGTATAATTACATAAATAAATAAATCTCATGGTTCTGTCCAGATGTCATCCAGTTCAAGGTTTGCCTAGTTGGTCCCTTCCCCCAACCCCTGGCCTGTGAACTTAGGGTCAGGGTTCCCTCACATCCCAGCTCTTTCCTCCACAGGATCTGTGGCTGTATGTGAATATCCATGCAAAGGTAGAACTTCCTGGAGGAGGACAAGCATTTGCAGTGGCTCAAAGTTTTGGAAAAATAGATCTGGGAGCTCAGGAATAGTGAAAATCGAACATGAAAAGAGGGAAGCAATATGTTAACTGGCGAAGAAGACCAGAAATAAAGAATCAGATGAGGTTTAGAACAAGTTCTATGCCATATTAAAGTCCTTTTCCTGTGCCAAATGCCACTCCAGAGGCCGGATAGTACACAAGGGTTGATAGCCCATTTCTGCTGCTGCTAAGGAAGGATCTACATTACTTTGGAGGAGACCCTAAGTTTTCAGAGATAAGTTTTCTCACTTATAAAATTGGAATTAAAATCCTTCCAGTGATTTATATATATGTGACTACATGTATAGTGATTGTATCACACATTTAACTATATGTCCACAAATAAATATATATATTCAGAAGGAAAATAAGCAAATCCTGATACAGCCATATTTTGCAATTCCTAATGACTATCTGGAATACAAACTTGCTTCATTCTAAGTTTTGTGGTTGAATCTTTCAGCATATTAATAGTCTCACTGACTCTATAAAAATATGACCTAGGCTTTCTTTATTGTTCGCCTTTCCTTTGTTTTTCCTTCTCTCTGCATCCATTGGAATTCTAGAACATTAAAATAATGGTTTTATCTTAGATTTCATATCAAAATATTCCTCTTCCAAGAAGTCTGCATTGTAGCCTCATGGAAGTAAGCAGGCTATAATGTACACTTACATGAATAAATAAATCTCAGGGTCCTATCCAGATGTCACCAGTTCTCTTATGAGACAATATTCCTTACTATATGATCACCTACATAGGAAGGGGTAGTTTCATGTCCATATTTGTGACCTTCCCACACTCTTAATTTAGAAATACAGAAGCATTTTATCTATTTATTTATTTGTGTTTTTATTCATTAATTGGTTCATTATAATTATACAAAATAGTGGGGCTTATGGTGGTTTATTTGTATATGCACATAATATAATTTGATCAATTTCATTGCCCAGAACCTCTCTTTTTCCCTCCTCTGCTCCCTCCTCTCCTCCCTCCTCCCATCTCCATCCTCTACTCTATTGGTCTTCCTTATATTTTTATGAAAATATTCCCTCTCCCTTCTTTTTTTCTCTCTAACATCCACATAGGAGACAAAGTCTGATTTTCTGTGTCTGGATTATTTCACACAACATGATGCTGGTCAGTTTCATCCATTTATCTGCAAATGACACACTTTTTTCTCCTTGCTGACTGCATACAACTCCACATTTTCTTTATCAATTCATTCATTGATAGCATGCAGGCTGGTTCATAACTTGGCTATTGTGAATTGCATTGCTATAAATGTGGATATGAATGTATTGCTATAGCATGCTGACTTTAGAAGATTTAAATAAATATTGAGGAGTAGTACAGCTGGGTCATACAGTGGTTCCATTCATCATCTTTTGAGGAACCCCCCTTCTAATTTATTTATTATTTGTATTAATTTACAATCCCATCAACAGTGTATAAGTGTTCTTTTTCCCCCACACATCTTTGCCAGCTTATATTATTATTTATATTCTTGATGATTTTCATATTCTAAGTGCAATGATATTAAATCTCAGGGTAGTTTTGATTTACATTTCTCTATTTGCTAAGGATGCTGAATATCTTTTCATATTTTTTTTTCTAGAAATGCCAAAATATTGTGTACATAAAAGCTAGCAAATACCACTTTGTGAAATTGTAATGAATGTAATGTTTTCATCATCTGTTACAAAAAAGCATAGAGTCACTTACTAGAGCTTATAATATGAAAGAGTTTACTGAGATTAATTTTTATACTGCAAGTAAGAAAATACAAATGCACAGTGGCCATAGGCAAGGAAGACATTCTTGGCAGATTTCATTAAGGACAAATAATTTCCATTATTTTCTGTGGATTTCTCTAAACCTCTTCTATTTTCTGTGTCAGTTATCCTGCGTCTTTTTATCATAGTTCCTCATCCTCTCTGAATATGAATTTATACAAGGTAGCACATTACAAAGAGCACTAAATGAAAAAAATCTGAAAGCTGCATTTCTTAGATTCTTCTTGATAATCATAGTTGAACTTGGGCAGGTGACTTGGTCTCCAGACATATCACATCTATTTCCATAAAATGCCTGCATCTCCCACTTGAGACAGTTATTTTAAAAATAAAAAAGATAAAATATTTAAAACACTTTTTATCCTAAATTTTTTAGTTGCCTGAATTTGTAAAGGAGATCAAGCCTCCGTAACTGTTTTCTGATAAGAGAAACATCCTCTCCTCTTATGTGATTCATTCCTTATAAGTTGAACCAGAGTGATAATCTCCTGCAAGAAGATTTCACAGATAACCATGCATACTGTTTGCTTTACCGTGGTTCCTTTCATGTTAGATCACAATCCAATTTAATTTTAATTTTCAGTCTCCATCATGATGATGCAAAGTCCTTGTTTGACAGGACTAAAACCTAGGAAATCTTTGAATTTTCAAACATAGTGCTGCCCAGCAAATGTTTCTTGGATGAATACACTTTGAATAACATCTCAGACTTAACTACTTAGGAAGTTTGGTTCAGTGATCTGATTTGCAAATAGGGGAAAATGTGTTACAGTTTCATAAAATTGACGGTGGTGGAAGTTGAATCTGAGAGTTGGTAGAAAGCTCAAGGCATATTTATGAGAACATCCTGCCTCCAGAAGGTATTTCTTCTTCTATTTTGTTCTATAAATACTATAGAATATTTCTCAGGAATGATAGTAAAAAATTTAAGAGTGGACATAGGACCTGCTTTGTATAAAGACAGGCTTCGCTTGGTAATTTAATTTTTCTTAAATTTCTCCCTAATCCTATCTCAATATGCTCATCTCCCTCATTCCTTCATCAAGTCTGCTTTAGAATTGTTTTATATATAATAGCCTCCCACTCTGGAGAGGTGACTAAACTTTAATGCTTGCCTAAGGTCCTCTCTGCATCAATTTATTCAAAGGCACAGAAATATGAGAATAAAATAGGCCATAAAGATAAAATACATTATTAAATGGCATTATTGTCATTGTTATTATTCTCTCATCGAACACGGAAATGAATAGCTGAATTGCACACCATATGGTAATTGCTTGGAAGATAACTGCAACTTACGGTCACACCTTCAGCATCCAGTGACATTGTTTGCTGCGTTTCAGGTGCCAGTGTGGCAGAGGGCCAGCCCAGGAAAGATGAACTGGCAGAGAGAGAATGACAGACATTAGGCATAAGTACTTTTCATGTCAAGTCTTTGGCATGCTCATTGTCGAAAAAATCTGTTCTCAGAAATGCCTTCCAAAATGTGCAAGTTATGCTATGAAAGCACATGATAACTTCTGCTATCCAGGGATACGTTAATATGAACCATCCTGGGAGATGCCAAATCATAGTCATGATAATGGGTGATTCCAGATGTCTGTCCAGTCCCACTTCTAGCATACAAGGGAAGTTTAGAAACTAAATAAAGAAAGTTCTGGTAGCATTTTTTTTTATGCACAGTAACTTTCTCCTCCAGAATTGAACCTTTAATATTCTACTATGCACAACTCTCCATTTTCAGGATCTATATTTACATCAGAGATTTGAATTATCTCTCTTCCCCTAAAATAAGATGGTGAACTTTTTCAAAGCTATCATGGGTGAGATTTCTACTCTGGATGTTTAAAAATACATTATATTTGAATAGTGTTGTTCAGTTTATGTCATTTCATACATTACAATATTTATTTTATTCAAAGGCACAGAAATAACAGCATCATGAGATTAATATCATTTATCATTTTTTTCCAGATAAAACTTTCAAGAAAACAGAGAAATGACTAAAGTCACTTAATTGGATTATGATAGGAATAGGACAAAAATTTATTTCATTTTGTAAGTCAAATACCTCTGGTACTTTTGACGGTTATTAAACTATCTTTTTTTCCAATTTTCTTTCGGAAACTAGGTTGGTCACTCTGATATTAGGTTTTCAAAAAGTATTTCACATGTAGAAATCTGACAAATGATGTGCACTTTATAAATTATAAATAGATTTATTGGCTCATGCTATAGCAGATTGATTGCTAGGGGGAAAAAAGATAAGAATGATTCTCCCTTATTTCAAAAGTGAAAAGATTTAACTCTGTAAAAATGCTCAAAGGCATACAGCATGCCTACAACACCACTAGTTCTCCAGCTGATATCTTTTACGTAGTTCACAAGCCTGCCTTAAAAGAATCAACAAATCAAACTCTTCTGTACAGTGAGCTAGCCTTTCAAGATGGAATGGAACCTTAAATGTGGAAATGCTCTTGGAATTTATTCAGAACAGTGGAGATCTCAATCCAAAAGCACAGCTGAATATTCATGGAGCGTTTTTATTTATCCAAACTTATCCTTGAGAAAACACAATTTTGGAACGATCACCATAATATCTTGGACAGAAAAATCATCTTATATATAAATGTTTGCTTCTGTCATAGCTGTTGCTGTGTTATATGTACACACAAATACACACATAAATATGCACAGACGAGATTAAGAGCACATGTAGGGATCTAATTGTATTTTTTGAATCTTTCACTGTATCTTGGGGCTATGAAGACTTTCTTCATGAAGAAAGAAGAAGTAAAATATCCTTGTAGCTGAAGTTATTACTGAATTTCCACCATAATCTATATCCTGACCTGGGAATTGCAGTTACGAAGAAAAATAATAATAAAACATGACTCTTAAGATTTGTGCATCTTGGGCCTCAGAACATGATATTGTCATATATGGCACCTTCGCATTTGAGAAAACTACAGAAGCATACCAGTCATTTGACCTGTTTCTTTCCTCTCTCTCTCTCTCTCTTTTTTTTTTTTTTTTTTTAATGCCGGGAATTGAAACCAAGGATGTTTTACCACTGAGCTATATCCCCAGTCCTTTTAGTTTATTTTTTAAATTTTGAGATAGGGTCTTCCTAAGTTGCCTAAACTGCCCTCAAATGTGTGATCCTCATATCCTAGCCTCCCAATTAGATGGGATTATAGATGTGCATCATCCCAACCTGTGTTTCTGTGTGAGAGCTATCTGTACCATAATTCTCTGACCTACCTCACTTGACTGTAGACCTATATTCCATAGGCCCTGCCTATAAGTAGAGGCCAAGAGCAATCTAAGCAAGAAGGCCTTGTGGGGTTCCTCTCTCCACCTCTGTCAAAGTTCTAACCATTTGATTATCCATTTTTTTACAATAATACTTCAAAAAATTTTTCATTCCTCATTAAAATTGAGCAGAAAAATAGGCAATTTCCCCTGGTTCTTGAAAGGGAAGTCTCTTGTGTCATGTAAAACCTTGGTAAAATACATGTGTTATGTTGTCTCTTGCTAATCTTTTTTTTTTTTAAGGGAATCAGTCATGACCCTTGTGATGGATGAGGAAAAGAAAGGTATTATTTTTTCTCACTTACGTGCATTTTAGCAAGAAGAATCAAGACCTGCCATAAGAAACACAGAACAGGAGTGCATCCTGAATAGGACACTTCAGGTATTTGAATAAATATGAGCTTAACTGATTCATTATTGACTATACATGTGTACAAATGGCCCCTGGCAAATCTCTGAATACAGACACAAGATGCCCTCCAGCCTCTTGGCCTTTGGAATTGCAAGAGCTATTCAATAGCTATTTGCCTGGTAAAGAGAAGCCCAGAGGGATAGAACTCCAGGGTCTCTCAGAGAATCCTTTCTTACTTTGTGCTTTGCTGTGAACAAAATTGTGACCTATAAAATTCATCTGTTGATACCCTAACCCCAAGTGCAACTGCATTTTAATGCAGGGCCTATGAGTAAGTTACTAAGGTTTAATGAAGTTGGTCCCTGATACAGTAGGCTCAGTAGCCTTAGAAGAGGAGCACTAACAAGCTCTCTCAGTCACTCTCCACCACGTGAAGATGCAGCAAGAAGGCAGTCATCTGCAAAAAAAGAAGAGAACACTCACCAGGAAGCAAATCTGCCAGTTAATCTTACACTTCCCAGCCTCCTGAACTGTGAAAAAAATAAATGTCTGTTGTTTAGACATTCTTTGTATATTTTTATGGCATCAAGCTGACTAAGGGGACACAAATGGCATGAGAATCTCAATGACAGAACTCTCCTTTATTTACTCTAATCCAGTTACATACACTTTTTGGTTTTGCTTAGATGATGCAGGAAAACTCTTTCTTCAAGCCTTTAGGTTTGCTATTATCTCTCATTACACACACAATTCGTTCCCTCAACTTCTTCAGGTCATTCTTTAAATGGGACTGTATCAGCCAGATTTTCATTACTACAACAAAATACCTGAGGTAACTAACTTATCAAGATAAAAGGTTACTTCCGTTAGCAATTTTGTTGGTTTAAAGTCCAAGAGTAGGTGATTCCACTGTTTTGGTCTCTGACAAGGTTGGCAGATGATTACAAATCCTAGTGGGAACATGTGTGAGAGCAAACAGTCACAACATGGACAGGAGTAAAGAGAAAAAGGAAAGTCATGAACAAACCTGCTCCCTTTATAGCAATCTCCTTTTGAGAAACCAGGAGAGCACATGTCAACTACTCTATATTCCCCATTGCACCTGTTCACATTTCTTTTCCTTTGCTGCTTTCCTCATCAGACTGAAAATTTTCTAAATCTTTCTGCTTGTTTCTTTGTCTTTGTAAATTTGACTAAAACCAGTCATTATCACCCATGTCACAACCTGAATACTTTGCTGTGTGAATTTTTCTGTGTTAAATAGACTAGCCCATCACCTTTAAGTTTATTCTTCCATAAGGTATTAGGCCATGGACACAATGTAGGCAAGTTCTTTGGCACAGTGTATTAAGAGTGGTCTTTCATCCAATAGAATCCTCATTTGTGGCTGAGAACTGGTCAACATTGTCCTTACTATCCACATTTCTATCAAAAGTTCGGTCCTCTGAGTATACTCACCATAATTGCCCATAGCACCCTGATCACAGAATTCTAGACTTTTTCTACCCATTCTTCCAAACTCATCCAATCTTTTCCTGTAAATCAATTTCAATGACTCCTACACATATTAAGGTATAGTTAGAGTAATTAACCCCACTCTTTGGAACCAAATTTCTGTATTAGACAACATTGCTTCATTATAATAAAATACTTGAGGTAGCTAATATTATAAAAATAAAAGGTTGATTTAGTTCACAGTTTTGCAGGTTCCAAGCCATGGCATCTACATTGGCCCAGACTCCTGGCTGTAGTCACTTTATGGCAGCAATATGTGTGTGTGTGGAAAAGCCCATGCCACTAAACAGAAAGCTAGAAACATGGGTCCCACAATTCCTTCTGAGACCACATGCCCAATGACCCAAGGACTTCTCCCAAGCTCTACTTTCCAAAGGTTCTACCACCTCCTAATTGCACTATCCTGGGGCTGATTCCTCAATCATAACAGGCTCTTGAGGAAAATAATTAAACAATTAAACCACATTCCAACCATAACATACACCTTCCTAATGAGGAAGTCACAGACCAGACCACCTTAAATTTCAACCTCTTTCAATATTCCCTACCTATTGTTCCTGCTTTCCCTCTTTATATTCATACCCAACTTGCATACTATATATATTACTTGTTAATTGAATGCATTTACTTGATAGAAATATTAAAATAGCAAGATTATTGATTATTTATTGCTATATTTTCAATATGTGACACCTTATATATACCCAATGAATATGGACCACATTGGATATAATGTTCCCATAGAGCTTACACAATTCATAAGGAGTAAGGAGAGGCTGGTAAGGGTTAGAATTCAATGAATCAATGGCCAGGAGAAGATGGGATGCAATAATAACTCCTTGATTAAAAAGTCATTTCTTGAGCCTTCACTGCATTGCTGGTAATGGGTGGAATGACTTTAAAAGACTGTGGTTCCAGAGGAAGGGGAATTAAAAAATGAAGTCAGAAGAGAAAGCACTAAAAATAAATCATGAAATGAGGGTAATATTATTATTAACATATAATTATAATATATAATAGTAATATAATTACAATTAATTAATTGATAATACATCATTAATATTATTATCTGCTCTCATCACTGTAGTCACAAAAATCAACCAGATAATCATCCTTTGCTATTATGATGTTTATAATTGTACTAAAGAATATGTTTGGATCAGAATGGAAAAGGAAAGGAAAAATGGAAAGAATGAAAAAAAAAATTATTTGGGGGTCACCTACCAAGTATACGTTCATTTCCTGATACTTATGTAAAACCAGAGCTAAAGCTACAAGAAGATATGTTGCAGTGGGAGGAACAAGGAAAGAGAAAAGAAAATTATGTAGATTAAGAGACAAAATGACCAGTCAAAATTAATATAATAAGGCCATAGAAACCAAGAGCAAATTGAACATCTTGGATATCAAGTTACCAACCATGTTTTTCTCCAAATGCAACTCAGGAAGGACAACTTCCAGAGTGGAAAGCAACTTTAGGAATGAGGAGTGGATGTTTTCAGCATTTCACTGTATTTGCTTTCGAGGTATAAATTAGGATTAGCATAAAGACCATACACTCTCCTTCTCCATGATATATGTTTGTTGTTATTATTTCAATCCTTGTCCTTCTGGGAATAGAAAGCTTTATGGAGATATAGTAGGAAGAAAAGCTGCTTAATGGGGCACACTACAGCAAACATTATTGATTAATTTTGTTTTACTTGTAAGAATGATTGAATGTGCAAGTAATTGAGATGTCATTTTGTAGCTTGAACATTTTATTTTCCAGAATGTGTGCTTTCTCTGAGAGAATTTATTTGAGAGAAAATAAAGAACTAAAGATGATGATGTATTGAACAGAAAAACATACTATTTGACAAAAAGATTTGTCTGGGTCACCCTCTTGATTTCATGGCACCATTTTGTATTATCAATAGTAAAATTCTGCCTGCTCAAAGACTAAAACAAAGATTCTCTTCTAGTATTTCCAATGTTCTCTTCTTCCTAAATGTTTTACTACATCAAATCACTTGCTTCTGTCTCTCCTAGTGCCTTTGTAATTGCTTCCTCAAAACTTTTCATAATGAAAATATCTAGTGAATTTATTTATATTGAGGTGCAAATAAGTGATAAGCATTACTTAAACTGTGGGCATTCATTTCCTAAACCTATTCACAAATATATATGCCACCATCCCCAAATGGCTACACATTTTAAGAGAGAACAATAAAGATGTTAAAACAATTATGTTTGACACCAGGGAATGTGGAGCAAGGAGAAAATGCCCCTCTAACTCTGGAAACATTGGGTGAGTGGAGATGTACTGTTTCTGCTGAAAAAAACATTATGCTAGAATGACCTAATGCCTATACGAACATAACCAGACTGTCTCTTTCTGCAAGCTTTTAAAATTCCAACAACTTTATCTTTGTGTACAATATGGAAATAATTATTAGAAACACAGAAGAAAAATTAAATATTGAAACAATGTCTAACTTTTTAGATTGAGGCCAAATAGGCCATCAGTATGATTGTGGTTTAAAGGAATTCTCACTTCATAAACATCCCCCCCACTTTACCAAATCATCTGGCATTCTTTCATTAGAAATTGGTCCTTTAGGTTACAGGATTGTTCCTAGTTAAATTAGAAATGTCTCTGAAAAGTGAAACACTATAAGTCTCATCAGTAATTAATATGCTATGTGATTGAAGTTCAGTTGCTTTCCATCATAACTCGCTAATATCTACTACCTCAAATAAGAAATTCACAGATGAAATGTGTGACTGCAAGGGAGAAAGTAATGACATGTTTGGGACAATTGACATCCTGGGTTCCACTTTACAATTCCAGTCATTTGAAGAAAGGCACCAGGGCTCAGGAAGAAGGGATACCATTGTAACCTAGAATAACTGGAAATGTTTATTTTAAAGGAATATAATTAAGAAGGTTTGATCCCTAAGCTCAAATATTGTTTCCATACAAAATAGCAAGTTTTTAGAAACATATATAGATTACTTAAAACTAAAACTCTAATCTTATCTGTCAGGAGATCTGCATTCAAGTGTTGGCTCTGCTTTCAATCTGAATCCTTGGGCAAATCATATGAACTTTTGAAGTCCATTTTTTAAATATATAACAATGGGCTAATCACTACTTTCCATGAGGTAAATTTCCATGTTGTTTAAAAGCACCTATACTTCAATTCATACAGAAATATGTATTTGGGAGCTGTTGTGACATAAAATTAATGTTTACTGCTTGTTTTGCTTTCTGCTAACTCCTGAAACTACCATCAGCAGTATGTGTCCTGAGGTAACACAGGGCATCAGTTTTGTCCTATAAGTTAGCACAGCACTGCTAGAGAGAGAGGGCTTCCCTGCCATAAAATTTCAAAGGATTGAAAGAGTTTTCCTGGATGCAGTTCCTCTCCAGACTGGACTTCCTTGGGGACTTATGTATTATTCTTTAAGCAAAAGCAAGCAACTTCAATTTGTAGAAAGAAGGGATTGAAGCTATTCTTATAGAAAATAAGAATATCTGAAATTCTTTGGGGTTGGAGCAGAGATTTGTGTAAGAAGCATTGGAAAAAAATAAGGAGAGGAAGAGTACACCTTAGGAAGTTTTGAATATCAATTTGTAGGTTTTAGTTTTATTTTATAAGCAATGGAAATCTCTTGACATGAGTCATGACATAAGGTACACAAGCTGGTTTGAAACAGGTAGACACTAAGAAGAACCAGATGATTCAGTGTGGAAGCTGGTGTTGTAGCCCAAGAATGGAATAAGGACAGCTTCAATTTTAATAAGATGGGATCATGGGAAGTCAGAAGTGTAGCAATGAGGCCGGAAAAGGAAGAGTAAATTAGATAAACATTTACTGAAAAACAACTGAGAGGATAGAAGGAAATAGCTATTACAGAATAAAAAATAACATTCAAAGTAGCCATGGTATAAGACTTGTATTTCAATTTCTTATGATGTCCATGATAACACTGAGGTTCAGAAAGTCTAAACAATTTACCTGGGAAACAGCACAGCAATTTCAGGTAGGTTTTCTAACTTTTAGTTCATAATTTCTATGTTTTAAAAACCACAAAGAAATTTAATCCTAGAATAGTAGAAATAGAAAACCACTTTTAGATGAAATGGGGTCATTCAAGGATATTGTTAATACCTTTACATGGGTCTATTTTGATGTAAAAAATAAATTTAAGTGTAAATTGCCTTCAAGCAGATAGACATAAGAGATTAAAACTCAGAAGAGAGATTAGCAATAAGAATATGTAATTGATTTTAATTTAAATGGGTTTTGGATTCCAAGCCTCAAAATATTGTTACTGGCATTTTGGAAAATATGGACTTGATCATGATAATGTAACTGGAGAATGGCGGAAAATTGGCTGGCATATGAATGCCCTGCTTATAACTTGCCTTTCTGTTGCTCAGTAAACAGAGCTCATATTTATAAAAACCACTTAAAAAGCTGCAACTCAAAGTGGATCAAGAACCTAGGAATTAAATCAGAGACACTGCATCTATTAGAAGAAAAAGTAGGCCCAAATCTCTATCATGTGGGATTAGGCCCCAGCTTCCTCAATAAGACTCCTATAGCACAATAATTAATATCAAGAGTCAATAAATGGGATGGTTTCAAACTAAAAGACTTTTTCTCAGCAAAAACAACAATCAGTGAGGTGAACAGAAAGCCTACTAATTGGGAAGAAATTCTTACCACACACATGTCAAATAGAGCACAAATTTCTAGAATATATAAAGAACTAAAAAATCTTAACTCCAAAAAAAAATAAATAACCCAATCAATAAATGGGCCAAGGAACTGAACAGACACTTCTTAGAAGAGGATAGGCACTCAGTAAATAAATAAATGAAAGAGTGTTCAACATCTCTAGCAATTAGAGAAATGTAAATCAAAACTAAGATTCTTCTCACTTCAGTCAGAATGGCAGCTATTAAGAATACAAACAATAATAAGTGTCGGTGAGGATGTGGGGGAAAAGGCACACTCATACATTGCTGGTGGGACTGCAAATTTATGCAGCCAATATGGATAGCAGTATGAAGAATCCTTGGAAAACTAGGAATGGAACCACCATTAGACACAGCTATCCCACTCCTCGGTCTATACACAAAGGACTTAAAAACAGCATACTACAGGGACACAGCCATATCAGTGTTATAGCAGCACAATTCACAATAGCTAAACTGAGGAAACAACATAAATGCCCTTCAGTAGATGAATGAATAAAGAAAATGTGCTATATATACACAATGGAATATTATTCAGCATTAAAAGAAAATAAAATCATTCCATTTTATTTTATGGAATTGGAGAATATAATGCTAAGTGAAATTAGTCAGTCCCAAAAAACCAAATGCCGAATGATTTCTCTGATTTAAGGATGCTGATCCATAATATGCTGTGGTGGGAGGATTAAATGAACTCTAGGTAGGGCAACGGGGAAAAGGGGAGGTAGAGAAAGGAAGGGGGCATAGGGGTAATAAAGATGGTGGAATGCGATGGTCATCATTACCCTAAGTAGATGTAAGAAGACACGAAGGATGTGACTCTACTTTGTGTACCACCAGAGATCTGAAAAATCATGCTCCATATGTGTAATATGAATTGTTATTCTTTTGTTATACATAACAAATCATTTTTTTTAAAAAAAGCTACTCTTTATCAAGATCATTCTATATATCTCTTAATACTCTCTGGTCCACACACTGTGACCCAAACACAGGAAACTATAGTACATGTCCCCTACTATATTTTTTATATTATGTATTTTTGCAGTTGTTGTCTGACTTTTTATTGGTATATTGAGTAAACTTAGGAAAGGAGTTGAGAATGGGCTAAACACAAAGAGTAAAGTTCTACACAATAGAAACAGAAGATGCAAAACCATGTGACCTGAGAGATACTGTCTCATTAGAGTAACTTGGAGAAACTCAATACTGGCTGCCAGTCTAAAGTTCAGGTTACAGGGGAGGGCAAAAGAAAGATCACAGAAGTAGTAAGGAAACATGAATGATTTCCATTTCACTTTATTTTAAAGGTGCTAAGGAACCATTTACAATTCTCAAATTATTTTCTATGTCTTTCCCAAAGAGCCATAAACCTTCAGAGACAGTGTTATATTTTTCTTGGTGCTATATTACAAATCTAAATATGTTGCCCATTACATATGTGTTTTCAGGGCTGGAGTTGTAGCTCAGTGGTGGAGTGCTTGCTTTATACGTGTGAGGCACTGCGTTCGATTCCCAGCACCACATATAAATAAACAAATAAAACAAAAGGTCCACCAACAATTAAAA
>NW_025999990.1:25382797-25413435 GCF_001458135.2 Marmota marmota marmota | reverse complement strand
AAAAAAAAAAAAAAAAAAAAAAAAATATATATATATATATATATATATATATATATATATATACACATATGTATATATGTGTTTTCAATGTTTACTTTCAGTTTTTAAGGAGACACATTATTTGTAAGCTTCAAACTTTTCAATTATTTTAACAATATAAAGAATTGCATATTTAAAATATCATGATTTTGATCATTTCATGATGTTTTCTTTTTAGAGTTGGTGATGACACCATTATCTCCACAATTATGTTTTCCATTTTGGGAGTTTTAGGTTTTGTTCCAAAGAAAGGAAAAACACACATATCTTTTCTATATTTTACAGATTTTTTAAGCCCTTAAAATCGTACAATTATGGTGCCCTGGGTTTCAGAGATCACACCCAATGTCTCAGAATGAATATGCTCTATCTCTGGGACAACAGAATTATAAAGTGATATTAAGAGAAAACTCTTCATTACCTGTAGGCAGACACTTGGCATTATTATTCTGTCTTTTGAATGTTCATGGTGTTTTAATGGCAATATTTCTTGAATATACTTCCTTCCTAAATGCATTCTTTCAAAAACCTCATCCCATAGCCTAGTAGTATCTATAGGTGTGATTTTTTTTCTTATAAGTGACTGTCACGCCCATGATAGGGTGAATAGCATCCTCAGCTCCTGGGAACTCTACATGTGGAAACATTCTGAGTCGTTTCTCATAGTAGATATTTTGAAATTGTCTGTCTTTGTAATTTGAAATTTAATTTTAAGATACTGTGGTTATACATGGGCTGGGAGTGAAGATTAGGTACATTTAATAGACTTTTTAAAGTGTTTAAATTTTCAAGTAGGAGAGTATGCTCACTTAAGTTTCTCAAATACTAATGTTTCTATACTCAATACAATGGTAAAAGAAGATATAATCTCAAGGGTCTTTTTCAATATATCTGCATTTGTATTATACACTGTTATTTCCAGCAACACTTTCTAGGCATTCCTAAATATAAAACAACCTTTCTCGATCGGAAGAAAAGGTGAAGTCCCACTGCCAAGGCCAACTTCGTGAAGCATGGATGACTAGTGGTCTATGTTAACAAAATATGCTGGGCTTGCAAGTGTTAGTCCTGCCTTATTTTTTCTTTTCACATTTCCATCTATAAATGTATATAATTTGCTTGGTAGAGCAGACCAAAGAATGTTTCTTGGCCCAATTCCCATATCCTTAGAAATATATCCAGTTCTTTTAGAGTTTAGTTGAGGTCAAATAAGGTACTAGATTGGTTTAGTTTAGTGATCAAAATAAATAAATAAAGTAAGTACATCCATTTAGTGTGATGTCCAATTTGTTATACATCATGGTTATGTGAACCGAAAAGTCATAATTTAAAGACTCCAATATACCACTGGCCAAAATGGATAAAAGACTCAGCAAAAAAAGAAAGTTGCTGTACAAGCAATATTTCCTTTCCTCTTTCTGTACTGAAAACAGCTCAGTGCTATTTGCTATGAAGTGAAAAAAGGTCTTGAAAAATGCATTCCAAATTCAAGATTAAAGATTTAAGATATAGTCATATAGAAAACAGTAAATAAATTGGTTTATCACAACCAATAAAGAAACGTGAATTTAAAAGGATTAGCGACTCTTGGCACTGTAAGAAGATAATGGGTAGGGATAAGAAAAATCTAATGGCAATCATAAGAGGGACAGTGATGTTTAATACAGTTGAAATTTACCAATCCAAGCTCAGAAATTAATAAGGAAAGTCAAAATAAATTTGTCACAAAACTCATGACTGTATATGGCAGAGTTCAATAAGCAAAATTTGGAATTTTTATACAGTCATGAAGATATCATTATAAATATTATTACTGTAAATTAATGCTTTTAGATGGTATTAGGATAGGTGGGACAATTTCTCATTTCACTGCACTATTATTTTATATTGACCTCTTATTTTTCATTTTGACTAGCTCTTTGACAATTATTACTCTCGCTATAGGCAGTTACTATGTTTACCTCCAAAAAAAGTCACTCTCTTTCCTTTCCCACTTCTATCAATGTCTCAGTGATGTTTCAGACTTACTAAAGATGATGTCATATCAGACTAAATAGTCCTTTAGTTGTGATCTTTGATTAATCTACTATGAAAAAAGGAAGTATGTATGCTTTTAAATATTTACTTTGAATTCTTATAAAATTACAGATACTCAGTTTCTGATTTTTAGACTTTATCAGGTAAGAGATATGTAGAGTAATGAAGAAGAGAGAATTCACTTTCTGATAGTAGTAGATTAGGCAAGTAGAAATGATGTACTGATTATAAATAGATACAAGTGAGATATATATATATATATATATATATATATATATATATATATACACACACACACACATATATGCATATATATATACACGCACACATATATACACTCACACATACATATTATATATGTCTCTATACATAATATCATGAAAATATAAAATATCATGAAATACCATTAAATCAATAAAAAATTTGACTTTTAACCTACAGTTCTTCATCAGTGAAACTTAATTTTTCTAGATAGAAAGAACACAAAAATGAATTCCCAGAAAACAAAAACAGAAGATGGTCATCAGAACTGAACTAAAAGGAATATTAAGGGGAATTTTTTTATGTAGAAGAAAAATAATCCCAAGTTGAAGTTTGAAAATGCAAGTTTGAAATATTTGCAAATGTGTCAAATATTTAGTGCATAAAATAGCAATAATAATTACTTTTGAGCTTAAAATATAGTTTGAATTTAAGCTTATCGTCTATAATTTCAAAATTTATATTCCTTGTACACATGGATAATTCTAAAATTAAAGTATATAATGGCTCATAAAGCCTGTCTCATCAAAATTAAAATAATCAAAATTACGCAGGGCTCATTCTTTGACTACAATGCACTTAAAGGTCAATATTAAAAAATAAAGCATCTCTACATATTTCAAAATTAAGAAATGTACTTTTTAATCCCAAGTTCTAGTGAATAAATAAAAATGAAGATATAATTATTTACATCTGAATGATAAGATTCTCTAAGTCAAATATGGAATATTGGTTAAAAACTACAGGAAGTTTATAGCCATAAAAATATGGCTATATTCAGTAATCAACAATACCTTTCTAACTCTCTTCACATGTAGCTAACAAGTGTCAAAATAGAATTTACAAATGTTAGAAACATGACTCCAGTACAAATATAGAATGAATACATGTCAAAAAAATTTTAAAGTTTTTAATGAGGAAACCAATAAGCAGATAGAGTTAGTTCCAAGGTCATTTGAGGAGCTGAATATAATAGACATTTTTAAAAATGAATGTTAGAAATAAAATTGCTAGGTTAAACACAAAATTGGTTAATTTTCTGTCAGGTAATAATATTTGAAGTTATCTTTTCTATTTATACAGAACCTACAAGTAAATATATAACTTCAAAATGTTTGGACTTCAGTTAAATGGTATGAAGCAAAGTTTAATACTACTGTGTTCTCCTAGAGAGCAATTTTTTTCTGAGTCTATTAAATGATGCCCCAGTATGACATTGAAAGAACAAATTATTTTCTCTTTTGCCTTATTGCCAAGCTTTGGTTAACTTTCTTTCTTTTTTAGAATTTGATTTAATTTAATTCATTTTTACTTTTATTGGTGCATATAATTATGTATAATAGTGGGATTCATTGTTACATATTCATATATACATAAAACACAATTTAGTCAATGTTGTTAACTTTCTTTACATCCATATTTACAAACTACAGAGTTCTATGGCTTATTCAGCAAGGAAAGTGCAGTTCTGCCAGGCTCAGGGGTGCACACCTGTAATTCCAGTGACTTTGGAAGCTGAGGCAGGAAGATTGCAAGTTTGAGGCTCACCTCAGCAATTTTTCAGGATCCTCTTTCAAAATGAACCTGAGCCATAGCTCAGTAGCCCCTGGGTTCAATCCTCCATACCAAAAAATGTTAAAAAATAAAAATAAATTAAAATCTGGTTTCAAGACATTTTCTACATATTTTGTAAACAAAGACCAGAAACTACACAGAAAAACATAAATATCTTAGATAAAGCAGTATATATGTAATAGGTAAGTTTTTCTGTTGTGGCCAAAAGAAGCAGGGCATGTCCACAAACAATAAGGGATGGGGAATATTCAATTCCTCAGAGTTCTGTACAGATGAAACAATTATCCCCCAAAGTAATGTTTTCAAATCAAAATCACCTTCCTAACTTTTCCTGCATTTCCACAACTGACCCTGTGCTTTAGGGTTAGAACTCCTGAACTTTAATGAATGGGTAACTCTTATAATTAACTTTCATATTTTTAGCACAGTTCCTGGATTACAAGAAGTGCCTCTTATACATTAACCTAATTACTAATCTTCTACATGAGTCTCTTATCATCACTTGACCTCTACACATTCCAAGTATTACTCTATATCCACTTCTCTTTTACTGCCTGTCAGACATTGTTCTGATTTACATGTGTTAGTTTAGCTAATGTCCCCCATGATGCCATAGTTTGCCATTATTTTAGCTCCATATTACAAATGTTGAAGCTAAAGTTTAATGTGGTTAACAAATTTGATCTAAGTTAACTATCTTATAAGAAACAAAACCAGGATTTTTCCACAGGTCCGGTATTTTTATCTTCATGCATCTTAATAAAATAAAATAAAAACATAAAATAATAGAATGGCACAAGATGAACAGAGACTGAGCCCATCTATTTATCTTTGTTTGTCTCCAGTATCTTAGGTAGAAAGCATAAATAAGATTTAAACCAGGGTGGTAGTTGTGTGTGCAAGCAAAGTAAAAGGAAGATTACCATGTCTTCAAGAAGAAGAGAGTCAGAACACAGAGACCCTGAATTCTTGACTAAGTGAAGTCAATAATTATGTTATGTTGGTGGGTTATTCAATAGCTGGGGGCTAAAATCATTTGGCAGTATCCTTCCTTATATATCTGAGAGTTGATGCTGACTGTTAATAGTACCTCAGCTGGGCTGAAAGTTGAAATTTTTCTATGCATGCACAGCCTATCTATCTCAAATTTCTGTGGGGCCAGTTCATAGCAATGGCAAATGAGTTCTAAGAGTGAGCATCTCCAAAGAACAAGGAGAAAATGTGCCACTGGAAGGCCTTGAAGGTTAGCCTAAATAGAACGACAGGTTGTGAATGTTAAGCCACAATGATCCAATACAAATATAGTTCAGAGTCTAGTGATCATATTTTAGTATTAGTAGAATAATTGAGATCTCTATCTTATAATTAAACAGAATAGCTTTTAACTCCCAGCTTTATTATTTATCAGATCTGTGACCTTGGAGAGGCTACATAATGTCTCCAAATGTAAACCTTAAATTTAAGTTTTATTCATTTTTAAAGATAAAGAAAATAATAACCCCTACCTCATAGAATTGTTGGGAAGAATAAATGAGATAATGTATATCTAATGCGTTGCCAGACACGTGGTACATGCTTCTAAATATTAATTATTTTTATTATACTATGAGCACACTTGCTGGTACTGCTACATGTAATCTTTGGGTTTCTTTTTTTGTTTGTTTGTTTCTTGTTTTGGTTCTGGGCATTGAACCCAAGGGTGCATTGAATTATATCCTCAATCCTAAATTTTTTTTTTTTAATTTTTAAGGCAGGGTCTTGCTTAGTTACTGAGGATCTCACTAAGTTGCCAAGACTGGCCTTGAATTTGTGATTCTCCTGCCTCAGCCTCCCTAATTGCTAGGATTGTAGGCGTGCACCACAGCACAAGTCTGTTTTTTTTTTCCATCTTAAACTGTTTTAAGAATTTATAACAGAGAAAGTATAACTTATTGGTGTTCTCATAGATAATTTTTTGAGAAGTTACAACTTGAATTGAACACAATGTGATGATCATGGTAGGGGCAATGCGACATGGTAGGCATCAAAATGATCAGCACCCTTGAACTCTAACCCATGACCTTTACTCCATAATCATTAATGCAACTCTGTTTCTTGACATTTCCCCTCTCTCCCCCAGGTTTACTCAGTGGACAAGGTCAACCCAGTAAATCTCATGATCATCAATTCAACAAATTCTAATTAAATATCTTTGTAACCCTTTTACTACAGGGATCCAAGAACTAAAATCCTGATTCTTAATTCTCCAAGGTACCGTGAACACATTGATTCATGTTCATAAAATAAATCTTTAGAAAACAATAACATGCAGAAAGGACGGTCAATCTTTACTGCGATACTATGTAGTAATGTGAAAATACTGAGTATGTCCAGTAAATAGATAGCAGTTTTGTTTATCTGAATTTTAAGACTCCTGTAGAAACATTAAAAAAAAACAAAAACAAAACCAAAAACATTAGTGGAAAAGAGAAGGCAGTGGTCATAGAAGATTTTCCTAGTCTCAACAGGATTTTAGGACTCATTGCAGAAGCAAGTTGAGGTAAGACCAACATTGACTCACATTATAGCTTTCAATGAACCTCAACCAACATAACAAGAGCCTGGACACATTAAAGCAAAAGCATGCAAAAATTTCTTTCTTTACTTATCTGAAGATGTTTGGGGGAATGAGTTCAAAGTCCTTTGGGAATCATCCTTTATGGAGGATAATTGAGATTCAAAAAAACAGGAAGTAAATGATTTTCCAGTTTTTCATAATTTAAAAAATTTTGCTGTGTGACAATATCCCCCACTCCATCTCTCCCTCTCCCTCCCTCTCTCTCTCTCCTTTTCTCTCTCATATATATGTGTTAAAATTAAAACAGCTCTAATATCTGTGTTAACTTTTTTTTTTTTCCTGGCAATTGTTTTGGAGCTTCTTAGGCAGTTGCAGAATAGACAGAATCCTTTCCCACAAAGATGGCTGCCTCTAGCAATTGCTACAGAATTTTTTTTTAAAAAGCAACTTAATAAAAATCTAATTTTCAAGTATATCTTGCAATACATTCAAAGTGAAAAACAACTCATCCTATGAGCTTTTATGCTCTAGGCAGAGCACATTAATGCTTCGTTCCTTTAATAACCCATTTCTGAAACTTGATTTTTATTTTTTTATATTTTAGAAAGACTTGGAGGACCGACAGGAGCCCATGACATGGCCAGGTTTAGCCCTTCCTTACACAATATTACAAGAATAGCAGTGCAACATACAACTAGAAAGGATCAATCTCCACTCATTTTCTGTCCATATCTTTCACCCTAATAGGATAGGATCAGATTTAAACTCTGCCACTTTAAGTCAGCTTTGAATCTTGCATCTAACTCTTCTCTTGGGTTTTAGTGCCATATTGCAATGTTAAAGTGTAAAACTCTGCATCTGCCGAGGCATTTGGCTGGAAAAGCAAGTATGTCAATGGCCGTCCCTCGCTGCCATCACACATATGGAATTTCTGTGTTCAGCTCTGCCATCTGGTCGTTAGGCCTAGATTCACTCTTCATTGAATAAGGACCATCTACCATATCGGCGCCTTACAATATGCTACCCTTTCATGGTGTTATTTTGCAATGCTTTTCTGATGACATTTACTCTTTCCCACAAGCTTTTTTTCTTCCACACATATTCTACAAAGAGCAACTTCAATGCCATTGGTGGGGACAGGCAAGGGGGTGGGGGGAAGACACACACTGAATGGATATAATCAGAATAAGAGCAACCAAAGTTTCAAATAGCTGTAAGCACAAAGATAGGAATTTCATAATTATGAATGCTGCAGATTATGCCAAGATAGCCCATAGATGTACAGCAACCCTAAGCAAGAATGTCCACTAAACATTATGAAGAGAAGGTGAGTGTAACATTCTTGTTTATCCATTTCCCTTATTTATAAAATTCTATGAGACTGAGTGACTTTTTTTTATTACAAGGACATGGCCCCACTACAGTATACAATTGCTACTATTGTATATATACTCTATTGCACCTGAACCATCAATCCCCTTAGAAAGACACAAATACCTGACCAGCACATTTCTTTCTCAAATCCTTCCTCTTATTGAGAGGAAACAACAAAATCTCAGCCAGAAAAATAAACATCCACTTAATTCAAAAGTTTTAAAAAAATCTCAGCAACAAGTCAACATGATTTCTTGCATAACTGGGGACATAATTGCCCTGGCACTTTATTAGCTTGGTAACCATAATAAAAGGAATTTAAAATATGTAGCTAGATTATATGAAAAAAGAGATGGTAGCTTAGGATGAGCTTAAGAGTTGTATGCAATTAAAGATTATATTTTATATTCTGAAACCCTCCTAAATTCCCTTCAAAACTTTACCCTACACTCCCAAAACAAATCTTCTCACGTGTCCCATTGGAATTTAGACAAAAAGTGGTTCATTCTATTGAGGATATGCTTTGACACCTGCCTTTAAATTTTGTTATATACAAATCACCTGAGGTTCCTTCCTGAAACACAAAATCAAGATGGAACTCAAAATTTTGCATTTCTGGCATTTTCTTGGGTAATACCAGTACTTCTGGTCTGAAAAGGATCCCTAAGTTTATCCAAATGTATTGTGCATCCCTTCCAAAACAATTTCATAAAAGAGCCTCATTAATTTCATTTAAATAAGCATCTTTCATGGCAAGGCAAGATGCAGTAGCTATTTTTCTATCATTAAAAACACAGATTCTAGGCAATGGTTATTATTTTCCCATTTTATAGTTGAAGAAATTATAAAATAATTGGCAAAGGCAGGATTCAGCCAATTTTTTTCACCTCCAAACCCTGAGCTATTTACCATACTTTATTATCCTCTGCTAAGTCAAAACATTGAGTTAGACCTTACTGAACTACCCAACCTAGAACTCTTCCCATCTGAAAAGCTCCTTGGACATTTGAAATCTTCATGCATGCTAGTTTGTTCTTTTATTTTTTTGCATGTCTGAAACCTAGGATAAATCCTATTATACATATGATATATTGGTTACAATGAAGTAAATAAGCCCACATCAGGAAAACATCACCCATAAGGAGCAAGAAAATATGAAGTATAATTTATAAAAGGAAATTTTCTGAAGTCACAGAGTCTAAGTTAGAATGTATGCCTTTTTCCCTTACTCATTGTGTAATTTGAGCCAAGGTGATTTTTTTTGCCCTAAGTCTCAATTTCCTCATCTGTATAGCAGGAAAACATCATAAAATGTAGGTAATTATTGTGATAATTATTTCTGAAAGCAAAGTTTTTATCACTATGCTAACCCACAATTATAGCTTTTATAAAGAATCACTTTTATCATTTGTATAGGAGAGTAGCCTTGTAATGGAAGAGTATATTACGAGGTGTATTAGTCCATAACACTGGTTGTCAAATTTGTGTACATTGCAATCTCTGTAGAATTTTTTAAACTATTGTTGGAGTCAACTACTAAAGTTTCTGACTTAATTCGTAAAGGGATGTGACCTAAATTGAACATCAGCATGTTTAAAAATTCCCTAGGTTATTCTAATATTTTAAAGTTATAATGTTAATATTGTATTTCAGATCAATTAAATCAGAACTTCTATAAGTGAGGTGAGGCATCAGTGTTTTGTAAAGACCCTTAGATGAATACAGTTTGGAGCCAAGTCTGAGAACTGCTGCTGCACTTCTCCAGATAAAATATCACTGGTTCTAAACACTGGCTGCACATCAGAATCAATTTTGGAGACAAAAATGTCTAATCTGGGGATGGGATCTAAGAGTTTGCAATTTTAAAGGTTTCTGTTATAGTTAACATAATGAATGCATTAATCCACTAAAATGGATTAACCGGGTGGTAACTGTAGGCATATAGAGTGTGAATGAAGAAGGTAGATCACTGGGGATGTGCCTTTAGGGTAGTTTGTCCCTGGTGAGCAAAATAAGCTCTCTCTCTTGTTAGAGTCTGTAAACAAGTCAAAATAACACCTGGCATTTTGCCAGGGGAATGTTAGAGTTCATAAACAAGTCTGGATGGTGCCTGGCAAAATGCCAGAGGGAGTGGTTTGAGAAGTAACAAAAACAAGCCATTAAGTGTGGAAATTCTTTGTTGGTTGACTGATGTATCTAGTTTATGCTAATTAGATAAGCTGTGTGGAATGTATAAATACTGCTCCTGTCCTGCAATAAACGGCTTCCACTCCTGCTGTATCAAGTACACAAGTTATTCGTCACCCTCCGCTTATTTTGCCCAGCCAGCCGGGCTGCGGCAGATGGTGGCCCGTACGGGGAACCCCGGGACACTCGGGGGTAAATGACGAAAAAAAGCTGCCCGTCCATAGATAGGACGGGGGCAATCTGCTCGTCCCTAGGCAGATAGGGCGAGAGGAAAAATGGTCATTTCAAGAAAATGGAGAAGATTGATACAGTATGTTTGTGTCTTGTTTTGTCTCAGTGTATTGTATTGTCTTTGTGATGAAAATATGGAAGGGGTGAAAAGTAAATTACTAAGGGAAGAAGACACCCCAGTGGAACCAAGAATAGTTAGGGCATGTGTTGATGGAAGCCCAGGAACTCTAATCAAAAAGAAAAAGAAAGTTCAGAAGAGGAAGGATTATCAGGAAAAAAGTTGCAACAAAAGGCTATTACTAAATACTTTTCGTTACCGGAGGGTACATGAAGCAGAGAGGCGGCTGCCGAGTGTGCAAGCTGGTCACAGCGCAGCAAGGATTTTCCAAGAGGCGGCGGCGACTGGCCCTTCCCCGCCTCCTGGCCGGGGAGCTGGCTCTTCCACTGCCGCGAGCCCAAATCTAGACCTGACCTGGAGGCACAGTCTCGCAGGCTCTTGCTCCCTGTGCCCAGTAGCAGTTTGAGTCCGGGACACTCCCCAGGGCCATCTGGGGCTGCCCAGGCACTACAGCCAGCAGAAGACGCTACTGGTGTCCCTGATGTTTGGTCATTTTCAATGCCAATAACTAAGCTACAATGGTTCTCCCACACCTGGAAGCTAATGAGTAATGAGCACTATTAATGCTTATTTCAAATGCAAAAAAACCTTGAGATAATGTACTAAATTGTTCAGAAGGTTGTTTTCTTAGTAGAATGCTACAGGATTTTCTTTAGCCATCCGGAGTTCCTGCCTTCGTCCCAGTGCCGGTAAAGACCAAGGTGGAAGAATTTCCAGTGTTGCTGAAAACCGGACAAGACTTTGGCTGAGAAACAGACGAGACTTCGGATTAAGCTAGCTGCCTGCAGAACTTACCTGGACTGTGATTTAAGCTAGCTGCCTGCAGAACTTACCTGGACTGTGATTTACCTGGACTGTGAGTTAATCTATTGAGACACTGCTTTACCTGGACTGAGACAACAAACTGTAATCTATAACAAATTGTAACTCGGTATCTTTGCTAACAGTGTCATTGCTGGTATAATTTTTCCAAGGGCTTCTTGCATGGAGCCATCAATTGGCTTGGTATTGTGGCATTTTGTATCCTCCCTTTCTGTTTGTAGCAGGTTATTTATGGTGTTTCTGTAAAAACCACTATGGTCGTTATTTAAATTAAACAAAAGGGGGAAATGTTAGAGTCTGTAAACAAGTCAAAATAACACCTGGCATTTTGCCAGGGGAATGTTAGAGTTCATAAACAAGTCTGGATGGTGCCTGGCAAAATGCCAGAGGGAGTGGTTTGAGAAGTAACAAAAACAAGCCATTAAGTGTGGAAATTCTTTGTTGGTTGACTGATGTATCTAGTTTATGCTAATTAGATAAGCTGTGTGGAATGTATAAATACTGCTCCTGTCCTGCAATAAACGGCTTCCACTCCTGCTGTATCAAGTACACAAGTTATTCGTCACCCTCCGCTTATTTTGCCCAGCCAGCCAGGCTGCGGCACTCTCTGTTTCCTGATACCTTGTCCTGAGTTGTTTTTCTCCTCCACACCCTTCCACTGTGATGGTTGGCTTCACTTTGGACACAGAACAATGGAGTCAGCCATCGATGGACTGAAATCTATGTAACCAAGAGTGCCAAACAAACTTTTCCTCCTCTAATTGTTCTTGTCAGATTTTTGGCCACAGAGATGAAAAAGCTGACGAAAACACTTTCTTTCATGTCATGTTTAAGACTAAGTTGATCCAGGATTAAGATCCATTATTCCAGTGGTCCTCAAACTTCATCATGTATTCAAATACCCCAAAGTAATTATGAAAATACTGGTTCATGGGCCCCAACCTCAGAATTTCTGATTAAACCTCCAATGGGATCTGTTAATTTGAATTTCTAACAAGTGATCAGGTGATGATGTTGAAGACAGTCTCAGAAAATAAAATAGTAAACCATGAATGCACACAAATGAATTTTTTAAAAATTAAAAGGTTTGATGAGGAATAAGTATTATGACGAACTATCATCTCATGATATACTCCCAAAGGGTCATGCACCTGGGAGAAGTCTGTCTGAGAACACTTTAATCAAGCAATAAAAATGAACATTAGTTATGGGACAAATAAAAGCTATGCATCATTTGATAGGTTACAATGAGAATTTGGTAACACTACTGGAAGTTTACTGATAATGTGAATCCAATCCTAAGGAAACATCATACCAACCTAGATTGAGGGTCAATTTGCAAAGTCATTGCAAAAATATTTCCCCCAAATTTCAGGATTCTAATCCTAAAAGCAAATAAATAAATAAGGCTAAAACTAACAAAAAATTGAACTTTTCTAAGCTGAAGCAATCTGAAGAGATATGAAAATATATAAGCTTATGATTCTGAATGGGCTCTTTCGACAGGAGGACATTACTAGGGCAATTTGAAAAATTAAAGTGGGTCTTAGAAGTAGATCCAGAAATCTATCAGTACTAGTTTCTGATTTGTGATATGCTGTGGATAAAGATGATGTATACATCAGATAGCACACACCAAAATATTATTTAGGTATATTACATCAGTTTGTCAATTTACTATTAAAAGATTTCAGAAAATAAAAACTATATCTTTACTTTTCATATTGTAACTCAAACTTTTCAATAAATTATAAATTTGGGGGAACAAGGTTTTGTTTTGTTTTAGTTTGGTTTTGTTTTTTAAAGATTTAAGCCATTTTCACTCTGCAGAGGACTAGAATCAAAGCTTTAAAAAACAGGTTTGAATCTCAGAATAGACAGGACAGACTCCTCTGAAAAATACCAATCCAAACTGATTTATGCTTGTTTTTAATACTCCTCGACTCAAATGTCTAGCATGCTGATGTCTTTCCTTAATCCTGATATGTGTCTCCCTCATTCCATTTGCAAGTTTCAAAAAAGCTTAGAACAAGGACTCACGGTGGCCTTTGTGGTGGTGTATTTCTGTTTCTCCAAGTGTTCCTTTGCAGTTTTGTCATGCTTCTAACTTTTCATATTTCTTCACATTCTCTTTCTCAACTCTCGTTTTATTTCCTCTTTCCAATATCTTTGCACTTTCTGCCTACACACCACATGTTGTAACTTTTTTGCGTGATCCACTTGATATTTCTACCCTATCACTGTCTTTTATCTCACCTGGTAAAACTGTTAAATTCTTTCTGGCCTATTTGCTTTTATCTTGGTCTTGATTTTCACCACTGATAGGCATTTTCTCACATAATGAATCTCATTTTTACTGGTCTCATTTTCTCTACTCGTTTTAACCAAGTAATATTTAAATTTATTCATAATCTTATGATTACAGTCATTTTTATTCATTCATTCTTCATTATTTATTCATTCATTCCACAAACACGTGTTACACTCTTTTAAAATGTTAAAACACGACGCTATGCACTATGAAAGTACAAATAAGACACAACTTGGTCCATGGTCCAGTTGTGATTCCATCATGCAGCACAGGGTGCTCCTTTCTCTATGCCTTGGTGCCAGTCCTGGGTACTGTTGGACGAAGGGAAGACTCCACAGTGTTGAACTCGATGGTAAAATATGGGTGAGTTTTCCAATTATAGAGTGAGAATATATATTCAATGTAGAAACAAATGGAAAAGCCAGAGGGTTCAGCTTGTAATCCCAAACTCCTAGTATGATTTCAATGAAGAGGAAAATGTAAGACAGGAGAGTCAGAATATGTTAGCACTATTAGATAAAGCTTTTCTTAAGAGATCAGATAATGTGTTTGGACCTGAACTCATATATAAATAAGAAAGCATTAAAGAGGATTGTGCAATAAGGGGTGATATAATCTAATTTCTATATTAAATGAACTAGAAATGAGAGCAGTGGATCCAGGAGATGTTGTAGGTGACTCTAGCAAAGAGTCCTTCAGAGAGAAGATCCAAGCTTGAGCAAAGGCAGTAAAGGCAGGGAGAAAAGGACATGTAGGAGACATTCAGTAGATCCCATTATGCTCTGCTCCCTCTAGATACCACCCCTCTGCCATCTCAGCTGCTTTATTGAATCTCTCTGCCTGACTATGACCTTAAAGTGGAGTCTTAAAACCTTACAGCTTGAGAACCATATGATTGAGAAGGACAAGTGTAGATCCAAAGGACTAGCATGAAGTCTCAATGTTACTGAGATCAAGGTGGGAGGGCAGGTGCCTGGATTTACAGCTGTTAAGGCATAACTAAGGTCAAATAGGATTCAGAAAGAATTTAGGAAGAACATTGGGAATCATGACTTGCTAGATATGCTGGGGGAGCGAAATCCAAATGAGTGTCATGTTTTGAGTTTGGACTGACAATTCCTATTTCAGTTTCCTGAAGTGGTGATAGAAAACAAATTAGGAAGAGTCAGCCTATGAAAGATGAAAGAATTGATTCTATTCTGAACATTTGTATTTTAGCCATTCATGGGTATTCAAATGAATATGTTCAGCTGGGAAGCAGATGCATATGACAGAAGCCAAGGAGATGTCTGCGTAGGAGATTTAGATTTAGAAATCATTATGCTATCAGTGTGTGTTAAACCGGGACACTAGGTAGGATTTTCAAGGGAAATGCATGGACAGAGAAAAGCTACAGTGGCTTGAAAACAAAGCACAGATAAACCTATATGTAAGCATTGTGTGAAAGGAATCGACAAAATAGCCAGAGATGTTATCAGAGACCAGTGAGGATGCCAGGAGACAGCCACTCTTTTCTCTTTCCTATCACTATTTCTCACACCACAGCCAGAGTAATCTTTAAATAACAGGTGTTTGATCAGGTTATTCCTCTGCCTAATGCAGTTTAAGGTTTTTCAGAACTTTTGCAATAAAACCTACTCACAGAGACATGAAGTCCTTCTGGACTCTGTTTATTTCCCCAGCCTCATTTTATGCCAGTTCTTGCCTCCTTCCACAGCTCACCATGGTTCGCCTTTTGGTTCTGCAGCCTTGGTGGTTTTATCTCTGCTATAGCTTGCCATGTGAGCTCAGCTCTGCTCCTCACACGGCAGCATCACTTAGAGTAGCTTTGGTTACATATCACCCTTTCCTTTTTAGAGAATGTTTCCACCACTGTCAGATTCAAGCTAGTCTGCTCTTCTCAATCCCTCCTTCAATCTCTTGTCTCTTTCATAGAATGTACCACAAATAGAGTTAGGCACCAACTTGTCTCTTGATTTATGCTGTGTCTTTTTCATTCATTAGAATATAAGTCCTTATGGAAAATCACCTTCTCTTTCTTTTACATGTTACTATTCCCACCAGCTTGAACATACTTACAACTTGGTTCTGGTTCAAAACAGCAGCATTAGATAGTGAAGTGGGACACTAAGTCAAGAGATGTAGAGCGTTTCAAAGACCAAGGAATGATTTAAATACTATTATAGTTACCGTAAAGGCCAACAGAAAAAAAACAATAAGACTTTTGAGAAATTTACATTGCATTTTTTATAATAAATTTTTATTAGTAGTTATTAGTACTAGTTGCCCCTGGAGCTTCATTGGAGTACAGTAAGCATAAACTGTATTGCACTTGATTTTTGATCCTTGGGGATGGGGATGGGATGCATTGGAAATAGAAAGCCTAGGTAAGTCAGTCTAGACAAGTAGGCAAAACAAAAAGCAGATAAAGAAAAAGAAAGGAGGAAGGGATTCTATCATGTGGGTATTTTTTATTTGTTTTGCTCTCTTTTAAGAAGGGAAAGAAAGGTTTAAACTGATGACTAAGAGGAAGAAAAGTAAATAGGAAGAGACTGTTGATTTAGAAGAGAGCTATTTTTAGAATAACTTTCAAAAGAAAGCAAATGAATGGGGTCAAGAGCAATAATGGAGAGGAGGAGGAGGAAAATCTTAACCTCTAAGATAGACAAAAAGGAAAGAGAGAAAGAAACAGAGACAGAGACAGAAGACACAGCACACCAAAAGACAAGAGGGGAGAAAAGAGAACAGGTATGGCTCTAGATGATTCTACAAACATTTATGTCAAGGAGTTAATGTGAAGTACCACGGGGATGAAAATATGTTTTGGAAAGGGGACTTCTTCATTGGTATAGAAGTTTATCCTAGGTGACCATAAATTTGGGAAGCCCACAAATCGACATGGCTCATGCATTTTTTTCATAATGTTTAGAGGTATATGTAACAAAATGCAAATGTAAGATTTACTTTGATTTGTGTTTTGCCATGTGCATTCAATGGAATTATGGAGAAGAAAGAGATTGGGTGAGAATAACTCAGCTGATCAATTCAATAGAGGATTCAGGGTAGCAAAGGCAGTGAGACCAGGAAGCTTGAGAAATAGGAAATAAATGGAAGCATGAAGGAAATTTAAGGGTCTATAAAGTCTGAGAAAATAAGGAATTTGAGATCAGAAGAAAACAAGAAAAGAAAAAGGATTTACTTCAGCATCTATTAATGGAATTTAAGATTTTCAAGGCATAACATGTGGAGACCAATAATGCTCAGGTGTAGTGGAGGATATGCGTGAAATGAAGAATTCATACTTGAGAACAGAGAGAGGTAGAACTGGTCATCATAAGCTCAAGAGCAAAAGTGATTCATTAAAGAAGGATGAATTTTATAATTCAGACAATTTTCTCTGTTGCAAAAATATCTTCATCAATTATAATATAGTTTTGATCGAAATGTTTCTCTAATCTACTTCCTTTATTCTGGAAGTATGTAAATTTTTCACATCCCTTGAAGGCCGTTGTGCCATTGCAAGACTGCTTAAAGTGTATTTGATTATATTCTTATTGGTCATTCATCTACTTCTCTATTCAGACACACACACACACACACACACACACAGTTTTCATTTTTAGCAAATATATATTGAAAACCTATTCTGTTGAAGGTGCTGGGTTAGAGTCAGTGAAAGATGTTGGAGTAACTATGACTTAGTTCCTATCATGAAGAAAAATATCAACCCCCAAAGAGATGCAAAAACATATAGAAAGTATTACATAAAAATCTAAAGAAGTATAGGGCATTGAAGTAGCACTGAATTTCAAAAACAGTGATGTTAGTGCTGAAGAAGTCAGGCAATTTTGTTAAGTCTGAATTTCTTTGTTTAGTCTATGTATATCCTTGAACTAATTTTTCTGACTGTGAATATTATCTTGGAAACATAAAAAAAAGAACATTAATTTTTTTAGGAAAATTAGAAAAGAAAACTAAAAAATATATTTACTACATTTTTAAGAAAATTAATGTTTCCCAGAGTTTGAACATTAGTGGTTTTCATTCATAATCTTAAAAATCATGGTGCTGGAAATCAGGTCCTATACATTCTGGCCAGGTACTACTTGACAGTGATGAGTGGAGGGCCTTAGACATTGTTTTTCTCTACACACCGAACAGATGCAATACTCTCTAGCATGTATTCTATGTAGATTTCTTATAATAACACCATTAAAAATTACAAATATAAAAGCGATTTTAATAGTGTAAAATTTTAAATAAATATGATTCAAAACAGTGACAATCAAAAATATTTGGAAAACAAGTTTTACTGGCATAATTAATAAGCACTTCTCAAAAACACAGGGTATAGCTGTGTGGGCTTATCCACCATTACTACTGTTTCACTGGCAGTCATTATATACAGCACTCCTTTGGGGGAAACAAAATAGCAAATAATCCTCTAGTGTAAAAAATAGCGTCAAAAATCAAGACAACCAAATAATTTTTTGCTGGCATAAACATCCTTCACTAGAGATTAAATCATCAGAAGCTTGAGGCTGGGGTTATGGCTCAGTGGTAGAGTGCTTGCCTAGCATGTGTGAGACACTGGGTTCAAGTCTCAGCACCACATATAAATAAATGAATAAAATAAAGGTCAGTCAACATCTAAAAAAAAAAACAATTTAAAAATCATCACAAGTTAAAGGTGGGACCATGTTTGGAAAAAGAGGCAAGGGATTTTGTTTTAACTTGAAGAAGCCATTTCAGTCTACTAACTATTGAATTAAAAATCAACACACATATTTATTTGCTACCATACAACTGCCAACTTACGTGGCAATTTTTGGAAGAAATAGCAAGGAAGAGACAAAGACTTTAATCTCAAGGAATTATAATTCACTCATTAATCAACAAATATTTATTCATTAAGCATTCACCAAATACTTAAACCTTAGTTGGAGATAATACAATAAATTAAATAGCTGGAAAAAATGAAATAATATGATTAATCAGATGTTTTCAGATTCACATTAATTGTTTTAAATATTCAGAAAACAGAATATCTTTGGGTCTGGAGTTTTCCAAGACGGCTCCATGGCCATCAGATTTTAGAGAATATAATTTGAATTGACAAAAGAAGAAAGAACACCCATTCTAAATAAAAATAATAATATAAATAAATGCTTCAGTATAACATGCATGTCATTCTATTGCCCTATGCATTGCAAAATACATAGTATTTTACAACTATGTAAAAGCAAAGAATAAATGTCAGATCAATTAATTAAAAGATCTGACATTTATTTAGATGTTGTGAGGCCAAAGTTTTTTTGTTTGTTTGTTTTTTATCTTAATTCAAAAGGCAATGGGTATATATTCACTGTTGTTCCATTCTAACCTGGAATGCCTTTAAAGTTTTGGAATACATCTTATATTACTTGCCTGTTAGAATAATTGCCTATTATAATAATGCCACTTTCAACATATTTCAAACCTACTTTCTTCTTTTTCTTTTTTTGACAGAGTACATTCTTGGGTTTCTTTCAACTTCTTAAATATCTGTAAGTTAAAGTTTAATTGATTCATTAAAAATGCAATCTGTAACACTATTTAACTAAAAGCAATGACACAGGAAGTGATGTTGGTGTAAATTTTTACAAGTTTATAAGCAAACTTTAAAAGATGTTTTGCATTGCTTTCAATGGGTCAAATTTAACTTTCCCTCATGGTACTACTAAATTGATTTTAGTGAGCCTAATATCTCAAATTTTTTAAATTATAGCTTTTCAGTGACTGTTCTCATTTGTTAGAAGACTTATTTTTCTGCAATATTTTTCCTCAGCAAACATTTGTAAAATCTATTTAGCATTTTTCACCTTTATACTCCTTTTGTTAGCATTATCTCACACTGTTCTTTTCATTTTTCTACACAATTGTTCCTAGATTTGATTTTTTGACATATGCCATTATTATATTTGGTTAAATTTTCAAAGCATAATCTCTAGACCAACAGTTTTCTAATTATTTTTCTTGGCAAGAAAGCATTTATTTGAAGAAAATTATATGCTTACATATAAAATATAAACAAGTAAAGGGGAGCTGCATTGTTAAAGTGGGTGTCAAATGCTCAGCATTCTGTATATGCTCCCTCTTCCACTTGCCCCTCCTGCTGCTGTCCTCTACAGGGTTCCAAAGGTTTCCTAGACTTTTGATGTCCACAGTTGAAAGCAAATGTTATGAATGACAATTTCCGTTACTGACTAGTCTCCACTTTTATGGTCTATCTCTGAGTGAGCATTATCTTTTGCTATGAAACATCATCTATATGTTTTCCTTTTTACCAGTAAAAATAAGAGAGAAAATTGAGAAATGTTCTTCCCACACATATACACACATAGTATAACAATTTTGTTTGCCCTTTTTTTTAGAAAATGAACATTAAGATATTATCATATAATAGTTCTATTCAATATATTTGAGAAGATATACTTGATCAATGAGTAGAAAAAATTGATATTGTCTAGAAATCATAGAAAAGAACACTTGTATTCCTTGTATATTTTAATTTCAAGTATATACATTTGCATTCATTTGCCATTTTTCTATATTGAGACTTTCCTGGATTATGAATTTTCTGGCTAGAGTTTTATCTTTATATACACCTTGTCCATTACTCATTGTGGATAATTAACCAGTTCTAGTTTCTTTGAAATGAATTGAAGATGTGTAGATTCCTTTCTATTCTCATATTCTGTTTTTTTTTCAATAATTAAAGGTACAGCACATTTAAAGGTTTGAACTCATTTGAAACAATGGGTATAACTAGGAACAGCACAAATTCAGTGGCCTGGATTAAAACATATAATGCTCATTCAGGATAAAAGTGTTTTGGTGCCTATTAGTGATGAACAGTATTGGAATATGTCATGATATGGTTATGAGTTGAAAAATATTTATTAGTTATTAGATTAAAATGGTCATTCCAGAATTATATAAATATATAATTTTTAAGTACATGTGGGGATATTCTGTATCTAGAATTTGTATTAGTAAAATTTGATTTGGAGAAACATCTCCAGCAATCTCTAGTCATACCGTGTATTCTCCTGAAGCCTTAGGTGGCAGGAGATTAGATGTTACTTAAAGAAATTCAAGATTATAGAAGCCTGAAAGCCTGACTATAGCAAAAGGAGGCAGAGCACACCTGTGCAGACTTAGGGTCCTGGAACTCTAGCCTTAAGCTTGTTCTCTCCCACTGTCAGTTTTGAGGCATTGAGTGATGCATAGAAACTCTGCTTCCTTGTCTATAAAACATTATCTACCTAATGGGGTAATCATGAAAAAAATACAACATACATATAATCATATATATAAATACTTTAGTCAACTTTTTCAACACTGTGGCCAAAAGATCTGGCAAGAACAATTGTAAAGGAGAAAAATTTTATTTGGCACTCATGATTTCAGAGGCCTTAGTCCATAGATGGCCAACTCCATAGCTCTGAAGGGTGGAGGAAAACTGCTCGGGCAGGACAGGAAGCACAGAGCTTACTGGGAACAAAATATAAACCAGTGACCTACCTTCTCCAGCTATATATTGCCTACAGTTACCACCCAGTTAATTCATCAGTGGATTAATCCACTGCTTAATTTAAGGCTCTCATAAACACTCATTTTACCTCTAAACTTTCTTGCATTGTCTCACATATGAATTTTTTTGGGGGGAGGCACCTCATATCCAACTCCTAATATAAATGTTTGTGTGTGCACCAGAATCATATGTTGAAATCCTGACCTCCAATATGATGGTATTAAGAGGTGTGAACTTTGGGAGGTAATAAGGAGAGCAGGTAGAAGAGTGGTGTTCTTATAAGAAGAGATAAGAGCATTCTCTTGCACTGTGCTCTTTTCCAGGAAAGGATACAATTTGAAGATGTCCATCTGAAAACCATGAAGTGGACCCAAGGTGTGACACCATTTCTGCCAACACCTTGATCTTGGGCTTCTCAGTTTCCAGCACTGTGAGAAAATATGCTTTGAAAATTATGATTTGAGTAAGCCACTCAGCCTCTGATGGTTAGTTACAGAAATCCAAAAAACCTGGAGCACGATGTAAAGATCTTGGTGATATTCTTACACGTGGAAATTCTTAAATATATTGTCCCTATTAAATTAATGCATTTTAAAATGTGCCTCGTGATCAGAACAGAATTTTGAGACACTGACAATGGAGGTTGAGGAGAGACAGGAAGCACAAGGGAAAAGGAACTTTGTAGGGAAAACACACAGTATCAGTGCTTCTGTCAGACAGAGATACACTAAGCTTTCTTCCAGAACAGAATTGCATCTGGAACCATCAGAGGCAGCCCCTGGTGCACAGGTTGACGGATAAGTGACTAACTAAACAGCAGCTCCATGCTACTGGGCAGTAATGTCAGCTTTGTTCACTTCCATGACCCTGGTGCCCACCCCTCACAGTGAGTTATTAGTAAATATTTCATCGCCGTCTAAATGAAGAAGTGAACAAATGCTATATCCTGGTAATGCAATATCCTAATTTCCATTTTATATTCTATAGCTATCCATTTGGAGTATGTATCACACTGATACCAATAGTCCATTTTAAATTCACTTAGAATCTTCTCTTAAGGTTTAATCCCAGATGCTATTTGAACAATCCTCTCTTATTTTTATTTGAATTTGCCTGTATTTGCCTTGCTCCTAGATTTCATTTATAGAGGGAGACTAGCTCAAAAGAAGATCATAACTTTACCTTTAACTTTCACAAATATGTTGGATACCAAAACACATTTTAACAAGAGTTGTAACCTAATTATTAGCATAAGTAATGAAAAAGCTTGATCCCATATTTTCATCCATCCCTAGCAATGACGATGTATATCACAAATATAACTGATTTATTCATACAAACAATAATTAAAAAAATAATACTCACATTTTTATCTTTGAACTCTGTATATTGGTATGAAAGTAAGTATATTTTCAGTCCTCATGTTCAGGAATTTGTGGCATTAGAATGAGAACAATAATTATAGTAATGTATCCCTTAATTGGAGAAGCATTTACCTCTCTCTTTTATACCCTTATTCTTGGTTTGAATTTATAATGTTTAAAATACAATTTGATGGGATTTATTTGCAAAATGATAAAACTAAACTTATACCTTCATCATTTTTCTTAAAAAAGAAAATTTTAGCATTTTGTACATTTTGTAGCTATGACCTATTATCGAATCCTTTTTTTCAGTTCATACATTTCTTAATTTTTTTAAAAAGTAGTTATTAATATTTTCATTTTTCCAGTCTTATTTTTTTGTTACACTAAATCCTTGTCATTCAATTTAAAATTTTAAAGCTGCACATATGACTCTTCTTTGTAGATTGATCTTTGGAATCACACACAAAAAATAAATAAATATCATTTCCACACCCAATGTGTGGTGACCCCTCTAGTTTTTCTGCTATCCTAAATTAGTTGATTTCTTGCACTGTGAAAAACTAAGCCTGCTAACAACATTTTTCTCTCATCATGTGCCTTAGATTTTTAAAAGCATGTGGCATAATCAGCTCTAAAAACATATGTGCTCACACCCCCTGCCCGTACTCCCAGGACATCTCACTAATTCATCACTATCCATTCAATAATGGCACCTGCTGAGAGGGGGCCAGAGAAGGATGACTTTTTTTCACATAAATATTTGAAATTGGCCTAATTATATTGTCCTGGGCTTGGATGCAATGACATCCATTTAGACAAGCAGTGATACACATGGGTGGAAAAATACCTCTTAGGCAGATTAAATAGAAATGCGCCCCTGAAGTCTGCAACCACAAAAACTAACATCTGCCTACATTGCACCTGCATAAAAAATGAAGCCTGTTAAAGAAGGGGAGGTGGTATCAGAAAGAAATGATGAAACTGAACTTTGCACCTTACCACTGTTACATATAGTAATCTTCCATAGCCTTCTCCTTTCCTATTCCTAACCTCTATTTCTTTCCTATAGAAATGTCCTTGCCCTCCTTTCACTTTTTTCTTTATTTTTCTCTTCTTATGTTTCCTCTTCTCCTTTTCTCCACTTTATCTTTACATTCTGTTTTCCCTCTTGGACTTGGGTGTAACACAACCAGGAGAGACATTTGAGATAATCAATCTTCCAGCACTGAGAAGGAAGAATTTCAAGGGATCTGCCTGTATATATGGAAAATTGTTAGAAAAATATTATGATTTTTCAAGGCAAGAGGTTATGAGTTTCTAAAATGAGGGTCCTGAAAAAGACCAAGAAAAGAGTAGACGTGAGAATTGTTGTAAAGATAGAAGCAACAGCTACACAATTATGGGGGTGCGTGGGGTAGAACACACCTTCAGAACACTTAAGAGAATCATTTGCACTTCACAACTGAATTTTTTCAACTGCTAATTCGGTCGTTGCAATGTGAACTTCAGCAATCTGCCCTTTATATGCATAACTATATCATAAATAAATCAGGGGAAAACTAATGAGAAAATATATATCAAAGAGCCAACTAAGCTCCATGCGCAAAATCAACAACAGTTTGTAATTCAGTTCAATCATGTGCGGGGTAATTGCATGTTATGCAATCCAAAAGCAAGTAAACTTGCTATTGTAAAATTAAGCCAAGTCCTGAATGTTGGCTGTATGTGAATGCAAAGCTCTACATAAGAACTACAGTAAGTTTGCATGTTTAGACGTACTAAAATATGCACTTAGAAAAAAAAAAGACTTCTCTCCTATGACCTCTTTGGAAAAATAATACCATTGGGCATCACGCCTTGGAAACCCACATGGCACAGTTAATGAAAAGCCAGGAGTTTGGAGAGAATATTGAATTTGAAAGTCTCTGAGAGTGTTCCCCAAATGGGTTGTTAAGTCCGTGTGACAGAGAACATTAGTGCTAGATGATGACAGTCATTCGATTCTAAACACAAACCATATTGTCTGTGATTAAAGGCAGATGCCGGAGGAGGGCATCCAGGGCATTGTGGCCAGAGTTGCGTTAGAACTATCCCTTGGTGATTTCAAGGCTGTGACCAAAAGTAATAATAATCATCATAATAAAATAAAACAAAATCTGCCTTTGTCCTCATATTGAAGGGTAGATGTTTATGACTTCCGAAAGCTTAAGGTCCAATTTTTTCTACATTTGGGGAAAGGCATCAGAACTCTTTATATAAATATATGTGCATATGTATGTATTACATGCATTTAATAGATATAAAAAGCACAAAATAAACACATTTCAGGCCACAAGAAGAAGATATTGACAGCAACTGATTATAGCACATAGGTGAGTGAGGGTCTATTTGCCTGTGGAGATGTTATGCACATTTGTCTATTTGGCTTGTTAGAAGGTTTGGGGAAATGGTAGGTGTTTAAAGAGCCTTTTTCCTATAATTATTCAATCAAGAACAATAGAGCTATTTTATGTATTGATATTTTTTCTTTAGCATTTATAGAGTTTTGGTGGAATATTCTTTCCTTCTTTCCAACTCTCATAACAGCGTCACTGCGTCACTCATAGAAAACATCAAATTGATTTATTAGAACTATTTTTAGATATCTGCAATTCTCTTGATAGACCATAAATCATTTTGGGCCAAATGCTGTATCCATCTAACATTAATTGAATATTTATAAGTTCAGAATTTCTATAAGCTTTACTCATGCTATATTGACTTGTACAACAACTATATAAGATAGACACATTATTTTCCCAAGCTTACATTCCAGGCAACTGAAGCAGAGAAAGGTAAAGTAAACAAGGAAACAAAGTTAGAAATTAACAGAGCTGAGATCTGAACACAGCACAGCCCCAGCATTGTTAGGAGAGACCTAGGGAATAGCAGACAAAGCTGAAGGTGTGCCCAAAGTGGGCATATTTCTTCAAAATGATCTTTCATCCCAAAGGCCTCACCCTCAAATTAAGGGTGAGCCAAAAGTAAGTGTTTGTCACTCTCTACTCAGCACATACACCCAGGGGTCAGCAAAAGAATGTGACTTGCATCTAAAAATATCAAAAGACAAATTAAATTCCTAAAAATTCGTATAGCCCACTGTGTGCAGTGCTGATATTGGAGCACAAATGCCTGTCTCCTAGTGGTTCTAAGTTCCATCCACAAAGTTAGTTTAAGTGATGTCAGGCTGATGGTCACAATACATTCCTGCCCCAAACAGATAACAGTGCTTACTAAAGGAGTACATCTTCATTCTAGGCCTCAAAAAATTACATGATTGTCTAAAGGATATGAGCTTATCACTCTTAAGGAAACAAGAGACCATGAAAGAGATCAGGAGGAAAGAGACGCAGAAAAGGATCAGATGAGAATTATTGAGATTTTAAACAACTACTTACTAATTTATGTTTTCATAAAAATAATGAGATGGAAAAATATCTATAAATAACAGAAAACTATTAAAATGACCCAGATTTGGAAGGAAAATAGAGCTTAAGAAATAAAAATATAACTAATGTAGAAAACTCTAACAAACTTGACTCAATATTAGACATAAACAAAGGCAAAATTGGCTAGAGAAAAATTAAATTTAACAGAAATGTATCCAGAATACAACATCAAGAAGCCAATTTTATTTATATAAATTTATATTTTATATAAAATATAAAATAAAGTTTCATAGGCATGGCAGATAGATGGTGAATGTCTAACATTTACCTAAGGTTCAAGAAGTAGAGAGAGAAAAAACAAATGCAATATTTGAAAAGTGGTGGCTAAGAGTTTTCCAGAATTGGTCAAAGACTATATCTATAGACTTGAGAAGTCCTATAGTTCCAACTATGATAAATAAAAACAAAGTTACACCTGTATCCATCATAGTGAAGCTATAGAATAAAAAGAGCAAAAGATCATTAGAACAGTCAATAAAAAAAGAAATTACCATAAAGAAATTACGTTATAATGATAGCTGAATTCTCTATAATTATGAAAACAAAAAAGAATATAACAGAATGATACATCTTCATTGTGTGTGCTGAAAAATATTCCATTTTAAGATTATATACCCATTGAAATTAACATTAGACTATCAGAATGAAACATATGTTTTTTCATACAAACACACACAAGGAGCTGGTCACTGACAGATTTTTTACTAAGGGAAGTCATAAAGAATAACAGGTATATTACAGGAATGACTTTGGTGACCCTTGAGAGAAGATGTAAGAAGGAATAAAGAGCAAAAGAAAAATATGCAGGGAAAATCTAGGAAAGAAAAACTTACAATAAAAGTGAATGTTGTTAGAGGATTTTTAAAAGCCCCCAAATTAAAATATGATACATTAAGAGAGAAATTTATAAAATAATCAGAGTTTAATTTTGAAAGAAGGATATAAATATTGATAACTTTGCCCATAATAATTTAGGCATACATGTCATAATTTGTAATATAATTCTTAAAAGAATCCACGAAATAAGCTTTCTGAAAGCCTATTCCTTGAGAATGTTTGAGCATCAGTGTATAATGGACAGGAAGGAGTCAGAAAAACAAATATGTTAGTTTGGGCTCTGTTAAATCCACGAGGATTAATTGAACTAATTATATGAGCACACATTAAGATGTACCATTTAAATTTAAGCTCCTTTGTTACTGTTACCATAATAATTCCAGCAATGGTCATGTTAGTGCATCTGTCCCTACGATTGATCAGCACACTACAATAACTGCATCAGTGCCTCACACATGCCAGGCAAGTGCTCTACCACTGAGCCACAATTCCAGCCCTGATAATTCTACATTTATTTTTTTTTAGGAATTCTGATACTACTATAGAAACTCTATGGTAGAATGGTATTATATCAGGCTAATAATTGCCTGACAAAATTAATTAGGATTATTTCTTCCTCTTTAAATTTAAATATTTTCTACTTTTCATTGTTATTTCTGTTTTATAGAATTACTAATTAAAAGTTTGTTAATTTCCAGGTTTGTTTACATCTTATTATCACTGGTTTTAATTTAATTCTCTTATGGTCTAGAAAACTACATTGTCTAAATTTATTTATTTTATATGTATTTATATAGATTTGAGTACAGAGTACAGCCATTGAAAATAATTTGTATTCTGTAATTTGTATTCTGTATTGAAAGATGTTGATGTTTTTCTTCAAAACTTTTCTTTAGAGTGTTGTTCTACAAATATCAGTTAACTTTGCTTAATAGTGTACTTTTATTCATTTATGTATTTCCTTACAATTTTCCCTAATCATTTTTTATGAAGAGCTGAAAGATGTTAAAATCTCTAATGATGAATAAAAATAACTTGCCCATTCCGCTTTTGAATTATCTAAATCTTTATTTTATTTAAATTTAATTTCTATTATTGGATTTATAGATATTTACATTTATCATGTTATCCCACTGAAATAATTCTTATCATTATGAATTTCTTTTCTTTATTTCTAGCATACTAACACTTTTTTGTCTTAGTTAATATTATGTGCTAATTTAGTATTAGCACAGCAGCTTTAAACTTTTTTGATTTCTCTTTCCATCTTTTTTTCTTTATTTACTTCAATCATCCCAGTCTTTACATTAATGAACATCTCTTGATGAAAGTGTTTATTTGGAAAAAAATGCTTTTTAGAAATTATTCTTTAAATCTCTTCATTCCAATTGGACTGTTTACTTTAATAAGTATTATTAATTTTTTCTTCTATTCTACTTTACAGTTACTGTACACCACATAAGCTGTAGAAAGATTACAACTGTTCAGATCATTTTTACCATGACTGATCTACATACATTCAAAATCCATAAAACAATGTGATTTGCTACCTTAAAAAATCATGAATTATGTTTTTAAAAATAAGAGGAAAAACAGCCTTTTATATTTACCTGGTGATTAAATTCCTAATGTTCTTCCTTGCTTCATAAGAATAGGCATTTTTTTTTCTAGTGTAATCAATATTCTGGCAACAAATTCATTTGCTTTACTTTTATTTAGTGTTTTTATTTAAAATCTTCACTCTTGGAGGATATTTTTACTCAATAAAAAATTTTATATTGATAATTATATCATTATTTGTATAATTCACTATTGTCATTTTAAAGATATGTATTCATCATCTTTTGATTTCCACAGTTTTTGATTAGAAGTCAATGATTATTTGAAAGATGTTAATGTTTTTATTCAATACCTTCAGCATTTTATAGACGTCCTTTTAAAGGTTTTTTGTTGTTGTTGTTGTTGTTAAGTGTATCATTTCTCTAATTTGGGGTTTGTGTGTTTGTTTTTTCTGTCTATGAGTCACTTTTTGTGCTTCTATGACCTATCTAGATATTTTTCACTGAATATTGTAAACTGCAAATATGTGTTAGAATGTTTTAATTTTGTGATATACCTCTAGAGAGTATTTAAATATGTTTTGACAAGTAGTTATTTATGTTAATGTGTTCTTTTTGAGATTTGCTTTAAAGATTTGTTAGGAGGACAATATATTGAATTGTTTTATATGGTTAAATTAGCCCTAATCTTAAGAAATGTAGGTCTAGGGGAAGATTTGCACTAAAATTTCTACGATAATTGTTCAATAAGTTCTTTCTAATCTGGTTAATAGAAACTCAAATATCTCCCAGTTCTCACTGATCTTTGGGAATGGCTCAACTGTCAGATCTTTACTAAGTTGTTCTTGTTTTTTTGTATGTTTGTTTGTTTTGTTTTGTCTTGTTTTGTGCAATTCAATGGTTTGAAGAAATATTTATTCAGATATATTTTTTCTTTGTATAACTCCAATATTTAAAATATTCTGTCTCGTAATTCAAATTAACTCAACTTTTGTAATCTCTAACCTTTGTGTGTTCAACTCAGTAAGATTGTCATTATTTCCTTGGTGTTTTAGTCAGCTTTTTTGCTGCTGAGACCAAAAGACCTGACAAGAACAATTCGAAGGTGAAATTATTTGGTGCTCAGGATTTCAGAGATCTCAGTCCATATATGACAGACTCTATTCCTCAGGGCCTTAGGTGAGGCAGAACATCATGGCAGAAGAGTGTAGTGGAAGAAGGTGACTCATTTTACTTCTAAACTCTCTTGCATTGCTAATTCATGAGCTTTTAGGGGACAACTGATATCTAAACCATAACATTACATCTCTGGCTACCAAAAGCATATGCTCATCTCACAATGCAAAATACATATTAGCTCATTTCCAAAAGTCTCCGTAATCTTGACTGTTCTTGATTTCCCATAAGTTAAGGTCCAAAGTTTTTAAGACTCAAGGCAAACTCTCAGCATGAACTCCTGTAAAAAAAAAAAAAAAAAATCAATGGCAATTGCATATATACAAAATGTAACAGCACAGAGTATATATTTCCATTCCAAAAGAAATAGGGACATAGAAAGAAGGGATGGGACAAAATCCACACTAAAATCCAGCTAGGCAAACAAGTCCTGTAGTTCAATGTCCAGCATTTGTGGTATATGGCATCCTAATCTTCTCTCCAAAGGGCTTATGTATCTCTGCCCCATGGTTGCACTCCTAATAGCCTCTCTGTTAATTTGTCTCTGCTTGATTCCTGCAGCTTTTCTCAGCAGAAGGTCACGGCACTGGCATTTCTTAATCTAGGAAGTTTCCACTACACTGTAATCCCAGTGGTTTGTGAGGCTCAGACAGGAGTATCGAAGTTCAAAGCCAGCCTCAGCAACTTAGGGCGCCAAGCAACTTAACAAGATCCAGTCCCAATATAAAAATATAAAAAGGACTGGGACCTTACTCAGTGGTAAAGCGCCCTTGGTTCAACCCCTAGTACCCAGTACAAAAAAAAAAAAGAAAGAAAAGAAACCTTCACTGTAGCTTAGGCTTCCTTATCACGTCTTTATATGCATCACACTCTTAGGGCCAGCCTGCATGAACTCCAGACCACTGCACTTTGCCTGACCTTCCAGGCCTTTCTTTGAAATTTCCCAGAAAGCCTCCTTGACTCCTAACCCCAGCATCCTGTAATCCTGCAGAACCAGCACCATATGGTTGACACAAAGGTCTGCCACTATCTCTAGCAGAAACCAAACCGACTGGGATCCTGGTTACAGCAACTTCTGAGTACCAATGTGACTAAGCATGACCAAACCACTTCTTAGACCCCC
>NW_025999990.1:25360575-25382772 GCF_001458135.2 Marmota marmota marmota | reverse complement strand
GTGCAAGCATGGTGCCCTACTGATCTCCTCTCATAGGAATTTTTGCTTTTATGTCTTTGAGCCAGAAATGAGTGTGGTCTTGCCAATCCTTGAGATGCCCTCAAGCCACCTTTCCTATTGTTTCTGGGTAAATGTAATGTTTTTAACAACTGCAACATCCTTAGCTCCAGTTTCACTCCCACTTTTCAAGTCCAAGTTTTTCAAATATCTCTACTTTCTGCTCCTGACTAGCACAATAAACTTGGCTAAAAGCTTCTAATAATAACCACACCACCCCCTGAAGTCTGTGCTGCCTTGAAAGTTCCCCAGAAAAGTAATAAGTCTTTCAACTGTAAATTAAGTGTCACAGGAAGTCTTGGGACATGGGCATAATTTAGAGAACTTCTTAGCCATAATGTAACATTAACAGCCTCTAGACAGTTTCCAACAGAATCTTCCTTTTCTTCTGAAACTGCATGAGCCTAGTCTTTACTGGCCACAATCCTATTGGCATTCAGGTCTTCTGACCTCCTACCAGTAATTGCCCCATTAATCTCCACATACAGTAATCTAAAGATTTTCCAGATTTTATCTCTAAACTTTCAAAATTACTCTCACAAATTCCAAAAAGTTCCGAAAGCTTCTGAACCACATGGTCAAGTTTGTCATAACAAACTCAGTACTAATTTCTGTTTTAGTGAGATTTTTCACTTCTGTGACCAAAAAAACCCATTAAAAAAAATTAGAAGTGTAAAAGTTATTTGGCTCTTATGATTTCAAAGGTCACCATCCATAGATGGACAAGTCCATTTCTCAAGGCCTGAGGTGAGGCAAAACATCACAGCAAAAGAGTATGGTGGAGGGAAGTGTCTTGGGATACAGCCAGCAGGAATCAAAGAGAGACTATTCTGCTCACAAGGAATTCTCAAAGGTATCCCCACAGTGATCCACCTCTTCCAGCCACACCCTACTTACCTACAGTTACCACTCAGTTAATCCTTATTAGCAGATGATGTTAAGTCTCTTATAACTCTTAAAAACAACAAAACAAAACAAAACAAAAATCTCAGTCTTGCAGTGTATGTGGTACAGGCTTGTAATCCCAGCTACTCAGGAAGATCAGTGGACCTATGCCTGTCTGGCATTAAATAGACCCTGGCTTCAACTGGAAATACTACAACACACACACACACACACACACACACACAATTGTGCTGCCCAGTTTCCAGTGTGTAAAAGCAGTTGCTTCACATATTGCTCCACTTCTCTAGTTGTTCTAAGAAGACAAATATGATACCATTTCTTCTTTCATTACTAAAATAGGTTTTACATTGCACTGTCTTTATCTTTATGATTTGTTTAATATTTATAACTTTCTTTTCCATAATTATCTTTCACAACTATATCTAATTATACAATACCTGTCATATAGCAAGAACTATGTAAATACTGATGAACAATTGAATTAAATGAATAAATTCATATAAAACATACTCGGTCCAGAACCATCTAGTATTCAAAAGTTAATACTAAATGCCAGGCATTGTGCTAAGCATTTTGAATTCATTATCCTATTTATTTCATACAATCATCCCATAAAATATTTTTATTACACATTAGGAGTCAGAAAATTATAATCCAGAGGACAAATTTGATTATTACCTGAATTTAAAATTAAAGTTTTATTGGAACAGAGTCACACATTATTGTTTACATACTGTCTTCATTCACACTACAGTGGTAGAGTTAAAGAGTTCCAAAAGACACTGTATAGTCTTTAAACCCCATTTACTAAAAAGTGAATAGACTATTATATTCTGACTCTTTATAGGGAAAGTTTTCCACAAAAGGAAATTGATACCTAGATAGATTATTTAATTTGAAGAAACTCATTTTAACACAACTTTTCTGTAAAGGGAGAGACCTCTTATTGATTTCAGTACTTCATTATTTAAGAAAAACACATTATTTTTAGACATCAATTCAACCAACAACATTATAAAACTATTGAACTCAAAGAAAGGCAAAGTATTGAAATAATAGGTAAAATTTCTCCTCCATAGAAAATGTTTAAAAATTGTTCTTCTATTCCAGTTCTTTTAGTCATTCTAGGTTCATCTCTTATCTTTTTAGAGAACACTCCTTGACTATATAAGTACAAGTTCACTTCCTTCTCAAAGTTTTGAAAATGTATAATTTGATCTAAATCTTATTTAAAACCTTGTTAGGTTAAATGTGCACAACCTAACCTAAAGGAATCGGAACTCTTTTTCCTCATTCATCTGTGTCCCTGTGGTGTACACTGTAGCTTACTAAGTAAATTAGAAACAACATACAGATGGTTAACTCCCAATCAAAAAGTGTTGATCAAACACCTCCAATACCTCAAGATGACTGGTGTTGCTAATAAAGCATTGAGGAGGAGAAGCACTGTGACTCCATTCATGAAACTTCATCCCTGATTGTAAAAGAGATATATTAACCAGGTAAGAAAAATAGGAATCAAAGAAAGCTGATTCACTAGATCTCATTCTTAGTAGTTCCCACATATGACAAATTCTCCAAAGTCTCTTTCATCCCATTCCAAATTACACCAAAACTAGATCCCTAAAGGAAAAGTCTGTCCTGAAATATGCTTCCTTTGCTCTCAGTGACAATAAATTTCACATCCTTCCCAAGAGTAAGTCTGCCCTCTACAATATAAATCAAGTTTGCTTCACCTACTTCCCAATTCTCCACTTCACCAAATTCTGCAATCAGCAGAATACAAGTTTAGAAACTCACGGGCCAGCAAAAATGGAATCTGCTTTGGTGTGTGAAAACAGATAAGAAAGTTGTCAATAACCACGCATTAGTTAATTATTTTACTGTTTTTTAAACTAAATAATCATGAATGTGTGGATTTTTACAAAGGAAAAGTAGAGAATACCTATGAATGAATAACAGATAAATCCTAATCCAGTCCCATGTTCAGAGAGTATTGATTATAGTATATGTTGTTAGATGAACAGGCAAGATAGATTTAAAGGTCAAGTTCACATCAGGGTTCATAGATAAATGAATGCAAGTGGTAATCTAAGTGTGAGAATGCACAACTAAAGAGTGTGTGAGAAAAAGGAATGGATTGGGGGGAAAAAAAAACACAAGAAATTCCACAATTCAATGTTTATATAGGAGAGATGGAAAAACCACAGCATAAACTAGGAAACCTAGCGAGAGATAGTGAACAAATAAATCCATGAAACCAAGTGAAAAGCAGTTTAGTCAACTGTATGCAGAGATCACAGCTGCAAGTGTAGTCTCTTTTTTTTTGTTTGAGTCTATATATTTTTATCCCAAAATGCAGTCTTTTAAGGAAAATTGGAAAAAAAAAACTCTTTGGCTGGGTTTTGTCTTTATATACTGCTAATTATTGAAAAACAAAAATAATTTCCTATAGGTGAGGGAATTAAAGGGACTGGACAATTCTATTCATGTAAGATACCAAAAAATAAAAATAAGAAGAAGAAAGAAAGAAAGAAATAGAAGTTTGAGGACATCAATTCAAGATCAAGACTAGCTGTTTTACATCATAGATGTAATATATACCAAAACAACTTTTTGTTTTTGTTGCTAAAAGTGATTGTGAAGTTAACAAACTTTTGGTAGTATAGTGGTTGGAGAATAAAGGCTGATCTTTCAGATTGTATTTACACAGCAATACACAAATTATTTTGGTCTGTGCTTATAAATAATGTATAGCTAATGGCAACATCTAAGTTATATATATATATATATATATATATATATATATATATATATATATATATATATATTTTTTTTTTGGCAAAGGCTTCTAGGTGGGGAGACACTATAAACGTCTTACAAGTTAGGATTCTGTGCTCCCGTGGATATTTGCCACCCTTTGTGGTTAGTCTTTGAATGTGTGGTCTCATCTGAACATTACCCAGTCCTGATATGGTGGTATTAGGTCACTCTGAAATGCATTCCTGTCATAAATGTGGAGAGATTATATAAATGAACGATTTCCCCAGTTTGTTCTTCTAGTATGTCAGTCGGTCATCATGTATGTATTAGAATCTCAAAATGCCAGGTGTTGTGCTGAGCAAACCAACCTTGATGTTGTCCTCTTGGAGCTTTCACAGTCATTAAAAATGTAAGTACTATACACATAATGATTGAATTTCAATCATTTCAATCTAAGAGAAATAGACAACGCCAAGATCTAGGGCTAGTCTAAATGCTAGGCTGTAAGGTGAGTGTCAGGCTGTCTACTCACTTTTGAAAAGCGTGAGAGGTCAGTGGCCAAGTGTGCTGTTCCAAGAGGAGGCAGAAAGTACATTGAACTCTGACAAACACCTGAAGGGTCACAGAGTGAATCAGCCTCATGTACTTACATTGGTAAAGTGGAAATGAGAAAACTCCCCACCAATGGTGTCTGGAATCAGGCTTCTGCTTACTAAAAGATGTACACAAGGGAATGTGAGTTCCCCAGAGCTCATTCCTCACAGTTTTCCCCCTCCCTTTTGTATAATGTGTCTTAATATTGTCAAGTGAAATATTTTTCATCTTGCTATGATTAGAGTACACTGATGAAAATGTGCATCATACATTTTGGCAAAAGTCTCTCAATGAATTTAGGATCCCACTGGTTTTAATAAAAATATACACATTCCAGTTTTTTGATTTAATGAAAGGCACTAATGAGAGGTAAAATGTTTTATACATTTAGTAAAAGACACTAATGGGGAGAAAGAGATTCATTATGACACTGCTCTGTACCCAGAGGATGCCATGTGAAGGTTGTTCTCTGGGTGACTAAACAAGGGGCACACTTATTTTAATGACCATATTAAAATAGCACAAGGGTAGAATACAGGATAGAGAATCCTGAGAAGATAAATTATTTGCTTAAATTCTTGCTTGGTGTTTAAAACTGTTGGATTGTTTTTTCTTTCCCTCTTTCTTAAGACAGTAATTTACCCTTTCACATAGCCTAGCCACTATTCCTTCTTATGTCATAATTCTGATACTGAATCTAAAGCACACTAGGAATGAACCAAAGTGATCCTGTTAGATACATGATGTTAGGTGTCTCCCAGAAGCTCACGTGTGGGACAGTGCAAGAAGGTTCAGAGGAGAAATGATTGGGTTGTAAGAGTCTTAACACAATCAGTGATTTAATCCCATGAGAGGGATTAACTGAGTGGTAACTGAAGTGGTAGGGTATGGCTGGAGGAGGTGGGAATTGGGGAATGGCTTTGGGTATATATTTGTATCTGGTGAGTGGAGTCAGTCTCTCTCTCTTCCCCACCCCCTTTCTGGTAAGCTACTTCCCTTTGCCAAACTCTTCCACCATGATGTCCTCTCTCACCTAGAGCTCCAAGGAACATAGCTGATGTCCATTGGACTTACACCTCTGAAACTGTAAGCCCCAAAATAAACTTTTTCTCCTCTACAGTGTGGTTTGGTGCTTTTAATCACAGCAGCTAAAAGCTGACTAAAACATGTGAGATCAAATCTGAGAGCCCTGATATGAAATTGGGGTTTATATTATTGGCATTGCTAAACCATTTACTTGTTGATTGTTTTGTTCATAAGATACTGATGTAGAAACTGGAAGAGTCAGAGACTTATTATGGAATTTGGGACCTCTTCTGACTTCCAGTTTACAGATTAAGTAGATAGGACTAACCCAGGTGAAATAGTGGGATTCATTTCTGGAGACAAATGAACCCTGAATTTTTGTTTTCAAACACTGATTTCAAGATCAAATCCATCTCAAACATGCATTAGTATAAATTTCTAAGTGTGAATTACTGTAAAGACATGGGCAGGGTTGAAAACATATAATTCTTGCTCATAGATATGGAAAGCCTGAATGAGGAAAACTGCAAGGCTGAACTTGAAGCCCACCTGAGCCAGCTCTCTTAGCTCTCATGAATATTGTCCACATATTTGCGTCACTCTTTCTAATGCAGTATTCCATCCCTGAAAAATAATTAGAATTTTTATCATTGAAGATTCTTTAGAAGCTTTAAAGGCAGCAAATAGTGGCCTGTGAACAGATCTGCTCTTCTTAAAAATATGTAATAGCTTTATTCAGATGTAATTCATGTAGCATAAAATGCACTCTGATTCAGTGATTTCTATACAGAGAATTAGACAACCATCAGTACTATGTAACTTCAGAATATTTTCACCGACCTCAATAAAGAAAGCCTAAGCACCTTATAAGTCACTCCCCATACTCATTGGTCTACACTGCCTAACATCTGTTGATCTACTTTTTGTCTCTGTAATATTTGCTATTATGGACATTTCATTAAAAGCAACCAAATAACATGTGGTCTTTTGTGTATGACTTCTTCATTTAGCATAATGTTTTTAAGGTCTGTGCACATTGTAGCATTAACTAGCTCTTTATTTTTATGTCTGAATACAATTCCATTGTATGTACATAACACCTTGTCTTCATCTTTTTAATCAGTTGATGCAATTTGGTTTGTCCTTATTTGGGGGTTATTATGAGTAAAATGGCAGTTAAAAATATTGTTCATGAACAAGGCATGGTGTCACACACCTATAATACCAGCAGCTCAGGAGGCAGAGGCAGGAGGATCACGAGTTCAAAGCCAAGCTCAGCAATGGTGAGGTGCTAAATAACTCAGTGAGACCCTCTTTCTAAATAAAATGTAAAATAGGGCTGGGGATGTGGCTCAGTGGTTGAGTACCTCTGAGTTCAATCCCTGATACCCGTCCCCCAAAATTGTACACATTATTAAGTGAAGATTGTTTTTTAAATTTTCTTGTGAATGTATCTAAAGTTGGAACTGCTGAGTCACATGGATAGACTATTTTCAACATTCTGAGGAAATGCCAAGTATTTTTCAGGTTGTTGTACAATTAATGCTTCCCCATTCACAGGGCATGATTCATTTTATTTTTCCCCAGTTTATCAAACTCTTTACATTTAATTTTTGGAAGGTATTATCAAAAGAATATGTATTCTTCAATCCATATCTTGAATTTTAATTTTATCTTTCAATCTTTCATCATCTGTTTTTCTTCTTTTTTTCTTTTTTTTCTTTTGTGGTGCTGGGGATTAGAACCCAAGGCCTTGTGCATGGGAGGCAAGCACTCTCCCAACTGAACTACATCCCCAGTCCTCTTTTGTCATCTTACTTTCCAATAGTGCCCATATGCCTACTTTTGCTTTATTTTCAGATTCTTTTACAATTCTCCTTCCTTCTTTTTGTCCTATAAGTATGCTAAAGAGAAGAGAAATATAAAGGAAATTCTGACCTCTCTCCCAAACTTTCTCACAGAAGACTAAAGAGGTGCTTATCAGATTCAGTTACATGAATTACATCCATGCCTTTTCATAATAATCATCAAGATCTCCATCATCCTCACCGCCACTACTTCAGTCATTTAATCCTGAGTCAATCTCAGAAATATCTCCTTCTGCTTCTCTCTCTACATCCATGTTCCTTTCTTAGTTGACTCTGCAGCCCTTCCCTCCTGGGTTGTTCTGACATAGTTGGATTACCACCTTCCACTTTCTCTCCAGTTGCTTTACTAAGTTGCTTAGAAAGCTACCTGCCTGAAGCACTTACAATAGTGATCAACAGGAAAACAAAGCAACTCCTTGTAATAGCATGCAAGGTCTTATGTAATCCATCACTAAATGCTTTTTCTAGAACCCGAACACACTTCTAATCAACTTCATGGAAATTACAATTGACCACAAGACTACCTTTCTGATGCTGTTTCTCTCCTTCTATGATTACTTTAATGCTGCTTTTCTACCCACCCTTTTCTTTTGCACAACACTGTCTCCTTTCTTTTCCTGCCCCAATTGATCAAATATCTCAGCCAACCTTTCCTTGTGCTTCAGTAGAAATCGGGAGAACCATTCTCTGGGTTTCCAAGGCACTGAAGTCATATCTTCATTAAGTTATAATAAAACAGAAAATATTATGTTGCGGTTCACTTCAACTTACCATAGTGTGCTGGATTTTCTATTTCTTTCTTTTTTATTTTTCTTTTTTTTAATATATATATATTTGTAGTTAGATACAATACCTTTATTTTATTTATTTATTTATGTATTTATTTATTTATTTTTGTGGTGTTGAGGATCCAATCCAGTGCCTCACACATGCTAGGCAAGCACTCTACTGCTGAGCCACAACCCTAGCCCCTTTTTAAAAAAATTATATCCTTGTCTTCCCTGCTGGCCTGTCCTTTAAGAGGAATAACTAGGTCTCATCCATGTTTATATCTTCAATACATAATCCACTGCATATCACATACTGTATTAGTTGGGGTTCCACCAGACAAATAGAACCCGAAGGCCAGATAGACACACAGAAAGTTGATAGATAGAAACAAAATAGATAAACATTGATTAATGGATTGATTACAGGGAATTGGTAGAAGTAAGTATGGGGTACAGTCTATGAGGAACCAGTCTTCACAAGGTTTCTAGGACTAATGCTGGAGTCAAAGTTAACTGGGCAAAGTTAAGTAAGGTGGCAGGAATCATGAGGTTCCTCTAGAGAGTATGTCTGCCTCAAGGCACACTCTGCCATCTAGTGATTTATGCCTTCCATGTGAAACATACATTAAGACCCTCGCAGAGGCCTCAAGGATATCATCTCAGTATAGCATCTCAGTACTGAGTCCAGGACCTTGTCATGTAAAGTGAGTATAATATACCTTGGATATAGTCCTTTGAATGTTGTAAGTCTTAATTCTGGCTTAATATGTGGCTAAACACATTTTATTGATCACATATATATTTTCCTAACTTTCCTTGATAAGTTAACTTTGATTATACCATCTACTAAAGTTTGGCTTCCTGGAGAATGGGGCCCTTTATATTTAATGTTGATATCTCCAATAACTTACTCAATGACTTGCACAAGAATGATTCATAGATAATGTTGATCAACTAATGACCACACGTAAATAGTTGATTTCCTGATCATAGTCAAGACACAGTTGACTTGAAAATTATTAGTTGCACTTTCATTTTTGACTTAATATTCTGTTATATTTTTCTCGCTTGGTTGAGGTCGACTATTTACTGAATCTTTTATCTGATATTCAAATCCCAACCAAGGTTTAAATGATGAGAAAACATCACGCTCAGTTGATTCCTCAGAAGTGCTATTAAATTCTATATTTTGGAACGCATTTTTCTCTAAAGGTTTTGTGCCTGTTGTTAAAAGAAGGTATCAAACTAGTGCAGTTTTGTATGAGAAATATCATTTTCAATGTTTAAGAGATTCTTGTACGGATTAGTTTACAAGTCAGGTCATTTAAGTCCATTTCTGTGAATTAAGTATCTCATCTAAGCAGGAGTTGCATTCTTCACTTCATTAATCTTTCTTTACCTCAAAATATACTTATTGAATGCCAACTCTGTGCCCAGTGTTCTGCTGTGCACTACAGATATGCCAGTAATGAATAAACTCCTCTCTCATCAACTAACATTGTAATAGAGCGAAGAGATAATATATGAATGGGAAAAAAAAGGAGATCATTTCAAATCATGATGCACCCAAAAGAAAAAATAAAGTGGGCTAAAAGAGAAAGAAAATGAGTAAGTCGTGCTTACAGAGATGATGATTGAGAAATGCCACATAAGGAAATAGTGACATTTCTGGTGAATGAAGCCTCAATGATTATGAAAATTGAATCATATTAGTTCATTGTAAGCATATTGATTTTCATCCTAAGGCCAAAGGAAGTTATTTAAAGATATTTAACATAGGATTTGCCTGATCTAATTAACATTTTAGTATCACCCTTACTTCTACTGTGTGGAAGAAGGTAATACAAGCCTGGGTAGAAGTTGGGAGACCATTGAGGAAGCTGCTCTGCAAGTCCTGGATGGAGTTGTGACTTAGTGGGGGAAAAAAAAAGGATAGAAAGTTTCAGGGTTTCTTTTTTTTTTTTTTTTGCATTGGTTTTGCTGACGAGTTAATGAGAAAGTGGGGTGGGCAAAGAAATTAGAGATGGGTTCATAGTTTGTGTAGAAAATGTTTTTTATTGTGACTCCTTTTATCTTGTGAAAAAAAGACTTGTGGGCAAGGAAGCTGGTCAAGTGCCAAGTCCTGGAAAAAGAATCAACAGTTCTAGTGTAAACCTGCTAACTTCAGCAGGTATATGAGAAATACACAGGGAGAAGTAACAGAGGCTCTTAGACATGCAAACCCACAACGGACATTTTAGAAAATCGGACTAGGTATATGCACTCATAAGTTATCAACACATAGATAGTATTGAATATCATAAAACTAAACCAGATTTTTTGGATAATTTTCTCTTAGAATGACAATTCCTTAATTTTTGTATGAAATGGCACCTAGAGGAAATGATAGAATCTAAAAGCACATTCTAGTGAACTTAGATGAACTAGTATTACAAAGAGCTTAATAAAACTAAGTTTACTACTTTTGATTTACATTGTGTAATTATGTTTACAATCAAAGAGTGCTTTCCCTGGAAAACAGATTTTGAAGGGAAGGTTTGCATACAGGATTTTTGGGGATATGTTTTTGGGATTAATCATTATAAGGGATTTTAGGGAAGCAGAATAGGACAAAGGAAATGTGGTATGGTGTAAGAGCCAACTGGAGCGAGTCTACCTAGAGAGAGTTTTGCAGCTAAAGTGGTCTGTCAGAGTTTGCCTACACTGTGGCAGGAGGGCCCAGGCTTCTATACCCACAAGAACTGGTGACTATATACACACTAATCTCCAGAAAGAGGATATAACTTTGTCAGAAGCAGCTTCCTTTGAGGGGGCCATTTTTTAAGTAGGGACTTAGCTGAGGACTATCAGGTAACTCACCTGACAGAGAGGAACACTTGACAGGAAAGAACTAGTGGCCTCAATAAGGATAGGGGGGAAAAATCCAAAGGGAAAATCCACACAACCATCAAAATAAGAAAAAATATAAGAAAGAATACAAAGTATTAGGAAAGATATTAAATATTGAATTTGTTATAAAACTTTCATATAAAATGTTGTCATATTTTTGATGATAAACTTGAGTTATCTGTGGATATGATTTTTTACATTATGTTATATAGTTTTAATTTTACACACCATTGTTTTTTGGGGGGTGTGAAGGGGTACCAGGAATTGAACTCAGGAGCACTCGACCACTTAGCCACTTTCCCAGTCCTATTTTGTATTTCATTTATAGACAGAATTATAGACAAAATTACATAAATTTATAAAAAAATTATATGAATTTTGTATTTCACTGAGTTTCTTAGCACCTTGCTTTTGCTGAGGCTGGCTTTGAATCTGGGATTCTCCTATCTCAGTCTCCTGAGCTGCTGGGATTATAGGCATGCAACCACACCACTGCTTTTTAATGATGGTCTCTTCAAATTATTCAGAGTCATCTTTGATAAGAAACGTTGTAAAATGAGTGATAAAAATCTTAAATCATATGTTTTACAAATTTAGAAATAATTTCAAGAGTTGAAATTAAAAATTATGAAAACTATTTTTCTCATTCACAAATGTAGTATTGAATTTTCTCTTGATAATATAAGTGGATTTCAAATACAATTGAACTTCTGACAGAAAAATTATTTCAAAATAACGGTAAAGCTCTGATTTGAGACTGCCCATGGGCTGTTAGTAGTGACCTGGCCACTTGTTTGCTCATCTCAGAAGCATGTGCTCCACAGACACTGCTGAAACAGGTGCTCACATGGTAAAGCACAGTAAAGTGCATCTCTGGTTGTGCTCAGGGAGTGTTATTCATGAAACGTATTCACCTAGGGATAATGGGATGCACATTCTGAGATATACTTGGAGATGTGAATTTGGTGTCAACATACCTTATATACAAAGATATGATAAATTGTTCTATAAAGGTGTATTAAGAATTGTAATGCAAAAAAAGAGACAGCTCATGTATAATGGCATAATTTGGTGTGAACATACTTTACATACAGAGTTACGAAAAATTGTGCTGTGAATGGATATTTATGAATGTAATGCATTCCACTATTGTCATGTATGTAAGAAACAAATTTTAAAAATAAATAAAACAAAGGTGTCCAACTTCAACTAAAAAAAAATAAGTATTAAAAAAAAAACACAAACACTCAAATATATTTACAGACAGCGAAGCCCCTGATAGATCTAGTCGACATGGGTTTTTGAACTAGACAAAGAGAAAATGGCTCCAGTCTTTAGTTAAGGGGGTACATCAAAGACAGGGATAAGGTTTGAGGGGTGGAGTCTTGCTTCCTGATGTGTTGCAATCAACAGGTTGATTGACATCCCAGCAAGTCACCCCTCTCAGGTGATGTGTGGGCCATGGCAGAGCAGGAAAGAGATTCACATTGTCCCTGGGCAGTCAACCAGAGGAAATGTCCACTGGCCATTCCCAGACTCCAGATGTCTCTATCCATAAGGCTTCCATGCACATGACCTACATGCATCTCATGAACAGCTTATGACGAGATGACTTACTTAATGAATGTGTCAGAATGTGAATTAATGTGTCAGTTCGGGCACTCAGGAATTTGGGGTCTGTTTTACTGGGTGAAATGGGAGGGGGTCGGGGTCATCAGTAAATATCTGGTAAATATTTATAAATATCAGTAAATATTTATCTCACTGGACTGGATGGAGGGCCTGGAGCCAGTGGTTGGTATCTGGAAGGGTTTGTTTAGGAAAGGATCTCTGCTGTGGCCTCTTCCCAGAGACTGTCATTCCAGACTTAATGGATGCTTCCTCCCTGGGGCCTGTCTTGTCACTGGGAAAGGATTAGTGCTATCAATGTATGGCTTTTTCATTCCCTTTTCCCNCTTGAAAAAAAAAAAAAAAAAAAAAAAAAGGCTGTTTCAACCTATGCCCTCAACAAGCTCTCTACAGACTAAATTAGTAATTATTGTCTTATGGCATAGTTAAAAAGTCATTGATATCTGAATACAATATCATTTGCATTTCCTTTGTTATACATTAAGAAGAAAGAAGGAAAACATCTTACCAAAAAAGTAAAGTTGATTTTTCCTTATTTTCACTAACACTCTATAAAGTTACAGCAAAAGCTGAATTAATTAATACTGAAACATTGTTCTTAGAAGAAATGCAGGGTTAAGTTTCTGCAAACATATAGACACATGCACCCCCCCCCACACACACACACACAGTCACAATGTGGACTCATTAACAATGGGCTCACACAGCCAGCAGCACCATAACTCATGCCTGAACAAAGCTTATCTAACACACATCTTCCCTATAAAGCACATCACAGTCTTGTTGTGCTGAGGAAAACTAGACAGCACTTTAGCACTATGCTTAGGGCCATTTTAAGCTGTGAAATAACAAAAAGAACAATAAATGCAAAAGAAATGACATTAAAGAGGCTACAAAAAAGGACACATTTGAAACATGAGAGCTGAAACAAGAAAATAGTGTCGGCTTGTCCAAGCTCATCTGGGAATATGTACTTGAGTAAATCAAATTCTTTGCCACTCTGTACATGTCCAAAAATGATCAAGAAAATGCCCCAGGCATTAATCTGTGGCTCCACAATACATTTTAGTGGGTTGAGAAATATATGCACAAACCAAATAACGAAGATCACATGTACTGACTCTGGGAAAATTAGACTGTGAACCATTACACTTATCATCAGAGTTTTTTTATAGCACAAAGGTACACACAAGGATCAGCAGGTTTTAAAAAAAAGACACATTGAGTGGTCTGGAGGAACCCAGGCAAGGCTTCCAAAGTTCTCTCTCACAGGGATGGGGAGGATGATCACATGGAATACGTTCTTCATCCAGGAATGAAATACAGCAACACCTGTGTAGTTACTTCTCCCAGTATTCTTCAGCATGCAGGGGTTTTTACTAAGAGCTGCTCACATCAGCCTTCTGAACCTGCATATTCAGTCAGAGTTCCAAAATTCATACTCCCAGAAGAAAACCAGATACTTATCATAAATCATAGTGTTCACACAAAAATCTAGAATAGATGGTGTCATAGGTGTATGCATTGGTGCCCCATGCATACAAGACAGATGTCAGTTAGTGATACAGGAAGAATTCTGAGTCAAGTTCCCAAATGCTAGACAAGGTTCACCCTTATAAGCAAGTGATCTCAGGCATGCGAGATTAACAATTTTCTATACATTTTATGTCTCTAATTCTTTGTTTAAACCATGGCAAATTGGCTTTGAAAAGAGGATTTTAAAAAATAATTACTAAATTAAATGCTCATCTTATTTGCTGCCTAATGACTGGATGTAGTCAATCTCCAGTCTGGTTCTGCTACATTAAACCAGTTATGCCTCTATTGTCTTTATCTAGTAATCCTGAGTGTGCCTTTGACTTTCACACCTCTGAGTGTTGTCCACGTACTTCCTTCTAGAATGCTCTGCAATTCAATCTACACTGTATTTCAATTCAAACTTCCTTACTAATTAACTCTCTTTCTTATCAGTCTTACCTAGATAGGAAAGACTTCTGTTTAATCCTCCACTCTATAACCAACACCCATAATACTGCTCAGTGTCTAGTAAGAACCCAATAAACATTTGATGTGTTTGTGATTAAATGGATGGATGTGAGATTCACTGTGTCTTAGAAAATACTATACTTCTTAATAGAAACTATTTTCTAGTCTTTGCTTTATTTGTGTTGGAAATTTCATGTAAAACTCTTTCTTTTTGTTTCCTAATTTTTTTTTTTCAGTTTCTTAATCGTATTCCCATGATTATCAGATTAATTCACAGCATAACAAACATAAGTGTTTAGTCAGCTTTTTTGCCACTGTGACTGAAAGATGGGATGAAAGCAATTTTAGAGGAGGGAAAGTTTATTTGGCACTCACGGTTTCACAGGTCTTAGTTCATAGATAGCTACCTCCATTGTTCTGGGCTCCAGGTGAGACAGAACAACATGACAGAGTGTGTGGCAGAGAAAAGCAGCTCAGGAGATGACAATTAGGAAGCAGAGAGAGACTTCGATAGGCTCATCAGGTATAAAACATATACCTCAAAAGCATGTTCCAGTGACCTGCCTCCTCCAGTTACACCCTACCTGCCTATGGTCATCATGCAGTTAGTCAATTCAAGTGGATTAATGCACTGATTAGGTTAAGGCTATCATAACTCAATCATTTCAGCTCTAGACTTTCTTGCTATATCTCTCACATGAGCTTTCTGGGGACACTTTATACTAAACCATAACAGTAAGGGATAGTGAGGTTCAGGAAGGGGTCTGTTCTGCTTTAGTTTGTTTATTGTTGTTGTTTTCAAAAACATATTCTGTGTGATCATCCTCCCCATCCTGTGAGAGAGAACTTTGTGATATTTAAAGTCTTTTGCAAATTCATAGAGACAAGTTATTTGTTTTTTCCCCATTTTTAATTGGTGCATTATAGTTGTGTATATTAATGGAATTTGTTTCTATGTATTTGTGCATGCACAAAAAATAACAATGTAATTTGGCCAATATCACTACCCAGCACTTACCTTTTCACCACCTGCCTCCCACTCCCTTGACTCTTTCCTCTACTGATCTCTACCGATTTTTAGAGAAGCCCCCACCTTTGTTTTCCTTTTTCCTCTCTAGCTTCTGAATATAAAAGAAAACATGGACCTTAACCTTCTGATTTTGACTTACTTTGTTTAACATGATGGTCCCCAGACCCATCCTTCTTTCAACTGCCATAATTTCATTTTTCTTTATGAATAAAACTCCATTGTGTGTGTGTGTATGTGTGTGTAATCCCTTTTTGGGTAATGTTTTCTCTAATTGTTCATTTAAAATGGCACTAAGCATTGTATTTCCATGGAAATACACCTACAGTGCTACAAGGTACTAATCTGGACTAATATGAGCTGTCATATCTGTTTGGGATGAAAAAATAGAAATTACCCTTCTCTGTGTTTTTCCATGTGAGATGATATGATATGCATTCCTTCCGTCTTAAAATGTCTAGAGGGTTTCTCAAGGCACAGCTTCCCACACAGCAACTCCAGAATGTAGAACAGTGAACAAACACTAAGACATAGATTCGATTCTTGATCAGACAATTTGGATGAACAGCTGTTGCTCAAAATGGGGGGAACATAGCAACCGACAGAAAGAATGAGACTCTTGCATTAGTGGTATTTAAAGTCTAAAATACCATTTTAGGGGAGGTCACAGAATGTTTTTTTGTCACTACATAAGATTACAAACCTCTAATAGCATCTTTAAATTTCTTTAAATCTAATTTAAATTGTGAAATACAGCATACAGATGCCTCCCTCTGCTTCTGAACATCTACTAGGACAAATTCTTAGCTCTTTTATTTTTTCCCCCTCTCTCCTTTGGCTTAAGAATTGAGACAATTAAAAATACCTGTGGTGGAAAATTGAAATAGTGCTGAGCAATGGAGGCCATGTGCTTAATTACTGTGAGACGGGGGATAGGCAGTAAATGATTCTTGTGTCAATTTAAAGACATCAGCACTCATATTTCTCACATGATATGGACTGTGACTTGATCTCACATTTATTCAATTAAGCCAAGTAAAATCCCACTTTTTTTTCTTTTCACATCTGCCAAATCAGCAACACTTATTTGATTTATTGCAGCAATTACTGCTATCACTAGTCTATATACAAAGGTCGAGTAAAAATGAGTGATCTAAAAATCCTACGTAAAAATTTTTTGATGAGATATGGGCAATAATCTTGTACTCGTGCTACTGTTGGACAAGTCACTTGCCTCCTTAAGACCTTGGATGTATATCTTCACAATAAAGACATATGAATAGATGTTGCTAAGGTTTCCTCCACACCAGCCTTTCTATAATTTGTAATGATAGATCTTTACATCTTTCACTGTACCATGAGCTAATATTTTTATGCACATTTGTCTTCCAGATGCTGGATGTGCTACAGCCTTATTTCCTCACTTTATAGGAATATAAGGATTAGGGATTCTGCTCAAAAGTAGGTCTGATGGCCAAACATTACCAAAGAGGATCATCAGCATATTTCAGGACTAACTGGATAATTTTAAGTCTCACGAGTTTGAGAATACAAAAACATTACAATATCTTCAGGCCTTCTTAAGAAACCATCTGTTTTTTTCCTAATCTTTGCTGCTTTTTACAAATAAGGAAACTGAGATCTGGAGAAGGCAACCTAGGGCCGTAATCATTATTAAAATTTCTAGCATACAAATAATTAGCATATAGGAAGAAAAATGAGAATTAAATAATGGAGTAATCACCTGGTTGGTCTCATTGTCATTTTGAGGAGAAAGATGGCAAGAATTCCTGTTGGAAGTAGCAAATACATTGTATTTTGAAGTAGAACTTTTTGGAAAAATTGAGAGAAACTAATATTATAACCTCCATGAATGTGCACATGTGAATCTTCAACTCCTTTCTGCTTGTGGAGGCTATAAACAAAGAACTGCCCATTAGCCACTGAGAGAGAATAAAAACACATCTTGCATACAATGTCCAAAAATCAGTGTTCCTATCTACTCATTCTCATCAGCTATTTATATTCCTAGACAAATTTGGGACCTAACATTTGATCCATGTAGCATCTTTCCACTCACACACACCAAAAGGAAGGAAGGAAGGAAGGAAGGAAGGAAGGAAGGAAGGGAGGGAGGGAGGGAGGGAGGAAGGAAGGAAGGAAGGAGGGAAGGAAGGAAGGAAGGAAGGAAGGAAGGAAGGAAGGAAGGAAGGAAGGAAGGAAGGAAGGAAGGAAGGAAGAAAATCTGTATTCTGGGTGACAATTTTTGTCCCAAGAGCAATTTCTTTCTTCTAAATGAAACTTTGTGTTTGAGACTAAATTTCTCAATAGAAGATTCTATTAACTTGCAACTGTGCCCAATCTGTGAGTGCTCAGTGCCATTTTAAATGAACAATTAGAGAAAACACCACCCCAAAAGGGATTCCTATTCACAGTGCCAATAAAGTGTCTAAGATAGATATGGAAGGCTAAATGCCAGATATAAGTTTCATGTATTTGCAGCAGTTTAAAGGGGCCCCTGGTGTTCCATTAACTTATGCCATGCAGAGAAACACAATCACCACCTATGAGCAGGCCTGGGACCACCAAAGCTTGATGCTCACTTACTTGGTTAGACATGGAAGAGAAGCCTTTATCCTCTGGCACTTACCTGCAGAAAGTGGCTGCTTCTCATGCAGCAGGGAACCTCTTTTAACCAATTACCACGTATGTTTGCCCTCTTTCTGCCTTGAACCCATGTCCTGGATTCTGAGACAGACACAACTTTATTTAATTAAATTATTCTAGGTTCTGAATAACTGTAAGGATGTCTATTTTTTTTTTTTTTGCTTTTATTTGTTTTTTCTTCCTTTCCATTTATTCTGCACAGTCATTTGCATCCCACTTCTCCATTAGAAAATCACAGAGAAGCTGGAGAGATCCCATCTGTGCATTTCAGGGGGCGAAATCAAACAGCCCAGGGACAGGTGGAGCAGGCAGCAGGAAGGTGACCCCGGGCTCGCAGCAGGTGGATTGAGCAGCACAGGAAATCAGCAGGCAGCAGGCAGTATGAAGGGCAAGAGAAGCCCAGGCTGCTTATGTCCAGGCAGCAAATCAAGCAGAGGTGAGCAGGTAAGGAGGGTGACAGGAGGGCAGAGCCAGGCATGTGACCAGTTGGGAGGAAGAAACAGAAGGCAATTAGGTAAGGGGAGAGGGCAGTTGGAGGGCATCCGCAGACAATTATCAGGGGAAAGGGTAGCAGGAGGGTAATAATAGGAGGCAGTTCTGAGGGGTGAGAGGACATCAGGCAGGTGACATGCAACAGCAGTGAGAAAACTAGGCACACCTTATCTGAGAAAAAGCACTGAACAAGGAATCTCATCATCCTTGGAGTATCTTCAAGCAGTCAGTAGAGCTAATGGCACCTGAGAGGCATTACTCCCAGAATCTGTGACTGTATAGGGTCTAGGTATCTGTTACAAGTCCCTACCTCTGGAGACCTTGGACCAGGAAATATTTGCACAATATGCTTTGATCCTTTCCCGGGGCCCTTCAGAAATGTGCTTTGTGGCAATGATAACAGCAGATGGGGAGCACAAAGGTCTTCATTCAGGCTGTGTTAATCAACTATAATAGGCTGTGTGAATTATAAACAATGGAAATGTTATTGCTTACAGTTTGGATTATTAGAAGTTCAGGATCACTGGAAGTTGAGGATCAACACGTCAACACAGTCAAATTCTTATGAGGGATCTCTTCTGGGTTGTGCACTGCAGTCTTTTTATGGTGTCCTCACATCTAAATAAAATAAAAGAGCTCTCTGAGGTCCTTCACATAAAGGCACTAATCCCATTTGTTAGGGCCCCACTTTTGTGGCTTATGGGACCAAAGGTATCATGGCCTCTTTTCAAGACACTAGGAATTAGGATTTCTACATATGCATGGGGCACGGGGAACAACAGGCAAGCATTAATCCATTGAACCAAATGCAGAGTTGGCCACTGCCTACAAGGTCCAATTTTCTTAGAGAGAAATTCTATTTTCTGAATGCTTTTCATGGGTCAGGCTCGGTCAAAACTTTACATATGATATCGTATTCAATCTCATAGCAACACTTGCAGGTTAATGTTATTGTCTTTTAGTCAGAGTTGAGAAAATTGAGGTTAAGAGACATAGTGAAACTGGCCCAAAATCACACAGCAGATAAGTGAGAATTGGGAACTTAACTTGAGCCTCTCTGACCCTTGGACTCTTCCATTTTCTGCAGCTAATTGGGTCTCAAAATTTGCAAGCCCTGTTTTGACTACTAGCAGACAATGTATCTTTGTCCTTAAAGATAAAGGCTTTCTTTCATGTTTGTTAGATGGAAGTTTCTCCAAGAAAACATATATCATGTAATAGTGTTTTTCTCATATCTGAATAATGAACAAAACCCACAGAAGGTAGAAAAAAAAAATCTTATGTGTCTTCAAATTCCAGAGGCCCATGTTTGGGTAACATCATGGGAAACTATAGCAAAGGCTTTCAGCAGCTCAGAATAAAAAGCAGACTCTAAAAACAGATCACATTATTGATCCCTGCATCCCTAGTCTTTCTGTTATGAGTAGTCAGTGGGCCTTAGTATTAGAAGCTTTCACAGGCTGATCCAGACTAATATGAACCACGGGGACGTTGCATCTTGAGAAGTTCAGAGGAGGAACAGGCTCCAGTGCCCCTTCTATAATCTCATTTTACTCTTTTCCACAGTGATGGTAATGTCCTCTTCCACCAAGCAGCAGGAGAGCCCTGAGAGCTGGGCTGCTAATCCTGTAAAACGGTTTTTGATGTAGACAGAAAAAGAATTGTCACAAATGGTGTCACTTTCTGGGGAGTGGAGGAAGGACTCAGAAGCCCCTTAACCAAAACAGACTTTTTCATACAACCCATTGACCAAAACCATGTGAGATTCCAAGTAACCTAGAAGATGAAGTGATTATCATATGGATGGTCCTATCAGGATGATCCACCCTTTCTCTGAGCTTTGTTATGAGAAAGGTATGCACCTGATATAGTGAGGGTAGGATTCTTTTAAACATGAGGAAAAAGATGGATGTTGGACAGGCAACTAAGTCAGCTCCTGTCTTCAATTAATAATTATTGAAGAAACAAAAGACTGAATGTACCTATCTCTGCGCAGGTGAGATGGAGAAAGGAATAAAAGCACTGGAATTTTTTTCTGAATCATTACTCATCCTGCAGAGGCAGAATGACCTTGAACAAATCACTCATTTCCTAAGCCTTGGTTTCCTCACTTGTAAAGTGGAGAATAAAATACCTGCCCCATTTAATTCACAATGTTCTTACAAGAATTAAATATATGTCTATAAATGTTTTGTGTATGACAAAGGGCTGTGTAAATGTGAGGCATTGTTATTATTAATATTCAAAATTTAATCAACCTGGTTATTCTGTCAGTGAGAAAATATTTATTATTTTCTATGAGACAAAAACAATTTAAGTGTGAGCTATGGAGACCATAGAAAAATGTCACATACTGGATATTTATGAACTCACTAAGGAATCAAAATATTGAATGCATAAGATTATATAAAACACTATTAAAAGAACAACACAAAACAACTAAAATGTTGTCAGAAAAATTGTGTATATATTTAAAAAATAACAAAAGGCTCCTACATCATATTTAAAAAATAAATTCTCAGTAGATTACAGAACTAAATAATAAAATCTATAAAAGTATTGAAGAAAATATTAGGAAATAATTACTCTGAATTTCAGGATAAGAAAGGCCTTTCCAATCAAGATTTTAAATTCTTTTTTTCTGTGTGTGTGTGTGTGTGTGTGGTGCTGGGGATTGCAACCAGGGCCTTGTGCATGCAATGCAAGCACTCTACCAACTAAGCTATATCCCCAGCCACAAGATTTTAAATTCTAAGTCAACTAAAATAATTATGCATTTTAATGGATGAAATTTAGAAAAATAAGCAAAAGACAAGTTAAAATCTGGTACAAAATATTTTTAGTATTTATAACACAAAGTATTAATATCCATAAAATATTTCCGAAGTAAATTATAAAGGAATCTACTACAAAATTGCATAAATTTTGGTAAAAGTGTTAATTTCTAATATAAATATAACAAGATTAGCTCTTTTCTCAGAGTAGTAATTTTTTTAAAAAGGAAATTATTTTTGCTCACTATATTCTCAAAACTTTTTTAAAGTTGATAATACCATAATGTTGTGCATGGTTTATGGAAACATGTGAAAAGGGGCATAGACTTCATAAACTATTATGAAAGATAATTTGTTAGCATGTAACAAAGCCTAAAATGCCCAGTCTTTGACTAGATACCTTACATTTTAAGGATCTGCTCTGCATGAAGTATTTGCAATGTACAAGAATAAATATATCTCCAATCCATGCAGTTGTTGAAACCTCAAAATAATTTATATACATTTTGAGAGGATATTGGTTAAACAACTGTCAGAAAAGATATACCTTGTAATGCTATCTTGAAAAAGATTGAGATTTTCATGTATAAGATACATGACTAAATGATACAACCAAATTAGATAAAGATAGGTAATCAGAAGTGATCTATGATGCTTTTTTCCTGCACCAATACTATAATCACACTTTGATATATATATATATATATATATATATATATATATATATATATATATATATATATATATCA
>NW_025999990.1:25346466-25355893 GCF_001458135.2 Marmota marmota marmota | reverse complement strand
CAGGCAGCCGACAGTCGCCGAGTCGCGCGGGCAGCGGCTGGCGGGTCTGGACCTCTGCGCTGCTTGGCGGAGATTCACTCGTCTAGCGCAGACTGTCCCTCCAAAAATCCTACCGATTCCCGGCCGATCTCTCTTTAGTGGAATTTTGCTAGGAGTTTCTCAGCAGGTCGTATCTAAGCGTATCCATGCGTCTCTCTGACCCCGTTGTTGAGGAGGTACTGAAAGCGCTGCCTCCAGGCAGCCGACAGTCGCCGAGTCGCGCGGGCAGCGGCTGGCGGGTCTGGACCTCTGCGCTGCTTGGCGGAGATTCACTCGTCTAGCGCAGACTGTCCCTCCAAAAATCCTACCGATTCCCGGCCGATCTCTCTTTAGTGGAATTTTGCTAGGAGTTTCTCAGCAGGTCGTATCTAAGCGTATCCATGCGTCTCTCTGACCCCGTTGTTGAGGAGGTACTGAAAGCGCTGCCTCCCCTCTCGCCGCCATGTTCTCTCCCCCCGGGTAAATATTTCTAATTTATCTTAATCTAAATTTTACACATACTGCAAAGAAGGAACAGCTGTCATTAGATATTAGTCATCTGTCCTTGGGATTTTAATGAATTGATAATGGTCTGCATTACATCTCTGGGTCTCATTTTGTCCATTTTCAAAAATCAGTTATAAAGATATTTCTATGCAGCTAGAATTTATTGAAAGATGATGAATTGTTTGATAATTCATTGTGATCTGTGGCAAAAACATAAACATTATTATTATTACTAAGTATTATTAGCTAGGGCATGGTGTTAGACTGATAATTACTTCATGGAACACTTAATAAAATGCTAACTGTAAGTTGTACATAAATTTATGTATTCATTACTATCAAATCTGCAATGAACAAATATACTGGAATATTGCCAACATTATTCCATTCACAGTGTTGCCACATTTTAAGTTTTATTAAAACCCATCTCCTCAGTTCCTCATATTCAACTGTTCAATATCAATTTGGGTTCTTTGGGTTGAGTAAAAATAATTCCCTTGTCTTTTTTATTACAGAGATAACAGCCACAGTATCAGGAAATCACTCCACACTTCTATTTTAGATGTGTTATCTTTATTTTGTAATGTTTGCTAAGAAAAAAAAAACTTGTTATATTAATTAGGAAAGTTAAGAGTAAAGTTTGAAAATTTATATATATTTACATATGTATATGTATACATACACAAGCACGCCCATATATTGCTATGTTAATAGAACTACTGGTCACATATATTGTTATATTTGCCAAAAAATGTGCATCAAAAATAAATTTTATTTTCTTTTCAAAATGCATACATACATCACCCAATAATTAATGAGGGATTGATAAGAGGCAAGAGATGTGGACCTCACTACCAGTCCATATAAATATTTATCATCCTCACAACCCTGTGCATGATCCAGAGGTGAAGTATCTCATTTATCAACTACTCAAATGAAACTCTGTCTGCTGACCAGAGTTGACCATTTTTATCCTAAGCCAACTGCTCACATCTGTAGTATTTTCTTATTCCTGAGAATTTTAATTCTATAAACACGTTAATGGACCAATGTAATGCATACTTACATACTCATCACCTGGCACCACTAACTGTTAATATCTTGCTACATTTGCATACTCAATTTTGTACTCTTCCCCATATTTATAAAAATCATTTGACAATAAGTTGTAAATATATTTAAGGTGGCTTATATGTTCTGAACAAGAGGAGTTACTTTTAGCCATTGATTCTAAATTTCATCATCCTCTGAAAGAAATGGATGAAATCCTGGCTTCAGTACATTCTAGTGATACATGGAAACTCAAGGAGCCTATAAGAAGATTGCTGTCTGGGCAGTCACTGCTCTCTGGTTAAGATCTTAGAATTATATAAATGATTACATAATTTATTTCCTAAACCAGGTAACTTCTGAGAGTGAAAGAAGGCATGGTAACAATCACTCCAGTACAGCAGCCTCAAGTTTACTGGGCCCATTGGTCCTTCTGAGTACACAGTAGCTATAACTTCCATACAGTAACTTGGGCACTACTTTGGGTACTTAAAATGTCTCTAAAATATGCAATCCCAGAGGACAACAGGCTCTCCTGCCAGCTCATAAATCTGGGGTAAAACTCCCAGTGAGCCTAATGTTTAGGTCTTGAAGAGAGAGAGAATTCATTCATTTAACGTGGAATGGAAATGCAAATGGAAATATAGTTTGTGTTAGCTATAGTCAAGGAGATGTTCTGAATTAGTCAAAGTGTTGGACTCTGTGAGCACTCCACATCCACCATACTGTCAAGTTTCTGAGTAATTTGAATCTTTAGCCTGCGACTTGAGAAAAGATCAAAGTTCAACACAAGTGGGCAACACAATTGTCTTTATGCCTAAACTAGTCTCCAAAGAAGAACTTAGGTAAGTTCAGGTTTTGTTTGTTTTCCATCTGAATACAGCTCTGCAAATCAAAATGACCATTTACTCTTAACCATTGAATGCTCTTGGTACATTTTGTGAGTCACTCCTCCATCATTAGTAATTGAGTGCATTTCTGGGAAGACACACAAACACACACACACACAAAAAAAAAAAAAAAACACAATATCTGAAAAGTTGGCAAATTAAGGTTAACTGTCACCAACATCAAGATATCAGTAAAAAGACAGAGTAAAAATGCATAAAGTGTTCTGTTTATTAAAATAATCTGAGTCTCTTTTGACTCCATTTCCAGTCATTACCGATTATAGCTGAACAAAAGAGTGGCTGGTGAGCATAAATTCTCACCACTTATGGTGACTTACTGAAATTCTTCTTGCTGACCTCACAAAGAACCTCCTTTCAGATGTAGGGCATTTCCTACAAGATTACTTGGTCACTAGATCCCAGTGAACATCATGCTCAGAGGAGTGTAAGGAAAGAAAGGCTAGCTTTCGTAAGGAATGGAGAAGACAAAAAAAATTTAAGATGTTTAAAGAAAAGCACTTTTAGATGACTAATAAGGTGTAACAATCAGCCTCAGCATCTTAGTAGTACAGCACATAGCAAGTCAGTGAGACCCTGTCTCTGAACAAAATGGGCTGGGAATGTGGCTCAGTGGTTGAGCACCCTGGGTTCAATCCTCAGTAATAAAAAAAAAAAGAAAGAAAGAAAAAAAAAATGTGAAAGTAAATTTGAAAAACAAACTGAGGTGGAGGGGAGTTATAATTTGCAATAAGAATCCTTGGTTCCTATAAAGAAGTAGCTGTGTTGGGCACAGTTGTTGGGCATGCACCTGTAATCCCAGCTACTTCAGAGATAAGGCCTGAGGAACACAGTTTTGAAGTTGACCTCGGAAACTTAGCCAGACTGTCTCTAAATAAAAATGTTTGGAGAGGTAATTCAGTGATAGAGTACCCATACTTCCATTCTCAGTTCTGATAAAAAAAAAAAATGTTGCAGTCTTGCAATTTCAAGGAACAGAGGAACAGAGGTACCAAGCAAGTATCAGAGAACACCAGTCTGAATTCCTAAGGCTTTTAGTGGCTGTCCTTAGCTTTTAGTCAACCCTGAGTACAAATCATACATTTGTTTCCATGTCTGTTTCCTCACGTGCTTGTAGAGTTCTTCTTCCCTCCTCCACCTCTACCATCTGTCTGTCTTATTCATGAATGCTGCTTAGAACCCTTGATGATCTTCCCCTGGTCTGCTTCTGCAACACTGTGAAACACACATTAGCAAGGCATTGTTCTGTGTGCACTGAACAGAACTCATGTGCTACTGCTGATCCCTGTGCCAAGGCAGATTCGGATACTGCTACGTGGTTTGACTGAGAGCAGGCTGCTTCTCAGGAAATCATGCTGCTTTGTTCCTGCTCCCTTTACACAAATTTGGGAGCCAATTCATTCTCTAAATTCTCTGCCTCCTAAGTTCCAGTGATAGTTATTTTTAATATTTTAAAATATTTTGAAGGTGGACAGCTGCATTTGAGAAAAACTTAATCCATATTTTAGTACTCGTTTCAAAAATGGAAGGCAGCACATCCATTTACTGCACATGGAGGCCTGAGATCTTGGCTCACTGAGCTCACCTTTCCCTCAGACCCCGTGCACAAATGAATTTTCATCCAGCACGGGTTTTGACTGCAAGATGAGAGAGCACAGGTGTTTGGAGGCTTAAAGCTCCCATTTTTCACATGAAGGAAATGAACAATTTCCCATGTGCCCTGGCACCCAACACCATGCCCTTCCCAGCATTGAGGGAACCAATCCACAGGATCTGCATTGCATTTGGCACCTTTCTCTCTCCATCCTTCTTGCTTAGGCCAGTCACCCGCCAAGTCTCTCATTATTTGGCTTTGCTCTTTGAAACTGGCAGAAACTTAAATATAAGATATTCATGCTTTGTCTCCTAATCACTGTAAAGGGGGACGCTGTTGTTCTCGTGCCACTTGAGCTCCAGCTCTGGCATGTGTGCTCCAGAAATCTCTACTGCAAATGGAGCTTCTTGGTTTGGTGGTCTAGATATTTTAGAAATGAAAAGAATCAGTGGTAATTCCTGAAGTTGGCTTAAACACCTTTTAAATTTTTTTTTTCCTGGTACTGAGAATTGAACTCAGGGGCACTCAACCACTGAGCTACATCCCCAGCCCTGTTTTGTATGTTTATTTAGAGGAAAAGGTTTCATTGAGTTTCTAAGCACCTCGCTGTTGCTGAGGCTGGATTTGAACTTGAGATCCTCCTAACTCAGCCACTGCTGGGATTATAGGCATGCACTACTGTGCCTGGCTCCTTTTAATGTTTTAAAATGGAAGGATAATATAAGGGATAGGAACATGCAGTCAGAGTACAGTCATAATGATGATATACTAGCTACATGACTTAAGATAAGTTTTTCTTTATTAATAGAGGCTGTGATTTTTTTCCTCTATATTTGATTAAGCAAGGTAAAACATTTTTGAGTACACGAAGCCCTGCATTCAATCCCCAGTAATGCAAGAAATAAAAAAGTATATATTCAGTATTTTTCCTCACCAAACAGTATGGGATTTATATAATTATTAATTGTAATATAGAGATTGTGAAATACAGACATACAGAATTAAATAATCTGTGAAGGAACTTCTTGTATCTAGTTATTGTCAGGTGCAATTGAAACCCAAGTCTAAATGATTTCAGAGTGAAAGCTCTAAATCACTACCCATGTTATCTTTCTTTATGAAGCCATGATGTAAGGAAATCTCTCCTTCCTGCAAAGCATCTATTTCCTCAATCACTCTTTTTGGTGCCTGGAATTGAACCCAGGGGTATTAAACCCCTGAGCCACATCCCCAGCCTATTATTATTATTATTATTATTATTATTATTATTATATTTAGAGACAGGGTCTTGCTTAGTTGTTTAGGGCCTCACTAATTTGCTGAGACTGGCTCTTAACTCACAATCCTCCTGTCTCAGCCTCCTGAGCCACTGGGATCACAGGTGTGAGCCACTGAATCTGGCTCAATCACTCTTTAATGAGTAGCTTCCTGTCTGAAGCACTGTGCTGAGGTTAGAATGAGGCACAAATTGCAATTTCTGTCTTCAGGAAGTTTATCATTTACTTAGGAAGACAAGCATATACATTTTGATGAGGCACTTCCCATTGTGCTATTAGGAGGAGGACCTGACATATCTGTGGAAAGGAGACAGAAACAAGGAAGGGCTTCCTGTAGGAAGAGCAAACTGACAGTGAGAAGAAAAGGATGTTCTAAGACAAGGGGTGGTGCAGGGGTAGGGAGCAGGTAAAGGAAATAAAATCACTGCAACAGTTCCATGCATTCAGTGAGCCATTTGCCTTCAGATGCACTGAGTTAATGCTCATTTAGCATAGTTTAGTCCCCTTGTTTTGCAGCAGATCATTAATGTACACTTTCTCTCCTGTCATGGGTGAATAGTCCTCAAGGGAAGGAAAATACTGTCTCACGACATCTCTCACGCCTCTGTTCCTGACACTGCAGGAATCAGTGATGGTGGTCAATGATGGTGTTGGTGTTATAAAGGAGAAGAAACTGGAGAAGAAGACAGGGAAGAAAGGGGAGAATAATACAAGTATATGTTAAGAAGAATTATGAATAGATCATTTCCTTCTCTGTTTACGTCCAGCATGCAACTCAAAGGGCTGCAACAGAGGAATTCCATCTTCCCCTCTGCTCTCTGGTCCCAAGTATCATTCTGAACTGGATGACTAAGGCATTGGTTCTGAATATTTGGCACATGAGAAAAGATCTGTTTTCTTCAAGCTTCTAAAAAAACAAGAGGAACCAAAGGCAATAAACCAAAAGGAAAAAAGTCCATCTGTTACGGCATTAATTCCCTGTGTCTAGTCCATGCTTCTCAAAGGCAGAAAGCTGACTATTTTGCTGGAAAAAGTAAGCAAGGTGAGCAAAAATTCAATAAATACCAGTTGGGACTACGAGTTGATACGAATGTAAAGCATACAATACGAGTAGGTCAACTGAAAGAAAGCGTTTTTTTGCAATCTGGTATTTTAATGGTACTCTGAGAATAAATTGAAGAAGTAACTAATAATGAGGTTTGAACGCTAGGTGAGAGAAGGTTACACAGATTTCTCCTTTGGATCTTGTTACTAAACAGAATGCTATGAATTACACAGCAAATTGGTGCCCCATTTGAGCCATGAACATATAGACCCCATAGTGTTTTGGAACCCTAAATGATAATTAAATTTATGTTTTCATTTAAAAAAAAATAGCATCAACTCTGAGATATGCTCAACTCTGTTTGCACTGAATTGCACTCTTCTGTGATTTTATTTGCCCAAATAAGAGCAGCAGAAGAATACAACTTTATTCACTTACCTAATACAGTACATACTCAGCTAATCCTAGAATCCTTCTGGAATGCCTGCTATTTTCTTCCATTGAGAGGCTATCAATCCTTCATGGCCCGATTTAAAATTATAGTTCTCATTTCAACTTTTCTTGATCCATTCACTGCAACCAAACTCCCTGTGCCTTGTATATTTATGAAACTCATTACTATTAACCTCATTCCTTTCCTCTTTCAGTATTTTAAAATTAAGTAATCTTTTCTCATCATAATTAAGCAATAAGTTCATGAAGGGAAAAACTAAATTTTAAATAAGGTGAAAAGTTATGAGATTTTATAGAATCTCTCTAAATCAAAGCTCTATAGTTTGGATGAATAATGTTCATCAAGTCCATAAGTTAAAGTCTTGGTCCCCATCCCATGGTGCTACTGAGATGTGACAAAATGTGTAAGACTTAGTGGAGTCTAATAGGAGGTCTTCAGGTCAGTGGGTACCCTCTGAAAGGAGCTACTGGGACCACAGTCCCTTCCTCTTTCTCTTTTCTGCTTCGGGCCCACAGGAGAATGTTTTTATCTCCACTATGTGCTTCTGCCATGACATGATGCCATAGGCACAAAGCAATGAGGTCTACTGATCATGGACTAAAATCTCCAAAACTGTGTGCCAAAATAAACCTTTTCTTTTTATAAACTGATTATCTCAATTATTTGTTGTAGTGACACTGACACCAACTCAATGCCTATTCACTCCATACACCTTTTTGCTTTTATCATACTAACTTGGAGGTCAGAATGTATGACCAGCACATTGATAACTTTTTAGTTTCCATGGTAGCTAAGAGTACACATTGCAATTGTCAAACATAAAGATCAATAAGCTAGAGTCTATAGGAGAAATATGGTTATAAACATCTGTTTGTATATTATCCATGGCTGCTTTCCTGCTACAGTGTTTAAGTTGAATATTTGTGACAGAGGGCATATAATTTACAAAGTTAAAAATACTATCTGGTCATTTAAAAAAAAAATTGCTGATCCCAATTTTAACACCAACTGGTAAAATGAATCTAATTGAATGGGCAATTTTGTGGTCTATAAAAATTAGCTTTCCATTGCTGTAACAAAATACCTGACATGGACAACCTAAAAGAGGTAAATTTTTTTGTTTTATCTCATGGTTTCATAGGTATAGTCCACGGTTAGCTGACTCCATTGCTGTGGTGCCAAGGTGAGGCAGAGTATCACGGTGGAAAGGCATGGCAGAGAAGCAATGCTCCACTCACTATGGCCAGGAAATGAAGGTGGGGTAAGGGTCACAGGGAAGATCAAGCCTTCCAGGGCATGCTGCTAGTGTCCCACCTCCTCCAGCTATGCCCCACCTACCTACAATTACCACCCAATTTGTCCATCCAAACTATGATGGCTGACCAGATTGCAACTCTCATAATCTAATCATTACATCTCTGAATATCCCTGCATTGACACAGGAGTTTTGGAAGGACAGCTTATAGCCAAATCACAACATCATTCTATAATCTTTTTATGTATAAAAGAATAGATGTGTGCCCCCAAATTGCTTACTTTCTTAATCAAATGAACACCTGGCAAATTGACTTGAACTCATCACTTATATAACTAAGTTAGATTTGTCATTAAAACAGGTAGTATTATCCATGTGAGAAAATAACCAAGTTGACACTCCATTCACAATATCTTCAAAAAAAATAAAATACTTGGGAATCAACCTAACAAAAGAGGTGAAAGACTTATACAATGAAAACTACAGAACCCTAAAGAGAGAAATAGAAGAAGATCTTAGAAGATGGAAAAATATACCCTGTTCATGGATAGGCAGAACTAACATCATCAAAATGGCGATATTACCAAAAGTTCTCTATAGGTTTAATGCAATTCCAATCAAAATCCCAACAGCATTTCTTGTAGAAATAGAGAAAGCAATCATGAAATTCATATGGAAAAATAAAAGACCCAGAATAGCAAAAACAATGCTAAGGAGGAAGTGTGATTCAGGCGGTATAGTGATACCAGACTTCAAACTATACTACAGAGCAATAGTAACAAAAACAGCATGGTACTGGTACCAAAACAGGCGGGTGGACCAATGGTACAGAATAGAGGACACAGAAACAAATCCACAAAACTACAACTATCTTATATTTGATAAAGGGGCTAAAAGCATGCAATGGAGGAAGGATAGCATCTTCAACAAATGGTGCTGGGAAAACTGGAAATCCATATGCAACAAAATGAAACTGAATCCCTTTCTTTCGCCATGCACAAAAGTGAATTCAAAACGGATCAAGGAGCTTGATATCAAATCAGAGGCACGCCGTCTGATAGAAGAAAAAGTTGGCTACGATCTACATACTGTGGGGTCGGGCTCCAAATTCCTCAATAGGACACCCATAGCACAAAAGTTAATAACTAGAATCAACAAATGGGACTTACTCAAACTAAAAAGTTTTTTCTCAGCAAAAGAAACAATAAGAGAGGTAAATAGGGAGCCTACACCCTGGGAACAAATCTTTACTCCTCACACTTCAGATAGAGCCCTAATATCCAGAGTATACAAAGAACTCAAAAAATTAGACAATAAGA
>NW_025999990.1:25334415-25345244 GCF_001458135.2 Marmota marmota marmota | reverse complement strand
ATGGCAATATGTAAATCAATGGATGTGTAACTGATGTGATTCTGCAATCTGTGTATGGGGTGAAGGTGGGAGTTCATAACCCACTTGAATCAAAGTGTGGAATATGATATGTCAAGAAATTTGTAATGTTTTGAACAACCCACAATAAAAAATTTAAAAAAAAAAAGAAAAGAAAAGAAAATAACCAAGTTGAACAGTGACCCACAGCAACACAGGGGGACATGTGTTCTGTGCTACCAGAGGACACACCAGCACCTGAGGCTGACATAGTGCTAAAAAAATGTTGCAGAGGTACTCACTGAATTTGGGTGGGGTAAAGATAGAGAAGGTAGGGCCTAGAGACTGAGTTCTGAGCAGGTTTTTGTAGTGGGATACTGATCTAAATATGGGAAAAAGTAAACATCCAACACTCCACCCGAGTATAATGCTGCTTTAAACTCTTGTTGCCTGTACACCCAGTGATATTCAGGGGACACACTTTCAAACTTCAACATTTTTCACACACCCAATATCTAGCACATTCAAAATTGGAAATTCTTTTTTAAAGTACCTCCATCTTAAAAACCTTAAGAAAAATGAATTTTAGTATATTGGAGACTGAATTCTTTTTTTTAACTGTACTGGTATTGTTTTCTGGTTTGGTTTTATTTCAGTTCCTCTTATGATTTGTCATAATTCTATGTAATTTTTAATGTTTGTTTTCTTTACTTTTCAAAAAAATTTTTTAGTTGGGTTTATTCTCACTACCATTTTTCTTCTTTCTCATTTTTATACTCTTCTCTTCCATTTTGTCTTTTCTCATTATATTTTCTTCTTCTTTCTTTGTTCCCCCTCCTTCATTTTGAAAAATTTTTCTTCGCTTTGCCTTTCACTTTGATTTTTATGTTTAAAATAGTTTAGTGTTAATTTTACATTTCTTATTTCCTAATTTTCACTCTAATCTATATTATTATATGTTTTTCTTGTCTTTGGTAGATCTAGTTGTAAAGGATACTTTCAGTAAGTTTTTATGCTATGTTAGTATGAAGTTTATTTTCAAGTTGTTGCTGTTGATGATTATTCTTTCATCTCAAAGTGTTTCTGGGGATTAATCATAACACCTTGCACACATTGAGTAGGTATTCTGAAGCTGAGATATGCTGCCTTCCCATGAAAACTCATAAAAAGAAAGCAGCTTACTAAAAAGAACTTCTAAAATAAGTGAAAGAGATATACATTTCATCAGATACACAGATCTGAAACATAGAGTAAACATGAGAATATAAGATAATAAGACCCCTCCCAAATTTCATAACTCCCCCAAAACTGACTCCATAGATAAATATCAGAGTGAAGAATTAACAAGTTGATTATCAAAATGATGAATAAATGAAAAGAAAATCTAAGGAATAAACCAAGGGAGATAATACAGATTATGAAAGAGGCTTTTAATTAAGAGATAAAGATTCTGAAAAAGAACCAAAAAATATTGTAAATTAAAAAAACTCAATAAACCAAATAAAAAATTAAGTGGAGAATCTCACTAATAGACCACATCAAGCAGAAGAAAAAATATAAGTGCTTGAAGATGAGGTGGAGAAACTAGCATTTTTAGGTAGTAGCAAAGAAAAAAAGTAAGAAACTAGGAGCAGAATTTGTAAAAGTTATGGGATAACATTAACAGACCAAATTAAAGACTAATAAGTATTTAGGAAATAATAGACATACAGGCTAGTTGCACTGAAAATTTATTTGGTGAAATAACAGAAAATTCCCTAATTGTGAGAATGAGGTAAATATGCAGGTACTAAAGGCATTGAGGTATTGAGACAATTAGTCACAGAAAAGAAATTCTTCATGACATTTATAATTAAAATGCCAAAAATTCAGAAGGAAAAAATAATTTTAAAACCTGTAAGAGAAAAATTGGCAAGTCACTTATAAAAGTAAACCGAGCAGAATAACAGAAGATTTCTAGAAGAAACTCTAACAGAAGGGAATCGAATAATTTATTTTAAGCCCTAAAAGAAAATAACTGCCAATATAGATATTTTATCCAGTAAAGCTGAATACAAAAGGAACAATTCAAAAAGAAGACATAATATTTATAAGTACATATGCCCTGAACATTGGTGAATGCAACTTAATAAACACTATTTGATCTAAAGGGGTAGATAAGCCCCAAGATTATAATAGTGACTTCAATATATCACTTTCACTAATAGATTATTCAGACAAAAAAAATTTAACAAAAATACTATGGAGTTAAACTACACTTTGTATCAAATGGACTTTCAAATTAAAAACTAATATTAAGAAAAACTACAGAAACAATACAGTGGACTTCTGAATGATGAGAAGGTCATTGAAGACATCAGGGGGAACATTTTAAAATACTGAAAATCAAAAAAGAATAGAAATACAACATACAAGAAACTCTAGAAACAAGGAAGTTTATAGCTATGAGTGCCTACATTAAAGAAAATCAGAAAGATCACAAATAAATAAACTAATGATGGATGCATATCATAGTCTTAGAAAAATAAAGGGCAGGGGCTACAGCTCAGAGACAGAGCACTTGCCTAGTATGTGTGTGGCCCTGAGTTCAATCACTAGCATCACACACACATACACACACATACACACACATACACATACAAAAAAAAAAGAGGAGAGAGAGAGAGAAGAAAGAGAGAAAGAGAAAGAGAGATAGAGAAAGAGAAATGTAGATATCAAAACAAACACCATTAGAAGGATCATAAGGGACTATTTGTAAAACTTATATTTCAATAAATTGTGAACTCTAGATGAAGTAGATAATTTCTAGGTCCATACAACCTACCAAAATCAAATGGATATAAAAAACCTTAACATAGCAATTACAAACCTTAACAGACCGAGATGGAAACTAATAAAAAGCCTTCCAACAAAGAAAAATTCAAGACCAGGGAGATTCATGGCTAAATTTTCACAACATCTTTAAAGAAAAACTAACATCAATGCTCCTCAAATTATTCCATGAAATACAAAAGGAAGGAATTTCTAAATTCACTCTAAGAAGTCAGTATCGCCTGATTATAAAACCAGACAAAAACACATTGAGGAAAAGAAAATTATAGACCAATAGCCTTGATGAACATAGACCAATAGTTTGCAAACCAAATTCAATGATGCATTAAAAAGATCATACACCATGATCAAGTTGGTTTCATTCCAGGATGCAAGGGTGGTTCAACATACCTAAATCAATAAGCATCCTAGCATGAATCAATACATGGGATGGCACAAAATTAGAAAGCCTCTGCATAGTAAAGGAAATAACTGTAAAGAGAGAGCTATAGAATGAGTGATCATCTTTGACAGTTGTTCTTCCAACACAGGATGATTACCCAGATCTTATGAGAAACTCAAAAGACACCAAAACATAAATAATCCATTCACTAAATGGAAAGTAAACTGAACAGACACTTCTCAAAAGAAGAATATATGGTCATCCATTATATGAAAAAAAATCAACATCTTTAGCTATCTGGGAAATATATATCCAAAGTACAGAGATTTCTTCTAACCTCATTCAGAATTGCAATCATTAAGAATACAAATAATAAATACTGGTGAGGAGTCAGGGCAAATGGAACTCTGAAACACTGTTGGTGGGAAGGTAAATTGGTAGAGCCACTAAAGAAGTAAGTATGGTTATTCTTCAAACAACTAAAAATAGAATTACATATGATCTAGATATATAACTCCTCAATATATCTGAAGGAAGTAAAGTCAGCATAATTTAGGGGATACACATACACCCATATAAACACAATTCACTATGGCAAAGTCATGGAATCAGCCTAGGTGTCCATCAAAAGATTAATGAATAAAAATATGTATTATATATATACAAAATGGTGTTTAATTCAGCTATAAAGAAGATTCAAATTATGTCATTTGCTGGAAAATGAATAGAACTGGAGAATTAAGCAAAATAGGTCAGACTCAGAAGGGCAAGTATGTTTTCTCTTAAGTGTTGAAGTAGGATAGAGGAAGAAAAGGGCATCATGAAAGTAAAAGGGAGACCATTAAGATAGAGGAAAGGGATCATGCAGAGAGGCAGGAAGTTATTAGAAAGTAAAATTTATCAAATTATGTTATATGAATATGTAAATATGCCACAATGAATCATGCTGTTCTGAATAATTAATATTTGCCATTATATAAGTAATTAAGTAAATAAAGTAAAAAATAAATGGGTTTCTAAACACAATATGATATATTCTTTCAATGGAATAGTACTCTGCAATGAAAAGGAAGAAATTATTGTTACATAAAACTACTATGAAACTAAAGGGAATCATTCTCAGTAAAAGAAAAAAATCTCATGAGAATACACAATGAATGCATGATTCTATGAGTATAACATTCATGAAATAACAAAATTATAGATATGGGGGCTATTATAGAATAGGGACTATCAAAGTTCTCGTGGGGAAATTATAGCTATATGTGCATACACAAACACACACACAAGTACATATATAAAGAGTGAAATATAATTATCACCGAGTTATACCAGTGCTCATTTCCTTATTGTTATATTTTTCTGTGACTATGGAAGATGCTAATACTAGGAAAGGCTGGATAAAATATCCACAAGATCTTCTTGCACAAGACCTTCTTCATTTAAATTTGTATTCCTAGAGATCACTCAGGAATTTTAATATTACCAAAACATCTGGAAAACAAAGTAATATAATTAGGTAAATTAATGACCATTACCTTCTATCTGCTACTATGGGTTCTTTATAATGGAGATGGCATCTCTTCACTTGATTTGACTTGGGCCCTCTAGGTATCTGACATAAAAATGGACTCCATGCTGTGTTCATAGTATTTTTAGAGTTATGAGATTTCCAGAGTCTAAGCTGGTGCACAGATGCTAACTCATCAAATGATTCACCAATTTATTACACAACTAAAAGACCTGATTTTTACAAAGCTTGACAAAAGCACTCTCATAAACTTGATTTAATACCAGTTCATTTATTTTCAATCATTTATCGTTTCCAAACAATATGCTTAAGCTAATAATTATTCTCTTAATATTGGCCAGGTTTTATTTCACAGTTTTTTATATTATGATGATTTAATTTTTAAATGCTTCATAATTTTTATTATTTTTCTCTTGAACTCATTGTTTTCCCTTGATATGGTTAGACATCTGATGTCCAAATATATAAAGAACTTTGAAATGTAAGTTCTCTAAGCATATTACATTGTGGTTAGAAATTGAGGTTTATGTAAAGTTGACTTCTCTTAACTTGTTGTGGCATGTAGTCTTTTCTTGGTAAATACTCTCTCATGTTTAAATGAAATGTACATCCCCAGAATTATATTACATTAAATTTAAATTGTAAATGATATTTTCAGATCTTCTCTTTTTACTCATTTTGTGTCTTATTGCATGACTAGTTTCTGCTTAAATTTTCCACATATGAGTATAAATTTGTTTTTATAGACTCATATTTTTTAGTGTTTTGCTTTGAAGATTTAAGGTTATGTATTTAGGTGTATGTTCGATTATGACTGTTATACTCACTTTGTGGTATTTTGTGAGTATGAAATAGTCCTTTGGGTCCCTTTTAGTTATATAACTTAAAATTCAATTTTATATTGTATTGTCATTTCACCTAAACATTATTTGGTTATTTCCAAACATACAGTGTTATTTTACTTCACATGTCTCTTTAAAAGAAGAGAGGGATGCATTTCTGTTTGTTGCTTCTTTTCTAATCTATTAATCATAAGTATAAACCTATGTATGCAAGTAATGTGTATTAATTTGTTTGTAATTTGGGGGGTCATTTTTAAATTTTGATTTTCCATATTTTTAATTTCCCCCCTAGATTTTTCCTTTTTCTTTCTTTATCTTCTGTTAATGAAATACATTTTTCAAAAAAGCAAAACAGGTTGGATGCTACCAATTCTTCACATTTATTTTACCTGTTACATTTAACATTTCAGTATATACTCTTTGAATGATTGTAAACCTCATAACACACATATAAACATATACATGTAAGAAATCTAAATTTAATCTGTGCCTTTATTCTTGCTCCTAAACAAAATAAGAAACTTGACTCTTTTCCCATCAAAACACCAACTCTCATTCAAAACACCAACTCTCATGATAGTTTTGTCTGTTATTTTATTTCCAGTTTATGGTTAAATTCACCAAAACAATTAAAGTACTTCTATTTCTCATGTTTCCCATTTTTCTCTTATCTCTTGTGCTATCTGCCCTTGCTGATAAGAAATCTGCTCTCAGTGTTCTTTGTGTCTCTGTAGGCAATCTGTCTCTTTTACCATGGTAACACTGGAGATTTTTCCCTTTATTGCTGGGTAGCCCATATTTCCATTGCTGTATTTTATGTGTAGACTTTACTTTTTAAAATCCTACAAATCTTCTAAACTTTTGTGGTGTGTGTTTGAGGGGGAGGGAGGTCATCTTTCCTTGTTCCTAAAGCATTGCCACCAACATTTCTTCAGTTATTATCTCTTTCCTGTCTTCACTAGATTTTCCTTCCGGGTCTTTTATTAGAATTACACAGGAATTTATCAATCTGTCTCCCATGTCTTTTACATAAGTATTTATGTATTTACTGTCTTTGCCAAACTTTAACCTCCTTGTGCTGTCTTTTGGCAGAGATTATATTTTTTCTTCCATTTCCTAATTCACCAAATATCTCTTTTGCTAGGCCAAATTTACTGTATAATACCCTCCCAGTTCCCCCTAATGTGACAGGTTTTTTTGTTTTGTTTTGTTTTGTTTTTGTTTGTTTCACTGGTTATACTCCAATATTTCTATGTAATTATTTTATACCTCTGATCAAATTTTTATGGTACCTTCCTGAATTTATTTGTTTGAATAAACAAATAAATAATAAAAGTATGTTAAAAATCCTTTTTTAGATTGACTCATTATCCCTAGTGTTCAGAAATTTATCTATTTAGTAAACTATTTTAATGATGTTTCAGTAGATAAATTCACTAACAAATGTCATATTTTTGGAGTGTGCAATCTGATCTCCATCAGAGATTCTCATTGGTCACTGACCCAGGATTGCACAATTGGGGAGGTAGTTCTATATTCTTGTAGGTTCGCTTCACAGTTACATCTCTTTGGGCTATGAGTTTCACCAGTTTCAACTTGGATTTTATCTTAATTTATTAAGGTTTCTGGTTTATGTTTCATTCGAACCAGCTATCCCACCTGCAAGAAAAATGTAACTCTGACTTGGAAGACCACTTTAGTTACAGATTTGGTTTCCATCTGTGGCATGATATAAGATCTTGATTTTGCTATCATTCTAGGCTAATAAACAGACACTATTTACAATACTTCCTGGTTATGAAGAAATGTCTGTCAGCTTCCATATTTATTTAAAAAGATTCTTCTTATGTAATGCTTCTGTGTCACTGACTATCATCCAGAAAGGGACATACAAATCCTATACTTGTTAATGGTGACATTTGTTCCTGGTTCTCATATGTAAAATTTATCTTCAACTTACACTTGATATTTGGAATTTCTATTGATTTGGTGTCATCACTGTTTATATGTAAGTTTTATATCTGTTTAAAATATTTCATCAATATTTGTACAGATTAAAATTGGAGAACAAAGTCCAATATATGTTCTGTATACCTAGATTCTCTGTTCATTGTACCATTTTACAAAAAGTTGGGTTTTCTTTCATTTCTTTGAAAAAACAAAACAATGAAATCATGAAATATTCTTTTTTGGAATAAAAATATTTTCACAATTATTTTTCTACTATTTTTACAATCAATATTTCCCTTCATTTTAACTATATAACTACTTAATTGATTTGGAAATTCTAAATTTTAATATAGCTACCTGATAATCTGAGTTCTTTGACTGACAAAATGTTTTATTTTTTCCTGTCAGAAAAAAATCATCTGAAACTCAAAAATGAAGTAAATATTTGAATATCATGCTCTTTCATCCATATGTACAGGCCCTTAAAGACTGTGAAGTATGAAGGTGATATAAACCGTTCATGTTATTACTGAACATTCATAATTTCATAAAATTCTTGCTAGCTTGTACAATTTTTCTGATAGAGAAACAATAATTTTAATTTTAGGTTAGAGGTGGTTCCAGTGCATTTGGATAATTGGGTGCTCAATGGATTATATCTAACTTAATATTATTTTAACATTTATTTGGTATTTTTTCCTGAGCTTATCAGATGTCCTAGAAGGTTCTAACTTTTCCTTGTTTTCCATCAATTAATAATCCAAGTAGCATCTTTCTCATATGCTCGTTTTATATTTGCCTGAGAAATACAATTTTATCCTTTCAAATATTTTAATTTCATTATCATCCCAAATGAATATTATTGGGTTTCCCTTATATTTTATATTTATATGCAACTTGAGGAATAGAGATCAGAATTGATTTCCCAAATCTTTTTATATTTTTCCTGGACCAAATCCAATATTCTACAGGTTTTTCATTCCAAGCTACCATGGTCTGGTTACCTTCCTAGGAACAGTATATTAGTTTCCTAACACTAATATTTAAAATTACCAGCTAAACAAAATACATTATTTTACAGATATGATGTTTAGAAGTTATAGGAGTTAAAGATGAGATACATTTCTTCACACATTAGAAAGGTCACACACAGCATTTCCATAACAAATGTAGGGTAAGAAGAGAAAATCAGAGCAAATTTATCCAATTAAAGATTTATGTGACACAGAAGTTTTTAGAAATGTAAACATGAAGACCTGGGAGAATCTATTTTTATGCTTACATTCATGAAGAATGAAGAGCCATTTAGAAATTGTTTCGACAAAAGGTAGCAAACCAGGTAGGCCCACAGCAAGGGCTGTTCAGACTCTCCTTGGCCTTCTTGTGTAGTGTTTCTTCTTTTTTCCAAAGGATAGAATCCTTCTGGAATAAGGGTATTTAAGAAAAAAGACTCTCTCTTTTTTCTTAAAGAGGGGGGAAAGAACTTAATGGCGGGATGGGAGTAAGCCGCCCCACACCTTGCACTGCCAGACCTCCAGTTCTCGCCTAGTTGGAATACTACATCTCTGAGAGTGTTAGAGGTCCCCTATCCAGCTGCTCTCCACAGAAATCACCAGCTCTGTGACCCCACGTGGGTCTCTGTGCCTCAGCATTTGAGTAGGACGCCCAGCATTGGAGCAGAACCCAAAGCCTAAAGTTCTAGTCCACACAAGACTCCGCGAGGGCCTTAGCAGAATCACCTATCAACACATCTGCAGGTCGCCAAGACTTCGCTCTGCTCCCATGCAAGTCACTCAGCTGTCACCTACCTACAGCACAATGCCATCGCCAGGCTCCCCCCACCTCACCAGACACCCCGGCACTGAAAGCAGACCGCTGCCATCTTAACTCAACATTCTTGCCATTCAGCTGGGGACAGTTTCCAGATCGAATCTCCAGAGGCCAGGTACCAGGTTTCCAACCTTCCCCACTCCCCAGGTGATAACCCAACAAGCCCAACACAGGTGTGCAGTGCGACCAGAGAGCCACTCTTGGGAGCGGGAGTGGGGGCAGGGGCAGTTTCCTCAACTGGGAACTGCTGGGGGAGAGGGCGCTCAAGTCATATGAGTGAGCAGTCCCAAAAGGAGTCCCGGGAGGTGCAGCCTTTCTACAGGGGACTGGTGGGTGCCACTCCCCACATCCAGGCACCCTGTACCAGGAACCAGGACCAGTCTTCCCACCCTGGTTACCTCCACCATCCTGAGGGCAGAGACACCAGCTTACAACAGAAGTCGCCACCTACTGGATGAGAAGAGAAGCAGGAAAGATATGGATCTCTAACGCTCGCTACAACCCTGCTTTCTTCATTTGAGTTTTTTGTTTGTTGGTTGGTTGGTTGGTTGGTTTTATCTCTTCTACCCCTCCAACCTCTGGCCCTCACATCCCCAACATATGTGAAACCAAGAACTTTTCATGAAATAGGACTTTGAGGACTGAGTCATATAATATAATATAGGACTGAATGATATAACATAGAGGTGTTGTATATGCCCTTCTTTTTTCTTTTTTATTCTTTCATTTTTCTTTCCCCCCTCCAAATTTTACTGTTTTAACATCTGTATTTTTCTAAATACATGCGTGTGTTTGTTTTATGTACTCTACTATCATCCCTACCCTAAATTACTTCCTATTATCTTGCTACTAACCCTCTTCACTAGATTCCTCCTTCATACTTCCTAAGATATATTAACTCTATATTCTCACATCGTACCTCCTCAGCATATAGTCCTAAGCCCCACGCTCAGGTTATTGTCCACTGTCAGAAACTGTAAACATTTTACAAAACTACTGATTATGTTTTAGATGATAATTGAATCCAACATTTCCGTACATTGAGACTAAACTGTAAACGACTTAATAACAACAAATTGTTCATAGGTGGTATATTGTTGATTTTGGGATCTGTTAACATTATCCTTCTCCACAAAGGAGAGGTCTTGGAATCCTACAAGAGCACTACAAATCTATAGGGTAGAAACAATAACAATCTAGACCCACAGAGCTGAAAAGAAAGACACATGAGCAACATGAAAAGACAAGGGAAGAAAATGCTCCAAACAAATGAAGACAAATGAAGGAGTTTAGTATATACATGGTTAAAATGTTCTGGGAACTCAAGGAAGATATAAGAGAGATAATACAGGCAATGAAAGATCACTTTGACAAGGCGGTACATAAACAAATACAGGAAGCAAAAGATCACCTCAACAGGGAGATAGAGGTGCAAAAAAAAAAAAAAAAAAAAAAAAACCAAAAA
>NW_025999990.1:25312746-25334390 GCF_001458135.2 Marmota marmota marmota | reverse complement strand
AAAAAAAAAAAAAAAAAAAAAAAAAAACCCAGAAATCCTTGAAATGAAAGAAATAATAAACCAATAAACCAAATAAAAAACTCAAATAAAAACATCATCAACAGAGTAGACCATTTGGAAGATAGGACATCAGACAATGAAGACAAAATATATAATTTTGAAAAATATTGACCACACAGTGATAATGGTAAGAAATCATGAGCAGAACATTCAAGAAATATGGCTAGCATAAAGAGACAAATTTAAGAGTTATTGGGATAGAGGAAGGCATAGAGGTCCAAACCAAAGGAATGAACAATCTATTCAATGAAATAATATCAGAAAATTTTCCAAACATGAAGAACGAATTGGAAATCCAAACTGAAGAATTGAAAAAGATGCCAAGTGTACAAAATCACAACAGATCCACACCAAGGTACATTATAATGAAATATAATGAAAATGCCCAACATACAGAATAAGGAGAGAATTTTAAAAGCCACAGAGAAAGGAATCAGATTACAAATCTAATTGGTTTTCAAAACCAATTAGGATAATGGCAGATTTTTCAACACAGACCCTGGAAAAACATACATCAAGGTCTAAAAGAAAATGGGTGCCAACCAAGAATCTTGTATTTAGCAAAATTAAGCTTTAGATTTGAAAATGAAATAAAAATCTTCCACAATAAACAAAAGTTAAAAGAATTTATAGCTAGAAAACCAACACTACAAAACATCCTTGGAAAAATATTCCATGAAGAGGAAACAAAAAAATCTACAATGAAAATTAGCACAGGGAAGTAGTACCCTAAAGGAAAAACTAATCAAAGAAGAAAATCAAGTCAAGTTAAATAACAAAAGTGAACAAACTTTGATTGGAAATATAAACTGTATCTCAATAGTAACCCTGATTTTTTTTTTCTTTCAGTATTTGATAACCCTGACTTTAATGACTTAAACTCACCGATCAAAAGACATTGGCTAGCAGATTGGATTAAAAAAAAAGAATCAACAATATGCTGCCTCCAGGTGACTCGTCTGATAGGTAAAGACATACACAGACTGAAGGTGAAAGGTTGGGGCAAATTATACCACACACACAGACTGCAGAAGCAAGCAGAGGTTTCCATCCTCCTATCAAATAAAGTAGACTTCAAGCCAAAGTTAATCAAAAGGGATAAAGATGGACATTACATACTGTTCAAGGGAACCATACACCAATAAGACATAACAATCATAAATATATATATGCCCCAAACAATGGTGCAGCTATGTTCATCAAACAAATTCTTCTCAAGTTCAAGAGTCAAATTAATCACAACACAATAATCTTGGGTGACTTTAACACATCTCTCTCACCACTGGATATATCTTTCAAACAAAAGTTGAAAAAGAATCTATAGAACAAACAATAGTACAAACAATAACTTAGACTTAACTGACATATATAGAATATTTCAACCTGCATCAAGCGGATATACTTTCTTCTCAGCAGCATGTGGATCCTTCTCTAAAATAGACCATATACTATGCCACAAAGTAACTCTTATCAAATACTAAAAAGTAGAGATATTACCATGTATTTTATCAGATCATAATGGAATTAAATTGGAAATCAATGACAAAATAAAAAATAAAAATTACTCCAATACCTGGAGTCTAAACAATATGCTAATGAATGAACAATGGGTTACAGAAGACAAAAAAGAGGAGATTAAAAAATTCTTAGAGGTAAATGAGAACATAGACACAACATATTGAAATCTCTGGGATACTATGAAAGCAGTTCTAAGAGTAGTTCATTCATGGAGTTCATTTCTTAAAAGAAGAAAAAGTCAACAAATAAATGACCTCACTTTACATCTCAAAGCCCTAGGAAAAAAAGAACAAATCAGCAGCAAAAGCAGTAGAAGGCAAGAAATAATTAAAATTAGAGCTGAAATCAATGAAATAGACACAGTTGAAAAAAACTGACAAAACAAAATGTTGGTTCTTTGAAAAAATAAATAAAATTGACAGACCCTTAGCTACACTAAAGAAAAGGAGGAGAGAGAACTCAAATTACTAGCATACATGATGAAAAAGGTAATATCACAACAGACACTACAGAAAAACAGAGGATAATTAGAAATTATTTTGAAAACTTACTATACTCCAATAAAATAGAAAATAGTAAAGTTATCAATGAATTTCTTTTTTAAAAATATTATTTATTTATTTTTAGGTGTAGATGGACACAACACAATGCCTTTATTTTTATGTGGTGCTGAGGATTCAACCCGGGTCCCGCCCATTCGAGGTGAGCACTCTATGCTGACCACAATCCCAGCCCCTAATGAATTTCTTAAGTGATACAACTTGCCCAGACTGAATCAGAAAGATATACACAATTTAAACAGACCAATATCATGTGATGAAATAGAAGATGCCATCAGAAGCCTATCAACCAAGAAAAGCCCAGGACCGGACAGTTACACAGCCGAGTTCTACAAGACCTTTAAAGAAGAACTAATACCAATACTCTTTGATTTATTTCAGGAAATAGAAAAAGAGGCAGGACTTCCAAACTTATTCTATGAGGCCAATATCACCCTGATTCCAAAAACAGGCAAAGACACATCAAAGAAATAAAACTTTAGACCAATATCTCTAATGAACATAGATGCAAAAATTCTCAATAAAATTCTAAAGCAAACCAAATACAAAATCATATCAAAAAGATTGTGCACTATGATCAAGTGGGATTCATCTCAAGTATGCAATGTTGGTTCAATGTAAGAAAATCAATAAATGGAATTCATCACATCAATAGACTCAAAGACAAGATTCATATGATCATCTCAATAAATGCAGAAAAAGTGTTTGACAAAATACAGCACCTCTTGCTGTTCAAAACACCAGAAAAACTAGGGATAACAGAAACATATCTCAACATTGTAAAGGCTATCTATGCTAAGCCCCAGGCCAACATCATTCAAAATGGAGAAAAATTGAAGGGATTCCCTCTAAAAACTGGAACAAAACAGGGATGCCCTCTTTCACCACTTGTATTTAACATAGTCCTTGAAACACTAACCAGAGCAATTCGACAGATGAATAAATAAAAGGGATATGTATAGGAAAAGAATAACTTAAATTGGCACTATTTGCTGACAATATAATTCTATACCTCGAAGACCAGAAAACTGCTAGAACTAGTGAGCGAATTCCGCAAAGTATCAGTATATAAAATCAACACCCACAAATCAAAGGCATTTCTGTATATCAGTGACAAATACTTTGAGAAGGGAATGAGGGAAACTACCCCATTTACAATAGCCTCAATAAAATAAAATATTTGGGAATCAACAAGAGGTGAAATATCTATACAATGAAAACTACACAACCCTAAAGAAAGAAATCAAAGAAGTCTTAGAAGATGGAAAGACCTACCTTGCTCTTGGATAAGCAGAATTAATATTATCAAAATGACCATACTTCCAAAGCACTATACAGATTTAATGCAATTCTGATCAAAATACCAAAGGCATTTCTCATAGAAATAGAAAAAGCCATCATGAAATTCATCTGGAAAAAATAAGAGATCCAAAATAGCTAAAGCAATCCTTAGCAGGAAGAGTGAAGCAGGTGGCATCACTATACCAGGCTGTAATCTATATTTCAGAGCAATAGTAACAAAAACAGCATGGTATTAGCACCAAAACAGACTGCTAAACCAATGATACAGAATAGAGGACATAGAGACTAACCCACAAAATTACAATTATCTTATGTTAGACAAAGGCACCAAAAACATGCATTGAAGAAAAGATAGCCTCTTCAACAAATAGTGCTGGGAAAACTGGAAATCCATTTGCAACAAAATGAAATTAAACTCCTATCTCTCACCAGGCACAAAACTCAATTCAAAATGGATCAAGGACTTAGGAATAACACCAGAGACCCTGCGTCTAACAGAAGAAAAAGTAGGCCTTAATCTCCATCATGTGGGATTAGGCCCCAACTTCCCTAATAAGACTCCTATAGCACAAGAATTAAAACCAGGATTCAATAAATGGGATGGAATCAAACTAAAATGTTTCTTCTCAGCAAAAGAACAACCTGTGAGGTCAATAGAGAGCCTACATCTTGGGAACAATTTTTTACCCGTTACACAACAGATAGAGCACTAATCTCTAGTGTATATAAAGAACTCAAAAAGCTAAACACCAAAAAACAAATAACCCAATCAATATATGGGCCAAGGACATGAACAGACACTTTTCAGAAGAGGATATTCAATCAATCAACAAATATATGAAAAAATGTTCATCATCTCTAGCAATTAGAGAAATGCAAATCAAAACTACTAGAAGATAGCATCTCACTGCAGTCAGAATGGCAGCTATTATGAAGACAAACAACAATAAGTGTTGGCGTGGATGTGGGGAAAAGGTACACTCATACATTGCTGGTGGGACTGAAAATTGGTGCTGCCAATATGGAAAGCAGTATGGAGATTCCTTGGGAATCTAGGAATGTAACCACCTTTAACCCAGCTATCCTTCTCCTCCATCTATACCCAAATGACTTAACAACAGCATACTATAGGGACAAGTCACATCAATGTTTATAGCAGCACAATTCACAATAGCTAAACTGTGGAGCCAACCTAGATGTCCTTCAGTGGATGAATGGATAAAAAAAAAAATGTGGCATATATACGCAATGGAATTTTGCTCAGCAATAAAAGAGAATAAAATCATGGCATATGCAGGTAAGTTGTTGCAGTTGGAGAAGATAATGCTAAGTGAAGTTAGCCAATGCCCCCAAAACAAATGCTGAATGTTTTCTCTCATATAAGGGGGCTGACTCATAATTGGGTAGGGAAGGGAAACATGGGAGGAATAGATGAATTCTAGATTTGGAAGAGGGGTGGGAGGGAAAGGTAGGGGGCAGGGGATAGCAAAGATGGTGGAATATGATGGACATCATTATTCAAAGTACATGTATGAAGACATGAATTGGTGTGAACATACTTTATATACAAACAGAGGTATGAAAAATTGTTCTCTATGTGTAATAAGAATTGTGATGCATTCTGCTGTTATGTATGTAAAAAAATAAAACCAATTTAAAAAAAAGAAAGAAGAGAGAAGATACAGAATGGCTTTTCTAGGTTGTGTGGCTTGCTTTGGGAAAGAGATGTTCTAGTTTCTATGCCTCACCTTTGGGAAGTAAAATTCTGATTTCTGTGACTCATTTCAGAAGAGAAGTAGGAGACAAGAAAGCACAAGTTCAGAGGCAAACATTACCTCTGTGACCTTACAATATCATGTAATTCAAAGAATTCATTATGTCAAAGGGCGATCTATACTGGAATATCATTTCCTTAGCCTCATAAAAGTTGTGCATGGATTTCTCTGGAAAATAATCAAGTTGTCATCAGGGGTTCATTCTGTTCTAGAAATTTAACAGGAAAATTTTCTTGCTATGTTACTCAGCTGTGATTATGAAAAACACCTGAGAAAAATAATCTTAAGGAATTTCAAGGAGGAATGATATTTTTTGGTTCATGACTTAGGAGGTTTCATCTCCTGGTCAGCTGGCTCCATTTTTTATGGGGCTGTGGTAAGACGCCTCTCACCTCTCACCAGTTGGGATACAGAGGTGGGGACAAAGACAAAGTATAGTCCTCAAGGGCATATACCCAGCATTTGACTTCCTTCATTGGTCCCAACTCCTAGAGTTTCTGCCACTTCCCAATAGTTCACTTGGCTATGAATGCCTCAATAGATTGATCCATTGATGATGTGAGACCCCTCAAGATCCAATTACTTACTAAAAGTTTTACCTCTGAACAACTCTGAACTGAGAACCAATCTTTCAATCCATGAGCTTTTGTGGAATGATCCAGATTCAAATATTTGCCTTTTACAGCTGCTAGAAACCATCCACAATTTTTGGCTTTTGGCCCCTTCCTTCATCTTCAAAGTTAGTATATTGCATCTCTCTGACCATTCTTCCTCACACATCTCACTGTTACTCACCTAATTCTGTTTTCATATTCCACTTTTAATGATTCCTGTGATGGCATTGAACCTACCAAGACAATCTAGAATCGCCTTATTATATTAAGATCAACTCTTTAGCAACTTTAATTCCATCTGTGACCTTAATCCGCCTAAAGGTAACACATTTACAGATATTAAAGTTTGAAGTATAGACATCTTTATGGGAAACTATTCTTATTACCACAGGTAGTAATTATTTTTTCTTGAATTGAAACTTTCTGTGTTTCTTCTTTTATTAGAAGCAATATGAAACCTAACAATCCTGAGAGTATTCTAGGAAAAGTGCATATTAAATTTTAATAAAATGTGCTACTGCTTCACAGGAAGTGTATAAGTCACTCAATTCAACACTGTTTTAGTGTAGGGTGCTGTAATCTTTCAGATGGATTAAAAATGAGTAACAGAGAATGAAAGAGCAAATGTGGCCTTAAAAAAAAAAAAAGGCTACTACATATTAATGACAAGAGAGGTGACTAGCAAGCTTTCACTATGACAGATGTTCCAATGTTTGTTAGAAGAAAGAAATGGGAAAGATTTTTAAATAGACATAGATTACTGGGTATCCTGTTCAAAGGAACAAAGGGCATAACCTTGCACCTTTCAAGGTTGTATGAATCTATCGGGGTTAGCCTCTCTCATCATCTTTGACTAATCTTATAATTTTGAAAATTATAGAAAGCTATTAATGCGAATGATTTTTGTCTATTGGAAATACAATTGATTTTCACTTCTGTCAAAGCAAACCAGACTGGACAAGTCTAAGTGATACAAAATAATTTTATTCAGGAACTAGCCTAATGATGAAAGAAATCTCAGTGTAGAACTGGGATTGATTCCTAATTTTGCATGGACAACTAGGGATTTATAGTGGAGGGTAGTTTGAATTTGCCCTCTGTTCTCTAATGTTGTGATAATTCCAGTCTCTGAAATAAACCGACTGTGGACAGATTAACAGAAGAAGCTGCATGTAGACTAATTATGTGCCACTGAAATGGATCCTCACAAAATATAAGACTCAAAGAAAGGCCAGATTGTTAATATTTTTCTAGTGCCCAAAACTATAGAAAGGAATACAGACTTGGCAGTTGACGGGGGAGGTGGTGACAGGATATAATTGGTTCTGAGAGGCTGAGGGGAGGGTCTGCATGGAAAAAAAAAAAAGCTGTCTTTGTACACAGAGAGTCTCTCAGGTAGTAGCCCTCAGAAAAACAGGTGATAGGTTGTGCCACTATTGCTCCGGCTGAGATGTGTGCTGACCTTTTAGTCTCTTTCCTCTGATATCAGTCAATCTTCTCCGGTTCTTGGGATTACAGGAAGGGAATTCACGATAGTTGCATAACACTATAGGAACTGCTTTTAGTCAGATAACAGAAATTCAGACAAAGCCACTTCATATATACTTCAGGAGGGAAAGAAAGGGAAGACACAGATAGGCAGGAGGTCAGGCAGACTTTGGTTCAGAGACCTTTAGATTAAAGTATCAGCACACCAAAGTACCATACTTTGGGGGCATTGCTTTCTGCTATAGTTCAGATCTGAAATATTCCCCCAAAGCCTTGGTCCTCAACTTGGCACTATTGTAAAAGGGTGGAAACTTTCAAAGGTTGAATTTAGTGGGATATTTAAAGTCACTGGGAGAGTGCTTTGGAAGGTGATTGTGAGAACTTGATAGATTTCTCTCTTTCTCATGTCCTAGCCATTTGGTGACTGGCTTTGCTCTACCACCTGCTCCCATCATGCTGTGCTTCCTTGCCAAAGAACCAATACACTGGAACAAACCAACTATGGACTGAAGCCTTCAAATCTGTGAGCAAAAATAACCCTTTCCTCATTAGAAGTTGATTATCTTAGGTGCCTTGTTTCAGAAACAGAAAACTAATATACTTTCTGAGCCCCAACAATACCCAAGGAATCCGGTGGAGGTTAATGTATTTGGAAGTGTAAGAGGAAGTGTTAGAGGTAAAGGAAGAATCTGGCTAAACTGGCTTCACAGGATTACTGCTGAAGGCCAATCAGTGTGCTCAGACAAAATCTGAAGTGTTCTTTCTAAACTGATAGAATTGTTGTTATGACTGGAAAATTGAGAAGAAAAATTAGGGGAAACTAACCAAAATTTATTGAAGAAGAAAATTTTTAGAAAGGATCAGGGAAGAATACCTCCCACCAAAGAGCCTAAAATAAACTTTAAAGTATTAGTAAATTCGTTCAGCATTCTAGGTTACCTATATATAGGTGTTTTTCAGATATTTCTTTATTCTGGTTTTGACACATACTGGTACACTCATTAATAAATGAATTTAATAAATTCTTTGGCACACTTTTATTTTATATTTCTGTGAGTAGCATGATTTCATTTTTTTTTTCTTTTTTGAAAATTGTTCTTTACCACAGAAAAAAGGATTACATACTAAGGCTCCTATAGGGACTTTCTGTATTGTATGATAATGTATCCATTGTATAATAAAGGATGGACCTGCTTTCTGTCACTTTCAAGAATAACTAATCACTGATAAATACTCTTGGTTCCCATTACATCCAGCTACAGTTTCCTGAGTGGTTTTCAATAAGAAATCTGTTGATGGTAACTTCGGACCTTATGATTATCTACAGAGAGATGAACAATAAACCTAGAACAAAATCCTTTTCTCAAGACAAATTTGCAGGATGGAAGATCATCCACAGGAAGAGAAAGTCAACCTAGAAGGAGAAAAAGCAAGACACAGAAGAATTTACACACAAATCTGCACAAATCCAGGAGTTTTATCCCTAACATCGGGTGTAGAAGAAAATAAGGGAAGAGAAGAGAATTGAAGCTAATGGTAACAGTGAATATGTTTGAAAAACTGACTGGTTTCTCCTCTCTTAAAATTTTGTTGAAAATTTGCTAAGGTTAGTGCGTGAATATGTGAATATGGTTTTTTTTTTTTTTTTTTTTGTCTCAACTTGGATTACAATAACATCAATATTTTCTTTAGGATGTTTTGCCCAGAGTATGATGTAAGACAACTGGAAGTCACACAGCCAGTGAGAGTCCCTTAGGTTGCCTGCAGGGGACTTAACCAAGTGGGAGCCAACGCTCCTGTTTCCCTTCAATTTATGCTTGTTCTTTTTTGTTTTTCCTTTTCAAGACTGTTTTGGATTGTAGAACCTTGAATTGGAAAAGCAGCATTAGCAATTCAAATTCTAAACTGAGCTTTTTAATGCTAAATACTTGTGGATATCATTTGAGAAGATTGTCAAGTTAAACAATGTAGATTTTTCATATCTACAGCAAAGTGACTTTGCAGATATTATTCAGTTAAGATCCAAGCCATGATATTCATCTTGTGCTTATGCATACAATCCAGAAACAGCAAAGTATTTTGTAAATTCAGCATTTAGTTATCTCTTACCCATTAAGAGGAAGAAAAGCAAACATCCCTCCCCTCCCCAACACTTTACTCATGCCTGAAGCTAAGCAAGGAGAAAGGGGAAAAAAAGGTTTTTAGAATTACAAATAGAACCTTTAAATTGTAGAAACTTGCTAATTTCATTTATGAAAGCATTGCCTAACTTCGGCTTTCTCTCTCAGTTGTTATTCAAATCTCTATTCCTAGCCAAATAGAAAGAGAGAATAATCCTACTAGGAATTTAGTGAGTTTTCTTTTAGAGATCAGACATAAATGCTGCATATTTGAATATGCAAATTTAATAGAAGAGATTGCCTAGAAATGAAAAATGGTTGTATGTTTAGCCCTAGGAAGTTAGCCCAGCTTAATAGAGCTGACAAAGAGTTAAGGAGTGCCCAATTGCAAAACTCTAACAGGGAAGAAAATGCTATAATTTGCTTACCTAACAGGAAAGGAATCTGAAAAGTGGGCAAGATTTTGAAGACCTAGATTCTCCCCCCAAATTAGCCAAGGCGTTCTATAAGAAGTTCTCATTTACTTCTGTGTAACATAAAGAGGTTTTCTTAAGTTGTCTCTGAGATTACTTCCACCATGAAAATTTAAATGCATCTTTCTATCATATCCAATAAATTCACATCTTAAGGGTCACATTGTTTTGCAGTTTATGTACAAATGTGGTGAACATTCACTTACATTCCCTGGTCATCATTTATGTGTCATATTGTAATGGTTGTCCACTTTATGCTTTGAATATAGCCCTTGCTGCTCTGCCACTGCAATTTATCTTTAAAATGGACATGTTTCTTTCTCTTCTTCTCTCCCTTCTCCCTCCCTAATCTCTCCCTCTCCCTGATCTCAGGGGAAATAGGATTACCTTTCTTCCTGTTTTAGGCAGATTTGATGCAGATTTATCTGTCCTGGAGTACACACCCACCATTCAGAGGAAATAATTCTGATTTGGGGAGTGACACCAAAAGATCTCAGAAATGACTACCGCCCAAATTAACAAGTGAAGTACTACTCCAGCAGAGAACACTTTGAATGTAATCTTTGAATCACCTCTTTAAAAGCCCCTGTTTCTGCTGATGGGCAGAATCATAGCTTTTGGGACAGGAATCCCCTGTCCTTTGCTAGAAAAGCAATAAAATTTCTTTTTCTTTTTCCTCAAAATCCTGCTCTTGTTATTGGATTTGCATCAGGGATAGGACCTAGCTTTTGGCTACAATATTTCAGTATTGTGTAGTTTGCTCTTTTTAAGTGCATTCAATGGTTTTAACTAACAAGACACACTTCCATTATTAAAATATTTTTAGGCTGCCAAAGATCTCTGTTGGGCTGTTATCTAACCAAGGCTTTCCTATCTTTCTTTCCTTTCCCTCTTTCTTTCTTTTCTTGTTTCTTTCTTTCTTTTATTATTTATTTACTTATTTACTTATTTATTTGATGAGGCTCAGCTGCCTTGTATTTGGAGTTTGAGAAATTGAAAATTAGTTGTTCTTTTGGATTTTCAGTAATCATTTGGGCAGATTGTCAATATCAATCTCAAGCTTACATGACTCTTCATACCACTCTAGGAATTAGGTCAAAACTGTCCTTGGATAGAAAATTGGGCAAAATAAGCCAATCTGGAAGAAAACAAAACAAAACAAACAAACAATCAAAAAAACCCTCAAACAACTAGAAGTGGAGATGGAGAAGAAAAACAATAATTTACCTAAGGTCTATTTGCAGATTCAGAAATACCTTTGTATCTTCATAATATCACACTTCCTAATCTACAAGGAGTAGATCTGGCTCTTTTTAAATAAAAAGCAGATCTTTGCTTTACACTCTATTTCTTGAATTTCTTCTCTTTATATATATTAAAAATTATTACAGATCATATTCAGTACAGCCATGCAGCTATGACATTTATTAAAAAATATAAAATAACAATTGCTCAATTGCTATAGCCAGTATTTACTGATTGTATACAATAAGATATGCACTGTTCTAATCAGTTTATGTATATGAGAGACAAAAGTATACTACCCTAAAATATGTCACTCTTGCACAAGGATTATTATGAGTTCAAGATTGTTTAGAAAAAGCAGACACAAGGAACTCTCTGCCAACCACCACCAATCTGAACCTAAATCAGGAATCCCCGTCATGAAGATGTCTCCCTGTACCAAGGACTTGGAAGCTGCATTAGCTAAAAGCACTGACTTTACTTGGGCTGACAGATTGTTCAATGGGTAACTAAAAGCAGGTTGAAAGCTTGGAATCTTGGCCTTCATTTTGTATCTGTTTCCTTTGCCTTGGGGAAAGCTGGTAATCCTCCACTTGAATGTACCAAGGTGAGAGTAACTGAGATATTCTACAAATTTTCAGGGGCATCATAATTAACAGATAGTCAACTGCTAGCTTTTGCAACATCCTTTTCCAGACCACTGGAGCAATGCCTGAAAGTCTCCAGTCATTGCCTAAATCAGAAGGATCTAATGCCACCTTGCTTTTCTAACTTGTCCTTTCTGAAAGTCAGTCTTTCTTAGATCACCATTATTCAAGGAACACCAGGTGTGATGGATAAACATCTTGTGAGAAGTATTAAAACAACACCTCCACCCTCCCCCAGCAGCACTGACTTTCTTATCAAAGCTCCACCTGACTGATAATAATGGACCAAACCCTGGTGTGACCAAGAGTTCTTCACCATGCATACTTTTGTTTCCTCAAGTTTTTAAAGCTGAAATGAAATGTGACTGTTAAAGTATGGAAATAGATTATGGGAAGAATTTGGATTCAGCTGGTCTCCTGTTCCAAACTCAGACATATTTGAACAGAAGGGAACACACCAGGGAGAACTCCTTGCCTCCTCTAACTCTGTGGATCTCTTTTAACAAATGTTGCTAGTGCCCTGCCCTTCCAGGGTTCTGACACCCTGGGAAGGGATTCCAGTTTATCTCAGCCACTGAAATTGACCAGTGTAGAAAAGCACATGCATTTAGGGATGATACTTTGATTTAAATATAGAAGGTTAATATAAACATTAGCACAATCATATTATTTGAGGGATTAAGACTCTGAAAAAAAAAAAAAAAAAGTAAGGCACAGCCTGATCCCACGTACTTTAATGGAGTCAAGTCAATGCACCCAACAAGGATTTGCATAGCAATAACCATAAGGTTAAAAAACCTTTTTTCCATATGATTATACAGTCTTTATCTAAGAGAAACCAAATTATATTCAGTGTATCTTGTAAAAAAGCAAGAGAACATAGATTTTACTTTGAAAATTATTTATCAACTGTTTAACACCCACAGCAATATAGTGGGATTCAAAGGTGTAAACCTAAAATTATGTAATTTACACTACACTTAGGAGCTGACGAAAAATTTTCTTCAGTCTTATTACTATTTCAATCATAAACTATTCTTCTATACTACGGCTACATTATAACACCTTTCATATAAGAGTGGTAGTCAGGTCCCAGTAAATCAAATTTCTATCTTTCTTAAATATGACCGGCGCATATACTTCCAATAGTTCTCCAAGCCCAGTTCTTAACGCTTTATAAAAACAGCAAATAAGAACCAAAAAGAATAGAAGAGTTCATGACTTCCAGGCAAGGGTCCATGGATACCCTGTGAGCCTTGGAGCGCGGTCCTTCTCCAAGTTAGCCATACTACCCCTGGCCAGGTTTATCCCCAACTGATGATGTGACTGAATAGGAAGCTTTTGAGAATTTTGTGACTGAATTGTGAGGCTTTACAGAGTATCTATTCCTAGTTTTTACCTCAGGACATTAATAAAAAATGGTTACATAAAAAACATAAGTTATTAAGAATGGCACAAAAATACTGAGAAATAAAAAAAATATTTATTACATAAAAAAGAGCACATGCATTTGCCTGAGATAAGGATATAAAATATAATCTCTTTTTTCCATCTATCCAACTTAAATTTAGACAATACTTTCTTTCTTGGAACTTACAGGAGACTAGCATACAAAATTTTCAAAATATGATTGTGAGAGACCAGAAAATGAAAACCCAGATATGCCTCTTTTTGCTTAAGGATTATATTGAGTTCATTTTTTTGAGAAAAAGTAGAATAAGTTACCCTTTTGTAAGGAAAATTTACCTTTACAAAATAAATCTCCATTGGTAAGAGTATCTCCTTCTCTATACAAAGAACAGAAGGAGGACTTATAAATCACAAGAATGCCTATAAGTTGAGAAAACAGAAACTTAAGTAAAAGCTTACCAATATTTACTCTGTTTTTCCTGGCCACTTTCTCTTATATGGATTCTCCCTCACCTTTCTTTGTTTTGAGTTGAAGATATTATTTAAGTCTGCATTCTAAGCCTCATATTTTGGGCTACTGATTCTCTGTGCTTGCCCCATATACATTATATACATGTGTTAATAAACTTCTGTTTACTTTTCTCTGATTAATATGTATTTAGTTTCAAGGATCCTTGCTGAAAATCTGGGAGGAAGTAAAAATTTTTTTTCCCTTTTTTATAAACTTCAAATCACCTAAAACCAAGAACAACAACAAAAATATCTTAATCAGCTATTATAAAAATGAATTTTCTAAACTGAAGTACTTACAAAAACATCAAAACTGAAATTCCCATATAAAAGTCTATGAATATTTAACAGAAGCTCTCAGCTCTTATGCATTCACGTATATTTCCACATATAATTTAGCCAGCCAGGTTCTGGGGCACTGAAGAGAAAAAGACCTAATTAGCAGTCATCTAAATTGGAGAAAAAATATAAAGGAAAATTTAAATAATTCTAGGATTTTTTTTGCCTTTGAGGAACAAATTGAAATAGAGTTTTTAAAATAGAAAAATAAGCTATAAATATTGTACTCTGAAATATGTCCTTGTGGTTTAATTTAGAGAGCACTGCAGGAAGTCAAAGCACATTTACCTTCCATACCAAGTGTTATATTTTATACACTGTTTGCTTTTCTCATTTTGGGCAGTTTTTTGGTAACCCTATGAACCCTTGCAAATGTAATGTTTACCATAGAAATGTTGGGAAAATACTAGAATTACACTCAAACACAAGGATACAAAAGAAGCATAATCAATAAAATCTTCCTGATGGCCAACCCATCAAAGATGCTGAGAGTCTATTGACTGAATTATATGAATGCAAAAACCAGTGTTCCTTCTTTTGGACTTATTTTGTATTTGTGTTTCCCTCCACAGTCCTTCTATTGACTTGCTTTTAGATTTTTCACAATGCTGTGAAACACTTTGGTGATTGTACCTTAGCTTATTTATCTCTCTCTTAAGTTTTTGTCCTCCCCTGGAACTATGCTAAAGCTCAGAAAACAATGCCCCAGCATTGTGGCTCATTGGCATGTTGAGTACTTTGAACTAAAAAGGAGCAGTTTCAGAGTCAGTTTTTCTGAACTTCTCCTACCCTCCTGCCTCATGCCTTTCATTTGTCCCCAAAACAAGTCACAGAAATTGAAATGCCCTTCCCCAAGATGGGTCATTGTTATGATTTGGATTTGAAATGTCCTCCAAAGTTTACTTATTAAAATCATAGTCCTCAATGAAGCAAAGTTTGAGGTGGGGCTTTTAAGCAATGATTGGATTATGAGTTCTGTTGCCTTATTAGTAGATTAATCCATTTGTTGGATTAATTATTTGAATGCACTACTGGGTTGTAACTATAGGCAGATGAGGTATGATTGGAGGAAATAGGTCATTGGTGGTGCCCTTAGGGATTTTGTCTTGTCCCCAACTTCTCTCTCTCTCTCTCTCCTTCCTGGTTGCCATAACCTGAGCAACTTTGCTCCAACATGTCCTTCTGCCATCATGTTCTGCTTTGGAGCCTGCTGACCATAAAGTGAACCTCTGAAACCAGGAGGCAAAAAAAAAAAAAAAAAAAAAAAAACACATGTCAGGTATTTTGGTCAACAACGAAAAGATGGCTAATACACTTATAGAAACTAGAACCACTGGCCAGGTATGATGGTGCAGGTCTGTAATTCCAGCCACTAGAGGAAGCTAAGGCAGGAGTATCACAAGTTCAAGGACAGCCTGGGCATCTTAACAAGATACGGTCTCAATATAAAAAAAATGGAGAGGACTGGGGACATCCCTCATTGCTAAAGCACCCCTGGGTTCAATCCTTAGTACACCATATCTAGTCCCCCCATGAAAAAGAAAGAAAGAATAAGAAAAATAAAAATAGTATTTCCTTTTCCCCCAAAGTCAGTAATAGAATTAGTATTATTATTCTATGTTTTCCTACCTATCTGTCTAGGAGCTGGCTATAAAGAAATTCTCGTATCTAACCTTATCCAAAAGGGCTGTTCCTCATACCAAGGAAAAAATGTCCAACAGAGAGGCCAAGAAAAGTCTGAACACACAGGACTTGTTTAATGTATTAGTTCATTTTCTGTTGCTATAACAAAATACAGAAGCTGAGTACTTTATAAAGAAAGGGGATTAATATAACTCTTAGCTCTGTGGGCCAAGATCAAGATGCTGGCATCCAGTTGGCTTCAGGTAAAGGCCATAAACTTGGTTATATCATGTCTGAAAAGCACAAAGGGAAGCAAAAGCATACAGAAAGAGCATCTGTGTCATAAAGCCCCAGAGGAGATGCCAGCCTTGCTTTATTATGTCCCATTCTTAGTAACCAATCTAGAGAGAGTATGAGCTCACTCCCGGAGAAAAGCATTAATACATTCATGAAGGGAAGATCCCTCATGACCCAAATTCCTCCTAAAGTCCTGCCACCTCTCAACATTATTGCTTTGAGGAATTAAGCCTTAACATGATTTTTGTTGGATTAGAGCCATAATCTAACCATTGCAGTGGGTTTCCCACCTCGGTTTAGTACCATTAGATCATGCCATGTTTGTGTGATCACATTGCTATACTTATGTCCACTTTTCATCAATCCTAAACATAAAATTGTATAATTTCCCCTGTATTTTGTGTCTACATTCTAAAATGTCACATAACACAGGTTAAATAAATTTGTTATGCTTTTTTTCAGTCTGTCTATTGTTAAAGGGTTTTGAACATGACTCTTCTTTTTAATTAAATTATTTATTCTAATTTGCTAAAAACAATGGCAGAATGCAATTCATTTTGTATTACACATATAAAGCACAAATTTTCAAGTCACTGATTGTACACAAAGCATTTTCACACCATTCGTGTCTTCATACATATACTTAGGGTAATGATGTCTAACTCATTCCACCATCATTCCTACCGCCTTTCTCCCTCAATCCCGCTACCTCCCCATTGCCCTATCTAAAGTTCCTCCATTCCTCCCATGCTCCCCTCCCCATCACCATTTATGAGTCACCATCCTCATATTAAAAAAAAAAAAAAATTAGGCCTTTGGTTTTGGGGGATTAGCTTGCTTCATTTAGCATTATGTTCTCCAACTCCATTCATTTACCTGCAAATGCTATGATTTTATTCTCTTTTAATGCTGAGCAATGTTCCATTGTGTATATATACGCAAAAGTTTTTCTGTCCACTCATCTAGTGAAGGGCATCTGGGTTGGTTCCATAATTTAGCTATTATGAATTGTACTGCTATAAACATTGATATGACTATGTCCCTGTAGTATGCTGTGTTTTAAGTCCTTTGGGTATAAACCGAGGAGTGGGATAGCTGGGTCAAATGGTGGTTCCATTCCATGTTTTACAAGGAATCTCCATACTGCTTTCCAGATTGACTGCACCAATTTGCAGTCCCACCAGCAATGTATGAGTGTGCCTTTTTCCCCAAACCCTTGCCAACACTTATTGTTGTTGGTATTGACGGGACTCATGAAGGATGAATATGAATTTTCAAAATTTAAAAGATCGTGTGAAGGTTAAGTATTATTATTTTTATTGTTCAGAAACTCATAAACATCAAATGACAAAAGACTTCTAATGACAAAAGATTCTGTTACTGAAATTATTTAATGTTGAGGTTTTTAATTATGATTTTTTTTTTTTGGTAAGGAATGAACCCTCATAAACCAACCCAAGTTTTAAAGGAAGTATTTTTAAAGGGCATAGGAGAATCTCATGCACAAGTAAAAACAGGAGACTAAATGTAGATAGATCACTTAAATGATGAAACAAAAAATAAAATAGGAGTAGTTGAGCAGGAAAAATAATCTTGATTTTGATTTTTGCTGAATACTTTCTCTTCCTCCCCACCTCCCCAAATTTTGGAAATATTTTGCTCAAACAACCTCTTTTATTTCTATTATTTTATTGTAATATGTGTCCCCAACAAAGAGGAAACTATCTATAGAAATAAACAAGAACCATCTGTCAATATTAGAGACCAAAATGCTAACAGAGCAGGAAAGGAGGTCTCATAAGCAGTGAGATGACAGGACTGTTGTCCAACTATTAGTGTTTCATGGCAAAACTGGATCCAAAGAAGATGATTAAAGCAGTGGATAGGTCAATTCAAGAGGGATGGATGGCCTACTTGAAATTCTTTGATCCACCTCTATCTTCATTCCCCTGGTTCAAATGCTTCACACAGCAGGTAGAACAGATTCCATTTTTTTTCCAACCCAAGGAATATGCTCATATGTCTTTCATTGTCTTTTTCCACATGCTTTGTTTATTTTAGGTTTAAGGGGAAGAGAGAAAACACAAAAAGAATAAACATATAGTATTATAAATTTGGTTCTCCAATTTTCAACTGCTTTAACTTTTAGATTAAATTTTCCGTTATACTGAGCCATGGTCTAAATATGTACTAGGTATGATAGCATCCAAAATATCAAGAACCCAGTAGTTTCCCTTCTCTCTTAGGGTTCTCTGGAATTCCATTTCATGACTCTGGTATTCCTTCTTTTTTTAAGTGTATTCATGACTTCTATGTCTCCCTATAATTTTTCTCTAATTTTGGTACCAATTGGTAGCGGTTTTACTCTCTGTGATTCTACCATCATAAGAACTTTCTGTTTGAACATGTATCACCATGAGATAAGAGTCCATTAAGGAATTTGGATGTGTAGTTCAGTGCTAGATTGTTTGTCTTGCGTGTGTGAGGCCCTGGATACAATCCCAGGCACTGAAAAAAAAAAAGTATATCAGTTCACTGTCTTAAGGTCAGAGGCAAATGATATCCATTTGCCCACATTTTTCCTATAACTATGATCCAATTATGTCTTTGGATGGTAAAATTAGCAATGGAAGCAATTAAGTAGGTTTTTTCCCAATTAACTGAGATTATGAGTGAATGCAAATTCTCTAAAAATATTAGAGAAATAACTACTCTCATTAACCACAAGAATCATCTATTTCAAATTCCCATATTACCCCTATTTATTTGCCAAATGGTCATCTAGCCTCTATGGTAGACACCACTGTGATGGAAATTTCTTTGTCATTGAAGTAGCCTACATTGCTTGTGAGAATATTACAAGTTATGTTAACCTTTAGTTATATCAAAATCTACTTACTTGTAAATTTGGTCTATATATCCTACTTATGCCTCTGGAACAATGAAACTTCATTGTATATTACAATGGCAGGATTTCACATTTTGAAATATTTATATCTCACCTAAGTCTTTCCTGTCTAAGCTAAATATTCTAATCATCATTCTTTGGACAAAAGTAAAAATACAAGTTAATCCACAATTTATATACAAGGGAAATAGTGAAAAAAACTGTGTTCGTAATTACAAAAAGTTGGAGGGTTAAAATCTTGATACATTTGATGGAAGATAAACTGAAAGCAAATCCTGAAAGTGTCTTCGAATCCTTTGCTCTATTTCAAATTTGAGGAAATGGAATTGTTAAGAACTCATTCAAGGTCAGATGAACTACAAAACTGAGGTACAATCAGAAGCACAGTGTTAAGATTCTTAATCTCCCTCCAAAAGGCTTTCATCATCTGCATTACCCTTTTTCTCAACTCGTCTCTCTAGGTGCACCTTTCCTTCTTCTTTCCTCAACCTATTTTCCAAAATCCAGCCATGATATATTTCTTCAGTATCCTGTGATAGGCTACATTCTTCCTTGTTGCTGAACCATTGTGCGTGATCTTGCCTATATGCCTATATGTGAAATATTCTTTTTCCAAATCTTTATTTTAGTAACCTCTACTTATAACTCAGGTCTTCATATCATTTTCTTGGGGATATGGGGATGTTTTTATTAAATGCATGGAACCATGTAATGTATGTCTATTATATGTCCATTTAGAACTTTGACCCTTAAACCAAGTATGTATACAGTTAATCCACGTGACAAGATAAATGTGGCAGCCATAATATAAAAGTGACATTTGTTACATCAATAGCAGCTTTAGTTATAGTTGGGAAGTAACGATTTTGAGAAGAAAATATTGTACTTCATTGAACCAAAATTCCTTAATATTCAGCTTTACTTCTCTTGATGACATTTGGATATATTCACACTAGTTGTTCTTATGGTAACATTTCTAGAGCACTGAACAAATGGGGTATAGTTCCCACTTTTATTATGACTGCCTCCATGATTGCCCTGAGCTGTTGGTTTTTTCCAAATGACATTAAACATAAGAAGTTTAAAAAGTCCCCTCACTGTCCACTAGTCAAAGCCTTGTCATACAGGAGGCACCTGTTTTTACCCATCTGACAAAAGCAATGTAAGTTCATGAGCTATTTTAATTCTGACTTCTAAGCAGTCAACTCCAAGGAGAGAGGGAACACATGTAAGAGTTTTCCTTCAGGCACTTTTCCCAAAGGGATTAACTGCCAGGTTTTCTTCAAATTAAACATGATCTGATGTCTGTACTGCCTCAGTGCCTCCATTTCCTAGAAACCACTGGAACCTCTACTTGAAGACAGTCATTCTTAGAAAGTGTTTTGACACATTAGGAAGAAGAACAGATGACAAAATTGTATGACTAAGACGTTTTTGTTTTGTTTTGTTGGAATTTTAAATCACATTACCATCTTTAATTTATTTTTATTTTTTCCCCCCAAAGAACATGCAGACAAAGAATCCCTGAATAGCCTACATAGAGCAAATAGCACTGCCTGGCTAACTATGAGAAAGTAAATTTGCATACCTAGGGGAAAGTGTGTATAGAGATCACAGATGAGTCCATTTTAATAACTGACCCTTTGATCACTGAATCAGTCTTCCTAGCCGGTAAATGCTAGAATTCAGCAGCTTCCTTGGGGAACTATGGCAGCTACCCCTCTGGCCAGTTCCTGTTGCTCTCTTTCAGGGTTACCTTGCCTCTACTTTAGCAGTACTATGAGCCACTGATTCTCTGACAGTGGTGCCCAAGTTGTGGAACTGACTGATCCTCCACCATGACCTAGCAGTTTTCTCTGATACTGCTATCCTTGCCTATTTTTTTTTGTTGTTGTTGTTGTTGTTATTTGTCCCCTGATCAGTCTTCCCATGACATTTACTCCTCCTGGACTTCCCACACAGCAATGCTGAATTCCTCTTAGTATCTGCAATATTTGAGAGCATCATTTCTTTCCATTATCATCCCATAAAGTGCCACAAAACCCATTTTTAGAAATGTGATAGTCACATCCTTCCTTCTGATGAGAAAGCACCTCATCTTTCTCACTCATTGCTTGGTCATCAGCCTCCCCTTTGCTGAGTCACTTTGTCAGTTTTACTGCTCAGTTTTTTCTTTCCCAGGGTATTTGGGTGAGTGGTATCTGGGTGAGGAATGGGTCAAATACAGCTTCAAAGTTCTACTGGGAACCTCTGAACCACTCCCAGAGACCTGCTGCCAAGTCTAACCCATGAGACTTTCCCCATTGCAATTTCAGAGTTTTCCATTATTTTATTTTACTTTTTTCTACTTTTCAAGGAATATGTGGCTTTTATGAGTCTCTTATCTTCCAAGTCTGTTCAAATCATGTCCTTGTGGAATCTCAGATATAACTCTTGAGCATCAAGAAAATCAGTGGAGGCCGGAAGATGGCCGCTGCGTACGGGGGTTGCTGAAGTGCTGAGGGTGGTGCTCAAAGCAGCGGCTATAATAGAGATTTCGCACAGTCTCTTAGAGCTTTCACCGTTAATCTGTAGCGGACCACTTTGCCAAGGAGTAGGAAGAACAAAGAAATCAAAAAAGAGACGCTTGGATGCTCAGAGCCGCGGGCGCTTTGCTCCCATCTGCTTCCTCTTTCGCTTCGCTCCGGGCGGAGAAGCTGAATGTGTAATCAGCAGTGGATTGTAAGTACCCGAGGCAAAGAAAGCTCAGTGCGCC
>NW_025999990.1:25228246-25309908 GCF_001458135.2 Marmota marmota marmota | reverse complement strand
TTAGACCGTGGCCGCCATTAGAAGATGGCGCCGGCTTCCACTGTGGCCTGTGACAAACAACTCCTAATATGGAGAATTGGCACGCAATCCCTTCCCATCCTATGAGAAAGGTCCACGTGGCAGCTTAAGATTGGTATGCGGGAGGCTTTATTAGGCTGTGCTTGGGCGCTCGGCGGTGGGTTGCTAGAAGATGATACTTGAATCAAGGCCTGAATAAACTGCTGAAAGAAGAATCCTGTGTCGTGTTTTCCCTTGCTGGCGAGGGGTCGCAACAACAAAACAAAACCGAAACAGAATGAAACAAAAACGGAATAAAAAATCGTTGTATCAATTTTCTCTTCCTCAGGGCCGAACAACTTCAAACCTTGAGCCAACCATTTTTCCCAGTTTGCCTGAGAAAGTTCTAGGGATAGGCAGCTTGAAACAAAAACAAAATAAATCAAAACCAGAACACATTGTTTTTTTGAAATGGTCACCCATTCTCTCGCCTTCCCTCAGGGGCGAGCAATTTCACTTACCTCCGAGCTTCAGGCGTTCCCTGTACGGGCCGCCAAATGCCGCAGTCTGGCTGGGCACAAATCACGAGCCACTGAAGCAGGAACAAACTTTATTTCTGAACTCCACCAGCACACTCCACACACGCTCCTGGGAAAAATGCCGAACCATGCCACGCGGCCCCTCCCAGGACACACTACTCCAACAGGAAATCCCTCCTCCGGAATTCCCTCCTACCACACTTCCCCAACCAATGGGAACTCTCCTGGAGTCCTGCAAGAGCTCCAAAGTAGCAGGCCTAGGCAGACAGCAGGGGTCTAATCTCCAATTGAATGCGCATCTTAACAAATCATTATCATCTCAATGGCTTGCTGGGGTCACCTTTCAACCAGAAATGGCATGTGTCATTCCTACTTGGCTATGGCTCTCAGCATTTAGGTCTATTGATGTGATGTATTATGTTTATTGATTTCCATATATTAAACCAAACTTGCATCCCTGGGATGAGCCCCACTTGATTGTGGTGCACTATCTTTTTAATATGTTTTTATATGAGATTTGCCTAATTTTATTGAGAATTTTTGTGTCTATGTTCATCAGGGATATTGGTCTGAAGTTCTCTTTCCTTGATGTGACTTTTTCTGGTTTTGGTATCAGGGTGATACTAGCTTCATAGAAGGAGTTTGGAAGAGTTTCCTCCCTTTCTATTTCATGGAATAATTTGAGGAGTATTGGTATTAATTCTTCTCTGAAGATCTTATAGAACTTGGCTGAGAATCTGTCTGGTCCCGGGCTTTTCTTGGTTGGTAGGCTTTTGATGGCATCTTCTGTTTCTTTGCTTGAAATTGATCTGTTTAAATGTGTATGTCCTTCTGATTTAGTTTGGGCAGGTCCTATGCCTCTAGAAATTTGTGGTGTCTTTGAGATTTTCTATTTTACTGTGGTACAAATTTTCAAAATAGTTTCTAATTATCTTCTGTATTTAAATAGTGTCTGTTGTGATATTTCCTTTTTCATCACAAATTTTAGTAAGTTGAGTTTTCTCCTTCTTTTCATTAGAGTGGTTAAGGGTTTATCAATTTTATTTATTTTTTCAAAGAGCCAGCTTTTTGTTTTGTCAATTTTTCAATTGTTTCTGTTGTTTCAATTTTATTGATTTCAGTCCTGATTTTAATTATTTCCTGTCTTCTACCACTTTTGGTGTTGATTTGTTCTTCTTTATTTAGGGGTTTGAGATGTAACATCAGGTCGTTTATTTGTTGACTTTTTTATTCTTTTAATGGATGAGCTCAATGCAATGAACTTTCCTGTTAGCACTGACTTCATAGTGTCCCAGAGGTTTTGATATGTTGTATTGGAGTTCTCGTTTATCTCCAAGAAATTTTTTTTATCTCCTCCTTGATGTCTTCTGTTATTCATGCATCATTTAATAGTGCATTATTTAATCTCCAGGTATTGGAGTAGCTTCTATTTTTTATTTTATCATTGATTTCTAATTTCATTTCATTATAATCTGATATAATGCAGAGTCCTATCTATATTTTTGTATTTGCTAAAACTTGCTTTGTGGCATAACATATGGTCTATTTTACAGAAGGATCCATGTGCTGCTGAGAAGAAATGTATTTGCTTGTTGATGGGTGGAGTATTCTATATATGTCTGTTAAGACTAAATCATTGATTGTATTATTGTATTCTGTAGTTTCTTTGTTTAGTTTTTGTTTGGAAGATCTGTCCAGTAGTGAGAGGTGTGTTAAAGTCACCCAGTATTATTGTGTTGTGGTCTATTTGATTCTTGAAATTGAGAAGAGTTTGTTTTGCAAATACCAAATGTCTTCTTTGATATAATGAGAGCAACTAAGAACAGAGCAGGGAGGAAGAGCAGGAAGAAAAGATTAACATTAAACAGATACATGAGGTGGGAGGGAAAGGGAGAGAAAAGGGAAATTGCATGGTAATGGAGGGAGACCCTCATTGTTATACAAAATTACATATAAGAGGTTGTGAGGGGAATGGGGAAAATAAACAAGGAGAAATATGAATTACAGTGGATGGGGTAGAGAGAGAAGATGGGAGGGGAGGGAGGGGGGAGGGTAGAGGATAGGAAAGGTAGCAGAATACAACAGTTACTAATAGGGCATTATGTAAAAATGTGGATGTGTAACTGATGTGATTCTGCAATCTGTATTTGGGGTAAAATTGGGAGTTCATAACCAACTTGAATCTAATGTATGAAATATGATATGTCAAGAGCTTTATAATGTTTTGAACAACCAATAAAAAAAAAATTAAAAAAATAAAAAATAAAAAATAAAAAAAGAAAAAAAAAAAAGAAAATCAGTGGATATGAATTTTTCACATGGAATTTTGAAAAATACACTCATACATATACAACAGCTTAGATTTCATTCTTCTAAATGCCTAACATTTCACATCTATCCTATGCTTATAATTAGGAAATTCATATAATGAGACACTAAGGAAGAAAGTCCAATTCTAGAGAAGGTCTTATTCTTCCCCAGTTCCCTTTATTCTTTGCTTAGCTACATTTTTTTAAGAGAGAGATAATTTTTAATATTTATTTATTTATTTTTAAAGTTTTTTGGCAGACACAACATTTTTGTTTGTATGTGGTGCTGAGTATCAAACCCGGGCCGCACGCATGCCAGGCGAGCACGCTACCGCTTGAGCCACATCCCCAGCCCACCTTAGCTACTTTCATCCCAGGTCTTCTGGAGATACTCTAGGGGTGAGGCTTCCTACAGGTAACAGTTGATCTCATCAGCACCTGTGTCCCTTGCTCTCCTGCTGTTGGAAAACCCCACACATCACATGTTTTTACAGACCATTGGAAGTGGTAAGTAAGTGGTCAAGGTTCACTGGGAGTGAGACACCTCTAGTTCTGGGGAAACCACAGGGTTGACTCGAATTTTTGTGGCTGGAGAGATTGCCCACACCATTGGACAGGCAGCATCTGAATTTTCTTTCTTTTTTTTTTTTTTCTGAATTCCAAAGACTAAACAATGGAAACTGTGGTGGCTCTCAGGAAATGGCAAGAAAGAATAATAAAAGTAACATTCTGAAGGTCCTACAAGTTCATCCCATCTGTGCTGGTACATAGCTGTTATAAAAATTAAAATTTTTATAATAATTTCTCAGATCAGTAAAAGCGAGTGGTTATAATTTTGTTTTATTTTAAAAAACCCTTAAGAACAATCAGGCCTACACGATCCAGAAATTTGATGGAAATAAAGATTGGGAATTTGTATTTTAGGAGTTGGGCTTAATACCCAATGAAGAAAGGCCTTCTATTCTGGAAAATAGGATAGTTAATAGATAATTTGTTAAATTAGCCAATTAGCTTATATGAGTTTTATTATATCTCAGCTAGAAAATATATATTCCTCAATATGTGACATTTCAAACCAAGTTTTAAATGTGATTCTCCCTTCTTCCTATTACAGGTATAAATGGCATCTTATTGTGCTTTTAATTATTTGGCACAGGAATGGCTTAATTTTATTCAATATTGAAATTTTGGCAGGCCTAAATTTCCTCCAACTTTGCTGAAATGATAAAAAATTAGAACTTGTCTCATAGAACATATGAACTAGAACTGAACATTGCAATAATGAATGTGAAATCTACTGTTCTCATATAACGTTATTTACTCATTAATTCATAAGAGTATTACACAAAACAAAGAGAAGTATCTATTCTTGAAATGTAAAGAATGTGACTACAGTGTTAATGTGATATTACATGCATTTTTTTAAAAAAAGAGAGAGAGATAATTTTTTTAATATTTATTTTTTAGTTTTCGGTGGACACAATATCTTTATTTTTATGTGGTGCTGAGGATCAAACCCAGTGCCCAGTGCATGTCAGGCGAGCGCGCTACCGCTTGAGCCACATCACCAGCCTCAACACATGCATGTTTTAAGGGCAAGACAGAGTGGTGGGAAGACCCCATTCCCAGGAATCCAGAGTCCAGGAATTGGACCATCTTTTCACCAGAGTACTCAGTGAAACTCAGCTACTCATTTAAGCATTTCATATCTCAGTTTCCTTTAATGAAAAATAAAAGATTTCATACATTGACCTCTGAAGCTTCTTCCATCTTTTTAATTATGTGATTCTCTGGTTTTGAATACTGTCAAAGGGATTTCACATTAATTTTTCTGAATGACAAATGAGCTCACAATCTTCAAAAAGCTGTTTAGAATGGCCTTTTGATTTCAACTTTATAAATAATACAATTGCAACACAGTGAACAGTATGGACACATCTAAGTCATACAGCTAGTTTAACGCTACAACTGTTTGGTATCTCTGGATTTTCTTGACATTACTGTGGAAATATACAAAGGGGTGGTCTGGACATTGGGATATTTTTGGCATACAACAATCTCAGTCATTGTTTTTCATTTGAAAAAAAATCAAGATCATATCACTCTGTATATTTTTCCAGGTTAATGTTAGATTGAAATTATTGATACCTGGGAAAGCATTATGAAAGCTGTAAAATGTTATTCATATGTATTAACCAGATTACATAGTAATGCTGAAAGCACCAACATAATTTTTAACAGAGTTGTTTGATGCTACACATTCATCATCACAATCAGCTCATTAGAAATTCTTGTTTTGTGTGTGTGTGTGTGTGTATGTTTTATTGAAAAAGCAAGCAATATGTAAATGTTACATATTTTGTGTAAAGTTCCTTGAAGGTTTTTTTTTTTTTTTTTTTAGTAAAGTCAAAACTCAGCTTTATTAATTCATTTGCCATATATTTATTGAATTCCCACTGTCTTCCAGTGGCTGCTTGGGGTGTTAAGAAAACAGAAATAAGTGATAAAGGTCAACTTCTGGTATCATGAAATGTATAATTTAGTAAGAGGACCAAGAAAAAATAAATAGTAACCAAGAAAAATAATTCAAGTTTTGATGAGTTATTTGATTGAAAAAAAACACACAATGAGATAGTTAGAATTTAATGAACTGAGAATGAAATTACAGAAAGGACCAGGCAGGGAAAGTTGGTGAGAAAATCCAAAGCATACAACGGGAACCAGCATTACTTACTATTTTAGTCAGCTTTTTTGCTACTGTGAACAAAAGACCTGACCAGGACAACATAGAGGGGAATAGTTTATTTGGTGCTCACATTTCCATAAGTCTCAGTCTGTAGATGGCCAACTCCATTGCTTTAAGCCCAAGATGAGGTAAAACATCAAGGCAAAGAGAGTGGAAAACGGTGTTAAATTGAAATTATTGATACATGGGAAAACATTATGAAGCTCAGGATAAGACAAAAAGGAAGCAGAGAGAGCTCTTCTGCTCACCAGGGACAAAATATAAACCCCAAAAGCACATCCCCAGCACATCCCTCCAGCCCCACCCTACCTACCTATAGCCACCACCTTGTTAATTCTTTCTAATGGATTAATGTACTGATTAGGTTAAGGCTTTCATAACCCAATTGTTTCACTTCTAAACATTTTTGCATTGTCTCACACATGAGGTTTTGGGGAATATCACAAATCTAAAATATGTACCTACTATCTAAGAAAATAAAAGAGTTTGTATGTGCCAAGAGAAGTTAGGTAGGACGTGAACTGAGAACTAACTATTGGATTTAGTCACATGGGGATCATCAGGGATATTGACAAGTGTAATTCAATGAAGTTATTGGAAAAGAAAAAGTTAGTTTGGACAGATTTAAGTGAAGAGTGTGGGGTGGGGAAGTGGAAATTGTGGATGCAGGCATTTTATTTTTAAAAAAGGTATAGATTGTATAATGCTAAATATACATAAATTAATAACCAGCTGGCTATGGATATTTAAAGGATGCTAATGGGTTAAAATTAACCTGTGGAATGATTACAACTATCCAATAGGCAAACTAATTCATTTTACAGGCATATTTATGCAGTTCAAAATCTAACACACAGCAAATAATTTAAAATGGAAAAGCAAAATAATGTGGGGTAGAACACAATAAAAATACTATCGAAATATTCATGTAAATAAAGGCTCTAGGTAATTAATATAAACTTGTTAGAGTATGTAAACAAGTCTGGATGGCGCCTGGCATTTTGCCAGGGGGAGTGGTTTGTGAAGTAACGCCAGCGAGCCATTAAGTGTGGAGATTCCTTATTGGTTGACTGATGTATCTAGTTTATGCTAATTAGATAAGCTGTGTGGAATGTATAAATACTGCTCCTGTCCTGCAATAAACTGCTTCCATTCCTGCTGTATCAATCTACACAAGTTCTTTGTCACCCCCCGGTTATTTTGCCCAGCCAGCCGGGCTGCGGCATAAACTTATTCTGAACTCTCCTGCAATGACAGAAGGGGAGAATTATACATCATAAATAGTCCTCATTTTATGCTAAAAGGAAAGATTTTTTGTTTCTCCACCTTTTCTTTGTCCACAACCCAGGTAACAGTTGAAAAAATAAATAAATAAAAGCTTGAAATGCAGACATTATGCAACCCATCCAGCTGTTGTCTTATAGAGATCTTACAAAAAATACATGTGTTCTCCATGTAATATATCTTGACCAATAAGAGACAGAGAAATGTGGTTAAATTGTACTTCATGAAGGCTACTTTGGAAGTCTTTGTAGGAAATACATGAGATGGGACAAAAAGAGGGTAAGTGATTTATGACATGTATCTTTATGATGATAACTTCGCCTAATAGAGGGCTAGAAATCTAATGAAGAAATTGATAGAAAACAGTGATTCTGCACTTTTGTGATGGCTAGAGGCTAGAAGAGTCAAAAGTATGTTGGATGACAAAATCAAGATCCATAGAAATCTCTATATATGAGCTGAATATAATAAGGCAAAATTTAACAGATCTAATGTTAATGCTCAAAAGTTTGAATCAATATACAGCTTTGCAAATCTAAGAATAGTTCAGACTATCTAGCAGAGTGATATGTAATATTGTGATATAAAATAATTTTGAAAAGAGTTTAAATCTACATGTGCACTGAAATTATTGCAATACATATCCAAAATCATAAATCAACATGTGTTGAAATTAACACAAACCTAACATTAAAAAAATTCCCACTTTATTTTTTATTTCTCAGAATTCAATGTTCATCTTCAGATAATTCTTGTCCCTAATTTTAGGAGTAAATGAACTGGGACTTGCTTAAATGATATTACTAAAAGGAATTGAATCCACAATCTGGGATATTTTATTAGTTTGGCCTGGAGTAAGAAAGATTTTGGGTGTGCTATGATATAGATTAGCTCACTTCAAACAACTAACTATGGTTCACTTATTCTTTTTGAACACAAGAAATCTAATGGGTAGAATATTAAGGAAAAAAAAATGGCTGATTTTAGCTCTGCGTAAGTAAACTGTTCAAAGATACATAGATAGTCCTGAACTTATGATGGCTGGATTTCATGATTTTTCAACTTCACAGTGGTGCAAAAGTAATAAACTGTCAGTAGAAGCTGTATTTCTGATTTGAACTTTGATCTTTTCTGAGCTAAGGCTACATTGGAAAGCTGGGTAGGAAGCCACAGTTCCCGGTCAACCAGGTGATTAAGGGGGAACCACTTTGCACTCTATAGTGCAATTGCTCAGCTATCATGTTCAGTAATTCAGTGTATTAAGCCCATTTTGTCAAAACAATATTTTCAGTTTATGATAGTTTTTTCCTGGACATAACCACATCATAAATGAAAATGCATGGGTACTGTTAAATAAGTTGAATTTGGAAAAAAAAAAAAAAAGAGCTCTCTTTTTATAGTCCCCTAAGTACATGGTGGAAAGGGTTCAAATATTAAAAAGCAACTGAACAGAAAACCATTTATATGCAAACACGTCCTTGATAGTTATTATTTTTATCTTGTTTTTAATAAGAAAAATACAACATGGAAGATAGCAAAATTTCTAAAATCTTCTAGTTGAATTTGAAAATGTTTTCTAAGAAAACTTACGGGCTTCGTCCTTGCAAGGGGAGGTGACTTAAATTTCTACCACTTATCTGCGTTATTTTATTGTAGAAAGCAGGATATGCATACACATCCGCTGCCTTGGGGAATGTCGATATTTACGTCTTTCTTTAAACCAAATAGCCCCTGATATAATTTCGGTTTTCCCTGACGACATATGCCCATGTGAGTCAAGAGAGATGATCATTACAGCATCCCATTTTGGACAGTGCACATTTTACTACCCCTGCCTTGATCACCTGGCAATACCGTTCTTTCATTTTTCTCCCAGCAAGCCTGGCTTTCCGTAGAGCATGGGCTGGGTAGTACAACAGCTGATCTCAGCTCTCAGAGGGTTCCTGCTGAGCAGCTGGTTGGATTTTGCTTTAAACTTGTTTGCACAGAGCTGCTGTGTACAGCTGTTTACCCCATCAAGTTTATCTCCCGAACACAGCACAAAATAATTTATTTTTATAGGGAATTCTTCATAATAAGGGATCACAAATGGCTTCTCAGGGAGAGTCAATCATAGAATAAAGAGGAACAGAAGGACTGAAGGGGAGTTGTAAAGTGAGAAAGTGACACAGGAGAGGTAAATGTTCCAGGGAAAGTAAGAATTCCAGCAGGCTGAGAAGAAAGACCCTGGGGGGGGGGACTAGAAAAGGTGATGGATGGTGGTGAGAGAATGTTGAGGTGCCAGGAACCCAAGTGTCAGAGGAGAGGAATAAAGAGCACCTGTGAAACATTCTCTGCTCTGTGTTTTCACTGGTTTAACTTAAGCCCACATGGACAATCACCAAGTGAAGAGTGGAGACCAATGTCTAGACAATTGACATTTTGTTTAACAAATGCATTTTGATCATGTAGATTTGGAAAACACTGATCTCAGGATCACCCAGGATGCCTGTTAAATATATAGAGATGTTGAGTCTCCTACCAAACATAGTAATTAGAATTGGATCAATCACACTGTGATTCATATAAGCAGTCCAATTTGAGGAACAAAGACTGAGGAACACATTTGGTCACAAGCCACCAGAGAGCTAACTTACAAGAGTTCATTCCTAAAAACACTTATTTTCTTCATGCAGGGAATCTGAAAGTAGTTGGCCATGCATGAACATTGAGCCCATAGCTTAGAAATGTCATCAGGGACCCACGCTTAGGCAATGTGGTATACAATCCACCATCCCTGCTTATGGATATTTGTATCATATACTACATGCTAACTCATAAGCGATTTTAAAATGGCTGTCCTAATCCAGACACAGAGTCCTCATTAAAGGCAGGAGAGAAGAGGAAATAGAGGGAAAAGAGCCTGTTCACTTTCATCAGGGAAGATTTCCTGTTTAAGTAAATTAAAATTGAGACCAGCCCTGTGGAATCCCTCAGTAAACAATGTTGTTTATCCCTCAAAAAAGTGACCTTAATCTTCATTGGTGTGCATAAACCTAGCTTGGGACATTTCTTCCAAATGTTTACTTTAAGGGAAAAATGAAACGTTAGGCCAATCAGTCAGAACCACCTATCCTTGTAAAACTAGGAACTCTCCAGAAGGATAGTCCAAATAAGTAGTTGTGTAACTGTAACTGGGTATTTTCTTTGCTTTACTTCCATGTTCATTCCATAAAACTCTTCCCATTCTGTCTCTGTAGAGTAGCCCCTGATTCACATCTGGTATGAAGCTGTCCAATTCATGAATCGTTGTTTGCTCAGATACACTCTTCAAAATACTATTCATGCCTAAGTTTACCTCTTAATATTCCTCCAAAACCACACCAGCAGAATTTCACTTAGGTCCCATTGGGCAGCAAGCACTATGTCAAGGAGCTACTACCCAATTAAGAGGAGACCAGGAAGGCAAAGGTTAAACCCTCTGTAGTAAAAAAAAAAAAGAAAGAAAGAAAAAAAAGAAAAACAAAAACAAAGAAGGAAACTGGGAATAATGTTGAGTCTGGCAAAATTATAGTGTCTGCTACATTGATTTAGGTCATTTCTAAAATTTTATGGATGAACTACTCCAACATTTCCAGGTGATATGATTTGTTTGCAGCATGGAAAATTTGAAAATTGCACTGTGTTGGCTCCTACTTCAGTGAATCGTCCTCTAAACTACTTTAGTCCCATACCTATTCTATACAGGTTTTCAATGTTATCTTAAGAGATCTGAGTCTTCTTGATTTTTACTCTGGCTACAAGTTTATGAACACATTGTAGCTGTTATAATAGAGATTCCTGATTCTCTTGCCAGATATATTAAGTAACAAGCTCAGGAATAAAAGCTGGATATTTTAAACAAATTATTGTGTTTTATCAAAACTTTAGATGAGCTGGTATGGTGAGATTTTTGCCCAGGGAAAGCAAAACTCATCAACTTCTACTTTGCTTCTCTACTTACAACAGAAAGAATAAACTTTATACTTAAAAGGACAGGATGGACTTGGTTAAGAAAAAGAGCCAAGCCTTAGAAATATTGGAAAGAAGTAATGGATTATTGTTTTAAATTATTTCAAAGTTCCAAGAGCAGGTAGATAACAATGTAAAGAAGCAAAGGAATCTATAAATTGTTAACAAAAATAAGATTAGAAATATTGAAATAAAAGCAGAACTGATAAGTTGGCTGAAAAAAGAAACAGGAACATATTTCAATAAACAAAAGTTTCTCAGAGCTTAGTATTTCTTACTCTACCAACACACTGATAATTCTGAAAAAATATGGACCTGTAATATAATTTAAAAAAGAGTTTTATAACATAGAGAAGAAAGAGTTCAGAAGAAAGTGAGGGGTTCTCTATGAGAATATTAAGGTGGTGCTCTCTATCTGTGAGGTGTACCCCAAGAAGCCCAGCAGAATCCTGAACCCAAAGATAAATAGTACCAAATCCTGTAGTTTAGCCTTTCTTGTCGTAATTATGTACTTATCATTGAAATGTGGCCATAACTTTTTCAGTTTGAAGTATAATAGCAAAACTAGCAAAATTTTGTTTTTCTTCTTCACAATTTCCCAATTTATTCTTACTGTAGATGCTAGCAACCTCAGCAATATGATATTTCTTCTTTCCCTAGGGTTGTGAACTTTTACCTTTCACTTAAAGAAAACATAATATGCCTCTCTTTATCATATCTGAATTGCAGGCATCGCTAATCTTGTGTTTTGGACAATTAAAAAGTTAAATTACAGTTGTTTGAACACAAGCACTGAGGTATCACAACTATAATGCAATAGACACTTTGATAATCCAGATGGCTACTAAGACACTAATGGGTAGGGGATATATACAGTGTGCATGTACTAACAGAAGGCATGATTCACATTCAGGGCTGGACTAAGCAGGATAGTTTGAGATTTCTTCATGCTGCTTAGAATGGAAAGCAATTCAAAATTTATGAATTATTTATATCTGTAATTTCATTCAATATTTTTGAAACTTGGCTTACTATGGGTAACTGACAGAAGGTGAACCCTTTGATTAGGAAGGACTATTGTACATTCTTCTATAAGGCATTTGTGACATTTTTTATGCCATGCTAAGAGAAAACTGAGTTAAAGTGAGCCATGGAAGAGCATGGCAACACAAAGTGGACCCATATATGTTTTATTTATTTTTTACTTTCATGCAACCAAAAATTAAATGTTTATGTTCTAAGCAATTTTAATATATATTTTTTAAAAAGTGCCATCCTGTTTTCTGTCTCAACTAAAGATATATTTATCGTTAAATTTTATTAATTTATGATTTATCATTCCTACATTTGTTTAGTTAAACTAGAAATTTTAAAGTGAGGCTTATGGATATATTTTGTCTTCTAACTCACATTTGAGTTCCAGACTATTTAGAATATTTGTGAAGCCAGGCAGCAAGGGGTACAGGTATGCTAGGAAACATGTGGTACCTATTCTGAGTGTCGGGCCTTGAAAACATCCATGGCACTGTATTTGAGAATCTCTTATTAGCAATATACATTCTCATGAATTATAACTCTCTATGTTGACTGGATTTTTGTCTTAAAAATGTAAAACAAAATATAGATGCCGTTCCACCCCAAGGGAAAAAAAGCTAATGTTAAATAACCTATGTGATCATAATTCTATTAAAAATTTTCCATAAGTTCGTTTTATATATATATTCTTCTTTCTTTACTATGGGCATATGTAGATTATGTAGGTATGTGTAGAAGAGCAAATGAGGTTGAAAGAGGCACGGACAATATTCAGCTTCTTATTATCAGCTGGGTCTATCTTTAAAACAATTACACAGCTATTATATTAGCAAGTGAGTAAGATTAAAATTTCCTTGTGTATGTCTTCTTTAAATTGGAGACAGTAGCTTTAATATTTCTGATTCTGTTGCATGAAAACTCAGGGAGGATAAGATGGTCAAGGGTGTTGAATTTAGTTGATCTTGAGTTTTTCATTAATAAACTATGCATGCATACTTAACAATAGAATTGGTGTTATGGTTTAGATATTACGTAGATATTTAGATATTCCCCCCAACGCTCCTGTGTGAGACAATACAATGATTTTAGAGGTGAAAAGATTGAGTTATGAGGGTTTTAACCTAATCAATATCTTAATCCCCTGATGAGGATTAACAGGATGGTAACTGTAGGCAGTGAGGGTGTGGCTTGAGGAGATGGTCACTAACCCACACTTCCACCATTATGCTTTGACTCACCTTAAACCCTGAGGACTGAAGTCAGCTGTGGATAGATGGAGATTTCTGAAACTGTAATCTACCAATTTTTCCACCTTAAAATTGTTTTTATCAGGTCTTTTGCTCACATCAATTGGAAAAGCTGACTAAAAGAGTTGTATGTACTGAAAAAAAAAAACTACAGAAAATAAAACAGTATGAACTTGCAATCCAACATTAATGCTTTTTTTGTATTCTATTCTTTTCACAGTGAATATAAAACTAATGAGTTTATATCTTGCATGCCGTTTGTCATTTTGCTTTACCCTCTTCCCTCTCCCTCCTTTCTTTCTTCCCCTTGTTCATTGGTCCTTCCTTCCTTCCTTCCTTCCTTTCTTCCTTCCTTCCTTCCTTTCTTTCTTCCTTCTCTTCTTTTTATCAAAATAATTTTAGTAGGGAAAGCCTTTCTGGGAGCCAAAGAGTTTGACGAAAAAGTGCTGGACAGATTTGAGAGAATCTATTCTATCTTCTCTCCTTTGTTGGCAAGTGCTCATGTTGGTGCTGAGTCTAGCTCAAGACATATAAGATCCAATGTCAAAAATTTTACCATAAACAGAAGGTACAGGTTATTAATATAAATTCTATTGAAATGTAGCAAAAACTGGAATATAAAGTAAATGGGAAAGCAAGAATTCAATTTATAGATCATCATCAGCAGGGTTCTGTCTGGGTGGAGAGTGTCTTGGGCACAGCCTTTCCCTGTAGGGACCCCAGAGTGAGGGTAAACTGCACTAAAGCAGGCTAAGCCTGCTCATTCTCCATGATATCACCTCACTTTTTTTAAGTTCTGCACCTTTGGATAGATAAATTGCATGCTTATTGCAGGCATGGATTCTTCTCTCATTTCTGCAACCCATACGCAATATTGCAAGGTGTATTGTGAAACTGATTTCATGAATGTACTCATATGTTTGCCTTGTTATACAGATGTGTATTATTGATAGGCATTTTTCTATATTACAAATAATTCCATATGAAAAACTTCCTGTGCATATATTTATGTGGCTGCAGGAATAATTCCTATAGTAGAGTTTCTTATATGTTTGTGACTAATTTTAAATTTATCAATGAAGTATATTCATTTTGAATTTTGATATAGACCTTGTATTTGATTTGTACATCATTTTGAAACAACATGAATTACAGGATCTTTAAGACTGTCTTTTGATATTTCACTAAGTGGTATAGTTAACAAATTCACATTAAATAAAAATTGTATGAACAAATTGAAATCTCCTGCATTACTATTAAATATTCATCATTAAAGTCCAGCATTTATTTTAAGTGCATGTGTGACATATCTCTAAGCCCAATTAATCTGCTGGCATCTTTGGTTAATGTTGATTTTAGTTAAAATGTGAAATTTCCCTATTATAGCACATAGCCAGACAAATAGAGAAATATGTTTAGCACCATGCAAATTAACGCAAGGTCATAGGCAAGACCCACAAAATAATTAAACCAGGTTAAGGGAACCATGCTTTGGGAGACTAAGAATTTTAATTAAAACCATTATTGAGTTCAAATGAGGGGGTTCTGTCTGTAATTAGTGAGTAATATCTTTCTGCATTAATCAAAGTCACCAAAAACTGCCTAAATTAACACTTTGCTTTTCTTATATAGCTTCAGGTTTGTGGGGTTAGTGAGGAGTAAGTTATATAAAAAAGTAATTAAGATTAGAAGGACACTTTTAAAAATCTTGCTTTTCTACCTGATTTAATCTTGGGCACCATACTTGACAGCAATGAATTAACACATATTTATTGAATACTTACTACAGGAGAGTCATGGTTAGAAAAACAAAGAAAGTCCAGCTGCTGAGCACAAAGGACACAGGATGCATTAGGCAATGAATTAGGCATCTTGTAACCATTGTTTTCTTACAATACTATCTTTATATTTGAAAATACTTTATTTCCCCCCACAGCAAATTAATGATTTATCCAATGTCATAGTTGCAAATTAAAATGAAGATAATAAAAATGAGACAGGAGAACACAGATTAGATTTGCTGTACTAACAGCTTCTTCTAAAGAGACTTTTACCTTCTAATGAGACTGTGCTTTGTCCCACCTAGTTGCTAGCACAGGTGGCAATCCACAATCTGCCTACCCCCATCTCCTATTCAACAGCAGAGCAGAGCACACCCTCTGAGCTCTGAGTGAAGGAGATAAGTTTGCAAGGTGACCAGTACCACTTCTCAGAGGAGGACATATAATCAATCAACAAGTACATGAAAAAATGCTCACCATCTCTAGCAGTCAGAGAAATGCAAATCAAAACCACCCTAAGATACCATCTCACTCCAGTAAGATTGGCAGCCATTATGAAGTCAAACAACAAGTGCTGGCGAGGATGTGGGGAAAAGGGTACTCTTGTACATTGCTGGTGGGACTGCAAACTGGTGCGGCCAATCTGGAAAGCAGTATGGAGATTCCTGGGAAAGCTGGGAATGGAACCACCATTTGACCCAGCTATTGCCCTTCTTGGACTATTCCCTGAAGACCTTAAAAGAGCGTACTACAGGGATACTGCTACATCGATGTTCATAGCAGCACAATTCACAATTGCTAGACTGTGGAACCAACCCAGATGCCCTTCAATAGACGAATGGATAAAAAAAATGTGGCATTTATACACCATAGAGTACTACGCAGCACTAAAAAATGACAAAATCATAGAATTTGCAGGGAAATGGATGGCACTAGAGCAGATCATGCTTAGTGAAGCTAGCCAATCCCTAAAAAACAAATACCAAATGTCTTCTTTGATATAATGAGAGCAACTAAGAACAGAGCAGGGAGGAAGAGCAGGAAGAAAAGATTAACATTAAACAGATACATGAGGTGGGATGGAAAGGGAGAGAAAGGGAAATTGCATGGTAATGGAGGGAGACCCTCATTGTTATACAAAATTACATATAAGAGGTTGTGAGGGGAATGGGAAAATAAACAAGGAGAGAAATGAATTACAGTGGATGGGGTAGTGAGAGAAGATGGGAGGGGAGGGAGGGGGGATAGTAGAGGATAGTAAAGGTAGCAGAATACAACAGTTACTAATAGGGCATTATGTAAAAATGTGGATGTGTAACCGATGTGATTCTGCAATCTGTATTCGGGGTAAAATTGGGAGTTCATAACCCACTTGAATCTATTGTATGAAATATGATATGTCAAGAGCTTTATAATGTTTTGAACAACCAATAAAAAAATAAATTAAAAAAAAAAAGTTTGCAAGGTGAGTGTACTCAAATGTGTCTCATTTTCACCAAATAAATGATTCATTCCTCGGATATTGAAAAATAGGTGGTGGGAGACCAAGAAAGTTACTTTCACACACACCCCATGAACATTCCATGGTGGGGAAATAGAGGATGTCTCTGACAGATTTTGGATTCAAACTCAGTGAACTTCAAAGTCAGTGTTCTTTCTGGGCATTCTTACCCCACAGGACCATTAGGTCTGCCAGGGATAGAAATACATGGGCAGATCTTATCCCAGATCCTTCTGATACACAAATGCTCCCCAACTTTGACCATTAGCTCTGTTTCCAGCCTGGTGCCCAATTTTTCAATTAGTGGATCAGATGATGAAGTGTTCAGGACAAGGCTGAGAGCCCTGGAGGACCACAGGGCCTGGGGTGGTCAGTGACTATTGAAGGCTTTTCTCTTGGAAGCAACACACCTCTTCACTTTAGAGGCTAAAACAGATCATAGGAACTGAAAAGCATATACTCACTCCCTTCCTCATACCCACTGTCCTCCCTTCATTCTCTTTCCAACACATCTTTAATAGATAATATCCTGGGGGCTGGGCGCAGTGGCTCACACCTGTAATTTCAGCGACTTGTGAGGCTGAGTCAGGAGAATCACAAGTTCAAAGCCAACCTCAGCAAAAGTAAGACGCTAAGCAACTCAGTGAGACCCTGTCTCTAAATAAAATACAAAATAGGGCTGGGGATGTGGCTCAGTGGCTGAGTGCCTGTAAATTTAATCCCCAGTACCCAAAACAAAACAAAATAAACAAACATCTCTTGTGTGGTGGGTGCTGAGTGTTGGGTCAACACCATTCTAAGGACAGCAGCTTTACAAAAGCCTTCATCATTTCTCATGGGTCCTTGCATTTTTCCTCTTTCTCACCTTCACAACAATCTCATCTTTGTTATTTCATGAAAACACAGATTTCTTTTAACAGCTGAAGATTGGTTTGAAACTCTATTAAGGTGAGGTATAAAGGGATTAACATCAGCCCATTTCCCTCTGGAAGATCCATATTAATTCTTCATATGAGTAAAATGAAACTACAACCTAAGAAATATTCCAGTTGCTTTGTTATTTGAGGGAATTGTGTGCTGATTTGCTTTTGTTTTGTCACTGATGTGGTTAAACATCATTTATGAAGATCATTTGGGGGGACAGATTTTGGACATGTATATTAGAAAACTTGTAAATTGAGGCATATTATTCCTCACTGGCACTATCTCCCTGCTTCATTAGTCTATATTTCTTCCTCTTTGCCCAGGAAAACAGCTTCTATCTCCAAAGGCAAGTTTGAAATTCTATTAAACTTAAGTTGCTTAGTTATTGCAGGATACAAAATGCATGTGCATGTGTGAGCACACACACACACACACACACACACACACTTGAGGAAAATTGAGGTCCAAATGGTAAAAAGGCATGACACATTAAAAAAGTGAGGGGGAGGGAATAAAATTTAAGAAGAAAACAATTTAAGAAAAAAAAATGGCAGAGAACAAGGAGATGCTAATGCACAGTCAGCTTTTGAATTGGGAAGTCTGGAAGAGCAAAAAACTTCTGAAGCAAATACGCACGACACTACTGTAGATTTCCGGATAATTAGGCATGAGAAATAGTAAATGATATATTCACCTACTGCATTTATGTTCTTTTAAGGTACCTAGCTATTTTTTTTTTCAATAGATGATTTGAGGCACTGAAGTCAGCTAAGGGTAAAACTGAGAACAATGCAGAGAATCTTCTAAAATAGTTTTGGCCAAGCACAGGTCAATTAATTTGACAATTGCAGTTAGCCCCCTAAGTTGTGCAGCCTGAGTTTCAAACACTAGTCACAGATATTTAAAGGGATTGGTCCTTTATTTTCACTCAAAGAACACAACAGTAAAAGCCACAGAAGGAAGCTAGGTGTGGTGGCATACTACTGTAATCCCAGTGACTTGGAAGGCTGAGATAGAAGGCTCACAAGTTCGAGGCCAGTCTCAACAACTTAGTAAGTCCCTAAGCAATTTAAAGAGACTTTGTCTCAAAAAAAAAAAATGGCTGGGAATATACCTCAGTCCTAAAGTGCACCTAGGTTCAATCCTTAATATTGATAGAAATAAAAAAAAAAAGGCACAGAGTGGCTGGGATACTGGCTTGGACTGCCTTCTAGATTAGATGGTGGCAGAGAACATGAAGCCAGGCTTAGTTTATTGTCTAGAGACATCCACTCTGTTTCTTTATACATGAGAGGTCACAAGATACAAGCCTACTTCTTTTGTGAAATGGTCACTGGGTTATTGTCCATTGAACCTTGGGAATTTTTCTTTATGCAAAATGCCCCTATGTTAGGTTACCTTCTGAAGAAATGCTCCATATGTATTACAAAACAAAGACAACAAATCAATCATGCTTTTACGTAATATCTGTAATTGCTAACTGGACAGCTCTCTTCTTGAAGCAGTTTCTATACATTTGAGGACATATTAGATTCTATCTAAAAGATTAAAAAAAGAACCAAAAAGAAAATCTGAGTCTCTGGCAACTTCCTTATTAAACTAACACATTTATTCAAAAATCTTTATTGAAAGTTTTCAGTTTACATGGAATCATGGTGGAAGTTGATGAAAAAAATAACAACAACAAAAAGTCAGATGTTGTCCCTAGTCTCCTGGAGCATAGATACCAGTGAGATTACACATTCAGAAAACAAACACACAGAATGATCAAATGTCTTAGAAACAAAAAAAGAAAATTATGAGGGTGCTGCACAGGGAGTAACTAGGACATCTAAGTGTAATTGCGGGGTAAAGGAAAGCCCATTTAAGTAAATGTGACTTGAGCTGGGTCCCAAAGGCAGAGAAGGTGACAAGCAGATGAAGAATAGGAAGAAAATGGTTTGGGTGAAGAAAGATCATTTGTAAAATTCTGGAGCCTTTCAGCATACCAAGGAAACTGCAAGGGAACCTTCATGGCCAGACCTGTTGGGAGTAGAAGTATACTATACTTCATCATTTCTTTTAACCCTTTCATGTATTGAATGTAAAAAATCTTGCCCTGGCATTCACAGTGAGAAATATTTAGATCCAGGGTCACCTAAGAAAGAGGTCTCTGTGGAAAGCAGGAAAGACAGCACAATAAAGGCTAGGTAGGGCCCCCGGCTCCTCATGTGCCAACTTCTCTGAACTGCCAAAGGCAAAATGAGGAGAACTGGAAATAGCACTAAAATAGGAGCAAGGGACTTGGTATGGAATTTTTAATTTTCAGTTCTTTCCTTTCGTTTTGGAATAAGTTACTAACCATGGTAGAATTTCCTTTTCTTGTCTATCAGTTGGGGATGATCCAGGGTAGTTTTCAAGCTTTGTATGGTATAGTGTGCATGACTTCCAAAGATCTAAAATGATGAGCCCACAGAACTCTGAGGGATTTGGAGCTGCATTTTGCATATCCAGCATTTTCAGATTAAACCCCTTCGTAATGCTTACTCTCAAATATAAGCAGCCCTCACAGTAACACACTGATGCTCCACATCTGGTATGGAAAAAAATTCTCTTCCTGTACATGCATATGTGATGCAGGTATAGTTTAAGTGTGTGCAGGCATGTATTGTGTGTGTGTGCCATGAGTATGTGGCATTCTGTATATATGTGTCTGCTTGTGGCGCATATATGGAATGACTGTGTGTTGTATTTGGGAGCAGGGTGTGAGACTATGTTGTTTGTGGTTCTGGAAAATGTGCTCAGGCTGAAAGTCAAGAATCATTGTCTGAAAATATCATCCAGCTTCATCCCAATTCCCCAGGGAAATCCTGAGATGGCATACTGCTTAACCCACAGAAATTGCCAGCTTCAAAATAAACACAAGTTCTTTGCTTTGTAATAGTTGTACAGGGGAAACACACATAAACACACACACACACACACACACACACACAGAACTCTCTAGAAAGAGTAAAACCAGGTCTGAGATCAACAGGATTTTGGAGCCCAGGCCTAATGGCCAAGGGGAGGTGAAAGTGATCAAAGTTGAAATGGAAATCAGTTGGTCACAAACACAGAGATTCAAAGGAACAAAGTTATACAACATGACTGCTCTGATACTTTTAAACATGCTCAGGCTTGTTTGTCATTAGCGCTAACCTCCTGAAAGCCTTCTGGCACTGGCCAGACTTCGGATGCAGAGTATACACCATTGACAGGAGCACACTCAGGCCTAGGCCCTCAAAACACCTCTCTAGGCCAACCCAGCCACTAGAGATGGGGTGGGGAGACCAAGTGTTCAGAAATGCAGGTATTGTGGTGCTAGTCAGATGGGAAGCAAGTGGATTCCTCAGTATTTCTATAATCTCCTTTCATACAGTCTTGGAATAATTGATTAACACTGTGTCCTGATTCCTTCACTACATCCCCAGACTAGAGAAAAGGAAACTGTGGAAACTGAATAACACAGGAAACCTTAGGCTGCATTCCTCTGCTTGTTTGCCCCTTATTTGAGCATGGTACCCTAGAAGCAGTTGTGATGGACAGAACACCACACATTCTTTGGCCATCCACTGCACTATTTGCATCTTTAGAATAGATCAGAGGAGAATTTTACTCTAAAACTGTAGCCTGAAGTTCTATTCATCACATTCTGGGGTATGTATCCCTCTCTGCAAAGAGAAGGGAGATAATGCAATTCAGCACAGAAAGTTTATGGGCTAATTTTCATGATTTAGATACAAGGTGTCTCCCAAAAACTAATGTGGGAGACAATGCAAGAAAGATTAGAGGTGAAGTGATTGGAAGCTTTAGCCTAATCAATGTATTAATCCACTTAAATGGATTAACTAGATGGTAACTGTAGACAGGTAGGGTGTGGTAGAAAAGGTGGATTACTGCAGGCATGGCTTTGGGATGTATATCTTGTCCCTAGTAAGTGGGGCTCTCTCTACTTCTGGATGTCATATCAAGAGCTGCTTTTCTCCTCCACACCTTTCTGCCATAATGTCTGAACTCACTTGGGCCCAGAGGAATGGAGTCAGCCATCTATGGACTGAAACCTCTGAAACCATGATTGCCCAAATAAATTTTCCTCTTCTACAATTGTTTTGGTCAGTTCTTTTGAACACAGAAATTTAAAAGCTGACTAAAATGTTAATAAAGAGCACAGGGTGACACCAGATAACAACAGTGGGAAAGGGTGGCCCTAAATACACTTAAATATTTAACACAGTTACCAAGTCTCAACTTTGAAATCTAGAGATAAAGACATCAATGAGACCATCTTATGAATGCAAATTGATTTTGGCCTAAAAAATAATGGTTTTGCTAGATGTGCTGGCTGAGGGTGGGAGAGAAGGGCAGAAAAGGGATTTCTTAGTGGTATAGAAAAGTGATTATATTTTTCCTTTATGTTGTATAGTCACAGTGTTTAAAACTTATGAGTTTTCTAAAAGCCTTCAAAAAAGATTGCTTGAGACCTAAAACAGCAGATACAGATCCAAAATCCAAAAAGGAAAATTTAAAAGTCATAAATATTTTATGGTATCTCTAAAACAGTGTAACTTCAGCCTATCAGCTGTATCTTAATTCATAGTAAGGTGTTTGTTGTGTGTTTGAGTGGTGAGACTTCCAACTTCTAAAGCGTGCTCAGGACTGAAGGAGGTCTTCAAGCAATCTCGTTTTAAAGAGACATAGAAAGTAGAAAGAATATTGCTAGCTAAATCATTTGTTCTTTATCTGAAAAAGAAAACCAACTTGGTGTCTCCAAAGCCTCATAAAATCAGAAAGTAAAGGAATCACAGAAAAGTTTCAAGTTTAAAAGGAGATAATTAAATTAATTTAGGGGAAATCAGTGAAATTAGGCAAAATTAGAAGTTTATTCACAAATGGCAAGAAGGCAGAAAACTGTGTACAATGTTTGTGTATTATGTTAATACATTGTCTAGTAAATGTTTATGCTTTGTAGCTAAAGCTATATTTTGATTTGTTTATTTTGATCAAAGGAAAGGTGAACAAACCAGAAATGCTTATTATTAACTTTTGAAATTGATTGAATAGTGGGAATCCAAGGTATTGGGACTGTAATCAGATACTTGTGTGAACCTGTTGACAAGGTACCTGATAATGAGTTTAGTAATTTGAATTCAGGCCTCACAACCTCAATCTAGGAAGTAACATCAATCATTACACATGTTTAGGGAAAAACCTTAGGAAAACAAGGGAATATGCCAATAGTTTTCCTTTTACAGACTCATGTATCAATTGATAAAATATAGCTGCCTGTTATGCCTTGAATCTTGATAAGCCAAAAACTTGTTTTCATCTTGCAAATATTGAAGATATGTGCCCTAAAAGGCAGATAGAGGACAATTACATAATTAAGAGGAGTAAGTTTTTTCACCAAGATCAACATCATCAATATACAAATCTTACAAAGTGTAATTAAATAAATATTCATTTTATACTTCTGGATTTATTTACATTAATAATTGTCAAAATTTTGCAAAACCAGAACGGATCCCGGCTAACTTACTTGGATGCTGTTTATAGAATCTAGAAGGCTGAAAATTGTTATTTTATAAATGTTTTGTTACAAAGATAAGGTTACAAACACCAGAAAAATATCCTCAGTTATATGTTTAGAATTGCTTCTTAATTTTAAGGTGCTCTCATGGATATTCAACAATTGATCTGCATATACAGTCTTATCATCCATAACATGGTAAATGTTTCTACCTGAATTTGGCAAATAAGTAAATCAAGTCTGAGGGATGACTTGATTTACTTATTATGTCCAGGGTCACAGCTTGTTTTAGGGGAAGAGAAGGTCTCTCAACTTCCAATCATACCTGCCCTCATGTAGCAGAGTTGTGTGATTGTATGGGGCATTAATTCCCCTTGTAAGGGGAGTGGTCAAAAACCTGAATTCAAATTAACTGAGAAAATTCTGTTTTAAACATAATAAAGTAAATCCCTTTATTACAGGATTCAACAAAACCTTCAATTTGCTGACCTGTCTTGTAGTACATATTATTGTCTCAAACATATAACGAGAGATTTTTTTTGGTAGGTATTCAAATGAATACATTCTCAGAAATGTACCTTCCTCTGTGAACCTATCAGTCTCCTAAAAAAAGAGACCCCTTCCATTGGCCTTATCATACCTTGTTCATATGATATTATTGTTGATGATGACACACAAGCATTTCAAATCTTGCATCCTGTCTCTAAGAAATTTGTGAAAATCAAGTAAGGGACGCCTACTGCAGTTTGTTTAAGAAAACCCGGTTAGTGGTTCAGACAGATGCTTTCTGGAGTAACAGCTAGTGAGCTGTGACTGGAACGCTATGAAATGTTTTGCACATAAAATGAATCCTTATGCATGGAAAGTCAATATCTGTTGTGAGTGGTTATCATCTGGTGGTTAGTTTGAAGGCTTGGGAATTAAGATCAGCCCATTCCAGCTGAGACTCTCACTCCTCAATGAAGAAGCAGGAGCAAACAAGTTTACACAAACCTAAATGTCTTGCATTCTGGCTTTGTCCCAGGCTGGTTTAAAAAAGGCACAGCTCATTCCTTTAGAGCATGTGCCATATTCAGAGAGTCGACTTTGCCAGAAAGAAAACAGGGTTTCTCTTCAAAGGCTAGGGACACTGTATAGCATCACACAAGAGTCTTGATATTTTGTTCTGAATAATGCACATAATAAAGATAATAAGGTAGGTAATAAATCACTTTAATAATTGAGTAATGTTGAGCTTCCTTTATAAAGACAGAAAAAAATACTTTATGTTTACATATGATTCCCTTTGTCATTGGGATGTATTGGAGACGAAAAGATTGGAAAAAAACATAGACTTTTGGGTTTCCATGATATCAAATCAAGTACTAAATTTGATTAAATCAGACAAAAAGAAAACAAATACATTTAAAATTTTGGAATACCATAAAGGAAAACTTGAGCCCCTGGGCCTATTTTATTTATTACCTTAACTTTTCAACCACCAGTTACACACCAGGACAAACTTACATTTTTGCACAAGTAAGCAAATGCACCTAGATATTCAATAATAATCCCAAACAAAAAACCTCCAAAATTTTTATCCATGTGAATAGGGTTTATTTCCTGATATTCACTAAACAAGAAAAAAAGCATACATAATACAATTACTTTTTAAAAAGGAAAAAAAAATGTAGCCACTATTTAATTTCTTTTGTGATTACTTTGTGATCATGCCCTCTTGCCTCAGCTTCCAGCACTTTTAAATACAAAGGTCTTTCTGAGCCAAACCTTTGATAGCGAAAAATCACACAAACAGAGATAGTTGAGTTCAGAGGATTATCCAAGCCAATATCCATGGTGTAGTAATAATGGAGGTATGAGCTCTTGACTGTTTAAATCTTATCCTACTTTTTCCCTGTTCATTCGCTTTCAATTTCTCTTCGGATTCTTTGTTTGCCTTCATCTGTAAAATGCAGGTGATCATCAGAAATGTTTCAGGAATTCTTGAATTGCCTAAATTAGCACAGCACCTGATGTGCAGCAATAGAAAGGTCAGCTGATATTGCTATTATTCCTATTGCTTAATACTAGTAATCATTATTAGTGAAAGTACAGGTATTTGACATGAAATGAGTAGAGGAAAAGTTAAATGGCGGAGATAGACTGTCTTAACTGGGAAAGCCACGAGCCACCTCAGACTTACATCAGATCATCATTATTGTTCCTTGGATCTACTGTGCTTTCCTATGTCCATGACTTGCACATTGTGCAGTCTCCAGGGCCCTGGGGGCCTCTGTCACATAGCAGGAGGTACTCAATACACACAGAAGTAAGTGAAGAACAACTTCAGAGTAGCACATTTGTCACCAGGTGAAGAGATTAAAGGATCAAATAGCTCTGAAATTCTACCGAAAGAGCCTGAAAATATAACACTTCAAATTTTGAGGACAGAAAATGATGATGATTTTTGAGAAGGTTGAGAGTTTTAGGAAAGAGAAAATACTACAATTGTGAAATATGTTAAGACAGGTGATATAATAATAGAGAAATAATAGGAATTTTTAGAAGCCTAAACTATCAAATAGCAATAAGTTTATGAAAAGAAAATACATTAATTTCATATAAGCCAATATTAAAAGTTTATGCATTTGTGTTTCACAAATTGAATGTATTTATGTACTTTTTTGCCTACAAATTTCTTTGTTTAGCTTGTGGTGATGGTTTTATACTCAGGCCCTCTCTCTCTCTCTCTCTCTCTCTCTCTCTCTCTATATATATATATATATATATATATATATATATATTTTTTTTTTTTTTTTTCCTGATGATGAGAGCTTGCTAGTGAATATTATGCCTTCACTTTCAGTAACTGTCAGAATCATGTGGTAGCATCAACTTAAGTGAATTTAATACTACCAAGTATTTTATTTATCTTTTAGCATGAGACAATTAAATCCATAGTCAATTACATGTATTTAAAATTAAGCAAAAAAGCTATGGATTGATTATATTTACTTTTTATAGTACTAAGAAATCTTCAGTTATGATGAAAAGATGAATAGAAATGTAAAGGAATTTTTGCTACTACTCTAATTTAACATATTTGAATACTAAGACTAAATTTTATCACCATCTGGATTACTCTAAAACTTGCACTCTGAATGGGAATGTAAAGTTACATACAACAATGATCAGAGAATTATAGCACTTTGAAGAAAGGTTATTATAAAGGAGAATTAATGAGAAGCATCATTTTAAAAAATCCTTTGTTTGGTAATGGGAAAGGATTAACTGTTTTCTAATTATGAATGAGTACATGCTATAGGAAGAGACATACGAATCATATTTCATTATAGCAAACACTGCAAAAAATTCCAATTATTCTTCTTATGACTTTTCCCCCCTAAAAACTATATTTACCTTTGGCATGACCTGAGGCAAAAACAAAATTGTCAAACATGTATACAGTACTTGAACATGAGTTTAAATGAAGAAACTGAGTGATTGAGAGTGAATGTGATTAATATAATTTAAGAAATGAAGTCTTCTGATATAGTTAACTCTACATTTCTTTCCCACTTGCAAGATTGTTATATCCAGATTTTTCAATGAAGTCTATTTCTTTGGTAGGGTGACAGTTGGATGGTATTAGACGGAGAAAGGGAAAGATGAAGAGAGTTAACCAGCAGTGCTTCTGAACAGCACTTCAACTAGGAGAAGCTGTGCCGGTGCTAAGCTGAGCTTTCCATTTCTCACTCCCAGTTCTAACAAAACACACTCTTCCACTGAACTTTTCTTTGAAAGCAATAATTATACAGTAATTAAACAATAAACCAACAAGTGTTTTATTTAGAGACTGCATATATTATGAACAGCCAAGAGAGAAAGCATTTGCTGTGTAGTGATATTAATTGTACTTTATTTGTTGTGACCAGATCAACAAAATGCTATTTGTGCAGATCATTCCCTCTGGGATACAAGAATGACTTTGTTATGCAAAATGTCTCTGTAAAGCCTTATGCCAGAATCAGATTTAACTCTGACAGCACTTCCTTTTACATAGCTAGCAGCACACAAGCCCTGTTTTTTGACCTATGCTGACAACACAAGGGTAAAGAATACTTATTGCCACCCATTCACTTTATTACTCTTAGAGAAAATAGAAAGGTGTGCTAGGAGAACTCTGAACCAGGAGTCTCAACTTCTACTTTATAATGAACCTCAGAAACCCTCTTTCCTACCATAGTGTAAACTACTCCCTGCTTATCCATGGCTTCATTTTTGTTCAATGGTCTCAGTTGCCCACAATCAACTGTAGTTCAATATACTAAATGAAAACTTCTAGAAATAAGTAATTCATAAATTTTCAATTGCATGCTGTTATGAATAGCATCATGAAATCTCACAGCTACTCTCCATCCCACCTGGAATGTGAATCATCTAAACTCACCCATTAGTCATTTAGTAGCCATTTCAGTTATCAGATTGACAGTCACAGTACTGAAGAGTTTGCATTCAAGTAACAATTATCATATATTAAAAAAGATCCCAGGGCTGGGACTGTGGCTCAGTGGTAGAGTGCTCACCTAGCATGTGCGAGGCCCTGGGTTTGATCCTCAGCACCACATAAAAATAAATAAATAAAATAAAGGTATTGTATTCAACTACAATTGAAAAATAAATATTAGAAAAAAGATCCCAAAGCACATGAATGGTAATTCTGGAAACTTTGTCAAAGTATGTTGTAATAACTTTTTCGTTTATGATTAATTATTATTTATATCACACCCTGCCTAGGAAAAAATATAGTATAAACAGGATTTGGTACTGTGGTCAGTTTCTGGAATACACTGGAAATTTTGGAACAAATAAGTGAGTACAACTATACTTCAATTGCTTCATCTGTATAATGTAGACAATAATTTTGACACAAAAGACTTCTTAGAGTTATTGTGGAAAGATCACTGAATAAAAATGTTATTCAGCAAGATCACTGAATAAAAATGGTTCATCCCAATGTGTGTAATGATAGACATAAGCAAGGACCAAAGGTGTTTTCTTTATGGAGCAAGGACAGGGATGGAGCAAGGGTAATGACTCAATTGCTCAACAGAGTTGATATTAAAAATATTTAAGAAGAGACAAAGCTGTAGTACAGAGAGAGTGGATGCTGGGAGAACTATATCAGTGGGTGTCATCAGTATCCCAGCCCTGGTATTATTTGCCATTAAAGCCAGCTCATCCAGGACATCCTTCTGAACTTCACTTGAATAATCAGTCTCTCTGGACGTCCCTGTCATCTTTTCTCCTTTGGGTGGGGGAGTCATCTCCTTCAGTGTCTGCCAGACAAGAGTGCTTATTACATTACCCTTATTAAATTTCCTTTTGCTCTTCAACTCTCATTGCCCATGCTGTCTCATTTCTATCGGGCTTATAACATTTAATTTCTCCTTTCCTCTGCTATTATTGAGTTCAATTTTCATCCCAATTGTGAGGCTACAGGATGTAGCTTCCATTCCAGTGAGTGCTCTCCATGGAGGTTTTGAGAGTGACAACCAGACTTATTAATATCATTACTGATTAATCATTTTAAGCACAAGAAATATGTCGAGTGCTCTTGTTTGAACTTTCCAAGCATCTGTGGCTCCTGACTTAAATGAGACATAGTTTCATTCTTTTATTTTGCATTTTTAAAGTTTCCCTTGGTCATATCTTTCTCAATTTATGACCATCCATAGGTATTGAGTACTATAGTGGACTGAACTACAGGTTGCTCTTTTTGGAAACCTGAAATAGATCTCCCATATCCTTAAGGTCAAGCTCCAGATTCTCAGGGTAGCTTTCTGTGTCCATCAGAATGTGTTCTAGAAATGGTGAGAATCTCTCACAGGTCTCTTTACATTGCCAGGTTGATTTGTCACCACCCTAGAATCCCTACTCACTAATTTAGTTAGGGTGATTCTACAGGTTGTTTTTTGTTTTGTTTTGGTTTGGTTTTTCTACCTTAGTATCTTTCCACACATTGTTTTCCTAAATGTTCATGCTTTCGTATCTTGTCTTAAAATCCTATTCGCCATTGAGGATATGTCCTGTCTCAGTCTTCCCCACAAAGTTGAGGTAGCCTCTCTGCCCATATTTGCTACACCACCCTCCATACCTACTCACTTATTGATTTCCTATATTGTCTAATCTGTTCATTTGTATTGTTTCCGTCACCTTCCCTTGTCAGTTCTTTGAGGTCAGAAATCATGTAGTGGGATAGTCTCAGAGATGGCAGACAGTAGGCACAGGGATGCACTGGGCAAATCCCAGTGCTAGGAAGAGTGACCACCAGCCCTTTTGAAGTACTGCTTTTCAGGCTGATATCACATTTTTTGCCACTGGTCTGTAGTGCCCCTCAACCCCTGCATGTTGACTGATTCTATTTTAAACACTTTCACACGAACAGTGGGTTTGTGTACCTCTAAAACAGGAGTCTTGTCCTCATATCCAAGAATATTTAAGGTCTTCAGGAATGAATTTTACAGTTTTTCTTAATCCATTGATATTAAATACAAAATTTTGTGTTTGTATCATTTTGTCTTTTATCCATTGCCCCTTCCTAACCCCAGGAATTGTCACTTCAAATATGCACTCAAAGGAGTCCATGACTTCCTAGAAGATTCATAACCTCAATACCAAGTCAATGAAGGTACTGCCAAAGGCACTCCATGCATAGTTGAGTCAAAGAGTTGATAGTCAGAAAAACAGATTTTAAAAAACTATTCTCATTTTTAAAAATGTATTCAATGTATTCTCATGTATTTAAATGGTTATGCTATGTAATATACACGCTAATCTCTTACAGCAGATTTGATAGTGGTCCAGGGTGAGTAATTCTTATTTATGGCCCACACTCCTCTTAGGGGGAGTCTTCCTTCTACTCACGCCAGCTACCCAAAGCTTATCGGTAGAGCTGTGCCCCAGGCTGTGTACTGGTGGGGTGGAATGCCTAAAGCAAATCCAGAATTAAGGATATCCATAGGGAATGGCCCTTGGGAGTTAAGAAAACAGGACTCTGATTTTCCCTCTAGCAAAAATGCTGTCTCCCCAAAAGCCTTCAGGGTGAGTGAGGCGTAAGTTACAGTGTGAATTAGTATCTCAGACAAGCCTGACAATCAGGTCTGCAGTAATTATCTTCCTTCCCTGTCTTAGTAAAAGAAAACCTTATTTCTGATTTTTCTTCCACTGGACTATAGCTCTCATGCTGCTCCTATCCATTTGGGCTAATGCAGCCCAGAACTGCTTCCTCCCCCATACCGCTGATGTTTCTGCTTTGTTTGGCTTGCCTCTGGGTTAGCATAGACTTTCTGAGGGTCTAGGGTGGAGGAGGGAGCAGATGTATTATGCTAATACCATTCTCTCTCCCTCTCTAGTCTTAGAGTGGCAAATCCCAGTTCTCAGGAAGGCTCTTCTACGGGGCTTTTAAACACCCAGATTATTCCTCTGAGGATCAATGAATGTGGAACACAGAGTTCAGACTATAAAACATGGACATATAGACAAAGATTACAAAATGTGTCCTATTAAGCTTAGATCTGAATTTTACTTGTCCTTGTTCATACCTAGCCCATTTTTGTCCTCTAGTTCTCAAGACTAACCTGCCTTCAGCTTTGGGAGTTTTAAATCTCATGTAAGACCTGGTTGAACTTTATACTTTGCTATTAGCAAGAACACAGGATAACATTCCAGTAAAACAGAACATCCTGGGTCTCACGATCAATATATTCATGCTTCCCTTAAGGAATCAATAAATTAAAAATGACGCTGCAGGTCCTCAAGTCTGAGCACTCCAAATTCTTCGGTCATCTCTTGGTGTGATGCAGATCCACAATTTAGAATCATTCTTTTCCAAATCCATGGATGTGAATGATAAATTTTAGAGAACAGGGTTATCTAACAGGATGAGTTCTTGCTTTTATCTATGACAGTTGCAGATAAACGAAATTTCAAACTGTTGCTCTTTGCTTCTCCTCTGTTTACCTCTCCCCAGCTGATGCCTAGAAGAAGCTTGGACTCATCTGGGTACGTACACATTGTGGTTTGAAGTATTGCCAGTAACTACCTCTAAATCTCCAGAGGGGATTTTTCCACATCAGGAAATATGGGGTCATTTAAAATATGGGCATACAAAGAAGATAAAGAAAGCAAAATTCCTGTGGTTTCATGTGGGTATTCAGTTTACAATGTGATCTCACCCAATTTTTTTTTTTGGCTTAGATTACATATATAAACTGAATATGAGTTGTATTAAATTAATCAAATTGACTAATACTCAAATCTTAAAAATGATATTTTTACCCCAATTTATTTCTTAAGTATGAATTGAACCCTTATATGGTTCAGGAATAGGATGTTGAAGGAAATCCAAACCTTATAGACATAATGTTTTACTCAGGGTCATCTCAGTTTTTGGATAAAATAACTATATAAATTAATGATCATGGAATGTACATCTCATAAAAGCAAAAAATACTTTCAAAATGGAAATCCTACATTCAAAGTCATCAAAGTTGGGCACTATATATAAATCCGTCTTAGTTGATTTATGATCAAAACCTTGATAACTGAAATTTCTTGACTAATGATTATTTTACCCTACTAAGCTAACTAAGACAATCAAATAAAAGTACTTAAAATCTGTCAATAGCTCAATTTATGACAGCCAGCATCTATCTGGAACTTTCACACTTTTTGGAAATAGGTAGCATCACAAAATGTTCAAACATATTAAATTATCTATTATGTTTAAGCTTACTGCAAAATGTCATTCATTATATTTGCAAGCACATCCTTTTTCATTTCCAAGTTACTTATGTCCTGATGTCCTTTCCTGATTTAATGTGGCACTGGGACTAAGTAAAAACTTTGTTCACCAAAGAGACAGGTGAACAAAGACCAAGAGATAATGTGCAATATGTAATGGGTTTCCAAGCAGAAAACTCCCAGAATTACTGAGATTAAATTTCACACCGATATGACGACATGGTGGCTTGGGATTATAATTAAATTGAATTCTATGGGAGAAAATACATAATGCCGACTTTGTGGATTAAGCTTATACTACTCACCTGAGTATCTCCCAGATTTCTATGGCAAACAAACTTCAGTGCTGCTCTTAACAGCATTACTCATCTCAATCTGCCAGGGTCTTTTATTTGTTTATTTATTTATTTTTCTGTTGAAACTCAAAGGTTGAAACTTTTTTTTTTTGTCTTCCTTTTTTTTTTTTTAATTTTTTATTGTGGGTTGTTCAAAACGTTACAAATTTCTTGGCATATCATATTTGACACTTTGATTCAAGTGGGTTATGAACTCCCACCTTCACCCCATACACAGATTGCAGAATCACATCAGTTACACATCCATTGATTTACAAATTGCCATCCTAGTGTCTGTTGTGCTCCGCTGCCTTTCCCATCCTCCACCCTCCCCCCTCCCCACCTCTCCCCTCCCCTCCCCTCCTCTCTCTCTACCCCCTCCACTGTATAACCCTGAGGGTCTCCTTCCATTACCATGCAATTTCCCTTCTCTCTCCCTTTCCCTCCCACCTCTCATCCCTGTTAAATGTTAATCTTCTTCTCCTGCTCTTCGTCCCTACTCTGTTCTTAGTTACTCTCCTTATATCAAAGAAGACATTTGGCATTTGTTTTTTAGGGATTGGCTAGCTTCACTTAGCATAATCTGCTCTAATGCCATCCATTTCCCTGTAAATTCTATGATTTTGTCATTTTTTAATGCAGAGTAATACTCCATTGTGTATAAATGCCACATTTTTTTTATCCATTCGTCTATTGAAGGGCATCTAGGTTGGTTCCACAGTCTTGCTATTGTGAATTGTGCTGCTATGAACATCGATGTAGCAGTGTCCCTGTAGCATGCTCTTTTTAGGTCTTTAGGGAATAGACCAAGAAGGGGAATAGCTGGGTCAAATGGTGGCTCCATTCCCAGCTTTCCAAGAAATCTCCATACTGCTTTCCAAATTGGCTGCACCAATTTGCAGTCCCACCAGCAATGTACAAGTGTACCCTTTTCCCCACATCCTCGCCAGCACTTGTTGTTGTTTGACTTCATAATGGCTGCCAATCTTACTGGAGTGAGATGGTATCTTAGGGTGGTTTTGATTTGCATTTCTCTGACAGCTAGAGATGGTGAGCATTTTTTCATGTACTTGTTGATTGACTGTATGTCCTCCTCTGAGAAGTGTCTGTTCAGGTCCTTGGCCCATTTGTTGATTGGGTTGTTTGTTCTCTTATTGTCTAATTTTTTGAGTTCTTTGTATACTCTGGATATTAGGGCTCTATCTGAAGTGTGAGGAGTAAAGATTTGTTCCCAGGGTGTAGGCTCCCTATTTACCTCTCTTATTGTTTCTTTTGCTGAGAAAAAACTTTTTAGTTTGAGTAAGTCCCATTTGTTGATTCTAGTTATTAACTTTTGTGCTATGGGTGTCCTATTGAGGAATTTGGAGCCCGACCCCACAGTATGTAGATCGTAGCCAACTTTTTCTTCTATCAGACGGCGTGTCTCTGATTTGATATCAAGCTCCTTGATCCATTTTGAATTAACTTTTGTGCATGGCGAGAGAAAGGGATTCAGTTTCATTTTGTTGCATATGGATTTCCAGTTTTCCCAGCACCATTTGTTGAAGATGCTATCCTTCCTCCATTGCATGCTTTTAGCCCCTTTATCAAATATAAGATAGTTGTAGTTTTGTGGATTGGTTTCTGTGTCCTCTATTCTGTACCATTGGTCCACCCGCCTGTTTTGGTACCAGTACCATGCTGTTTTTGTTACTATTGCTCTGTAGTATAGTTTGAAGTCTGGTATCGCTATACCGCCTGATTCACACTTCCTGCTTAGCATTGTTTTTGCTATTCTGGGTCTTTTATTTTTCCATATGAATTTCATGATTGCTTTCTCTATTTCTACAAGAAATGCCGTTGGGATTTTGATTGGCATTGCATTAAACCTATAGAGAACTTTTGGTAATATCGCCATTTTGATGATGTTAGTTCTGCCTATCCATGAACAGGGTATATTTTTCCATCTTCTAAGATCTTCTTCTATTTCTCTCTTTAGGGTTCTGTAGTTTTCATTGTATAAGTCTTTCACCTCTTTTGTTAGGTTGATTCCCAAGTATTTTATTTTTTTTGAAGATATTGTGAATGGAGTGGTTGTCCTCATTTCCATTTCAGAGGATTTGTCGCTGATATACAGGAATGCCTTTGATTTATGCGTGTTGATTTTATATCCTGCCACTTTGCTGAATTCATTTATTAGCTCTAATAGTTTCTTTGTAGAGCCTTTTGGGTCTGCTAGGTATAGAATCATATCATCTGCAAATAGTGATAATTTAAGTTCTTCTTTTCCTATTTTGATGCCTTTAATTTCTTTCGTCTGTCTAATTGCTCTGGCCAGTGTTTCGAGAACTATGTTGAACAGAAGTGGAGAGAGAGGGCATCCCTGTCTTGTTCCAGATTTTAGAGGGAATGCCTTCAGTTTTTCTCCATTCAGAATGATGCTAGCCTGAGGCTTAGCATAGATTGCTTTTACAATATTGAGGTATGTTCCTGTTATCCCTAGTTTTTCTAGAGTTTTGAACATAAAGGGATGCTGTACTTTGTCGAATGCTTTTTCCGCATCTATCGAGATGATCATATGGTTCTTATTTTTAAGTCTATTGATGTGGTGAATAACATTTATTGATTTCCGTATATTGAACCAGCCTTGCATCCCAGGGATGAATCCTACTTGATCATGGTGTACAATTTTTTTGATATGTTTTTGTATCCGATTCGCCAGAATTTTATTGAGGATTTTTGCATCTAGGTTCATTAGAGATATTGGTCTGTAGTTTTCTTTCTTTGAAGTGTCTTTGTCTGGTTTAGGTATCAGGGTGATGTTGGCCTCGTAGAATGAATTTGGAAGTTCTCCCTCTTTTTCTATTTCCTGAAGTAGCTTGAAAAGTATTGGTATTAGTTCCTCTTTAAAGGTTTTGTAAAACTCTGCTGTATACCCATCCGGTCCTGGGCTTTTCTTAGTTGGTAGTCTTTTGATGGTTTCTTCTATTTCCTCAATTGATATTGGTCTGTTTAGGTTGTCTATATCCTCCTGACTCAATCTGGGCAGATCATATGACTTAAGAAATTTATCTATGCCTTCACTATCTTCTAATTTATTGGAGTATAAGGATTCAAAATAGTTTTTGATTATCTTCTGTATTTCTGAAGTGTCTGTTGTGATATTGCCTTTTTCATCCCGTATGCTAGTAATTTGAGTTCTCTCTCTTCTTCTCTTCGCTAGCATCGCTAAGGGTCTGTCGATTTTGTTTATTTTTTCAAAGAACCAACTTTTAGTTTTGTCAATTTTTTCAATTGTTTCTTTTGTTTCGATTTCATTAATTTCAGCTCTGATTTTAATTATTTCTTGCCTTCTACTTCTTTTGCTGTTGTTTTGCTCTTCTTTTTCAAGGATTTTGAGATGAAGTATGAGATCATTTATTTGTTGGTTTTTTCTTTTTTTAAGGAATGAACTCCAAGCAATGAATTTTCCTCTTAGAACTGCTTTCAATGTGTCCCATAGATTCCGATATGTTGTGTCTGTGTTTTCATTTATCTCTAAGAATTTTTTAATTTCCTCCTTGATGTCTTCTATAACCCATTGATCATTCAGTAACCTATTGTTCATTCTCCAAGTGATGTATGCTTTTTCCTTCCTTCTTTTATCGTTGATTTTCAGTTTCATTCCATTATGATCAGATAAGATGCATGGTATTATCTCTACTCCTTTATATTGTCTAAGAGTTGCCCTGTGACATAATATATGATCTATTTTTGAGAAGGATCCATGTGCTGCTGAGAAAAAAGTGTAACTGCTTGATGTTGGGTGGTATACTCTATATATGTCAATTAGGTCTAGGTTATTAATAGTGTTATTGAGTTCTATAGTTTCCTTATTCAACTTTTGTTTGGAAGATCTGTCCAGTGGCGAGAGAGGTGTGTTGAAGTCTCCCATGATTATGGTATGGTGGTCTATTAGACTCTTGAACTTGAGAAGAGTTTGTTTGACGAACATAGCTGCACCATTGTTTGGGGCATAAATATTTATGATTGTTATGTCTTGTTGGTGTATGGTTCCCTTAAGCAGTATGTAGTGTCCCTCTTTATCCCTTTTGATTAACTTTGGCTTGAAATCTATTTTATTTGATATGAGTATGGACACTCCTGCTTGTTTCCGAAGTCCATATGAGTGATATGATTTTTCCCAACCTTTCACCTTCAGCCTATGTATGTCTTTTCCTATCAAATGCGTCTCCTGTAGGCAGCATATTGTTGGGTCTTGTTTTGTGATCCATTCTACTAGCCTGTGTCTCTTAATTGGTGAGTTTAAGCCATTAACATTTAGGGTTATTATTGAGATATGGGTTGTTCTTCCAGCCATATTTGTTTATTTCTGTTACTAAACATGGTTTGTTTTCCTCTTTGATTATTTCCCCCCCCTTTACTGTCCTACCTCCCACTGTTGGTTTTCATTGTTATTTTCCATTTCCTCTTCCTGTAATGCTTTGGCGAGGATGTTTTGAAGAGATGGTTTTCTAGCTGCGAATTCTTTAAACTTTTGTTTATCGTGGAAGGTTTTAATTTCATCTTCCATCCTGAAGCTTAATTTCGCTGGATACACAATTCTTGGTTGGAACCCATTTTCTTTCAGTGTTTGAAATATGTTATTCCAGGATCTTCTAGCTTTCAGAGTCTGTGTTGAAAGATCAGCTGTTATCCTGATTGGCTTACCCCTAAATGTAATCTGCTTCCTTTCTCTTGTAGCTTTTAAAATTCTCTCCTTATTCTGTATGTTGGGCATCTTCATTATAATGTGTCTAGGTGTGGATCTCTTATGATTTTGCACATTCGGCGTCCTGTAGGCTTCTAGGATTTGGGATTCTGTCTCATTCTTCAAGTCTGGGAAGTTTTCTCGTATTATTTCATTGAATAGACTGCTCATTCCTTTGGTTTGGAGCTCTGTACCTTCCTGTATCCCAATGACTCTTAAGTTTGGTCTCTTAATGTTATCCCATATTTCTTGGATGTTCTGCTCATGGTTTCTTAACAGTCTTGCTGAGCTGTCTATGTTCTTTTCCAGTTGAAATACTTTGTCTTCATTGTCTGATGTTCTATCTTCTAAGTGTTCTACTCTGCTGGTAGTATTCTCCATTGAGTTTTTAAGTTGGTTTATTGCTTCCTGCATTTCTAGGATTTCTGATTGTTTGTTTTTTATAACCTCTATCTCCCTGTATAGTTGATCCTTTGCTTCCTGGATTTGTTTGCGTAATTCGTTGTCGAAGTGATCTTTCATTGTCTGATTTTGCTGTTTAATGTCTTCCTTGATACTCCAGATCATCTGAAGCATGTATATCCTGAATTCTTTATCTGACATTCCATCTGCTGCAGCTGTTACCTCTTCTAAAGTTGCGTTGACCTGCATTGCTTGTGGTCCTTTCTTTCCTTGTCTTTTCATACTGCTTGCGTATCTTTCCTGCAGGTGCGGGCGGCGGCTCTGCTCTCTCCTTATTCCAATTGGGGTGTCGTGGCTACCACGCCGGCAGGTCACTGGGCCTGTTCTGGGAGCTGGCGGCGGCTCTGTTCTGCCCCTACTCCAATTGGGGTGACGAGTGTACCACGCCGGCAGGCCACCGGGCCTGATCCGCCAGTCGGTTGCAGGTTTGCCTACCCTGCAGACGCGGGCGGCGGTTCTACTCTGCCCCTACTCCAAATGGGGTGTCGTGACTACCCCGCCTGCAGGACGCTGGGCCTGTTCCTGGCACGGGCGGCGACTCTGCTCTGCCACTACTCCAATTAGGGTGGTGTTTGTACCACGCCGGCAGGCTCCTGGGCCTGATCCGCCGGTCTGTTGTAGGTCTGCCTACCTTGGAGGCGCGGGCGGCGGATCTGCCCTGCCCCTCCTACCACGCCTGCGGACCCCTGGGTCTGATCTGCAGTTTGATCACTGGTCTGCTCACCCTGCGGGCACGGGTGGCGGTTCCGCTCCGCCCCCACTCCAATTGGGGTCACGTGACCACCACACCGGCAGGGCCTGATCCGGGCGTGGGAGAAGGATCTGCTCTGCCCCTACTCCAGTTGGGGTGACATGTGTACCACACTGGCAGGCCACTGGGCCTGACCCGCCCGGCTGTCACAGGTCTGTTTACCTTGCAAGCGCGAACGGCGGCTCTGCCCTGCCCCTCCTACCACGCCCATGTACCACTGGGTCGCGGGTCTGCCCACCTTGCGGGTGCGAGTGGTGGCTCCGCTCCGCCTCCTCTCCAATTGGGGCCACACGGTCACCACGCTGGCGAGCCGCTGGGCCTGCTCCGGGCGCTGGCAGCGGCCCGGCTTCTCCCCTCTGGCTCAACGACAAATTGAGGAGACTCGGGTGACTGTGCCTCACCCCCCCTACCAGGAGACCAACTGCTTATGTCACCGCTGGAATTGATGAAGTTCTCTCCTCCGCCGCTTTCTGCTGACATCAGATCTCTGCCATGTTGGTATCCTATGCGAATGGCAGCATTTCGTTCCCCTTGCCGGGCAACCAAAGCAACGGGTGAGTCCTGACCGGCCGTCAGCAGGACCCGTACCGAGAAGCAGTTTCCGCGGGCTCCTAGCCCCGGTCCAGGGAAGTTCCGGGAGCCGGAACTCGGCCGCTCCGTGCTCGGTGTAAGCTCCTATAAGTGTAAGCTCCAAGAAGCAGTCCCCGCGGGCTCAGTTCCGGGAGCCGGAATTCGGCTGCTTAGTGCTTGTTGTATGCTCTGATAGGAGCAGGGTCCAAGAAGCAGCCTCCGCAGGCTCCGCGGGACGGTTCCGGGAGCCGGAACTCGGCCGCCCCGCGCTCGGTGTTCGCTCCGATAAGCTCAGGTTCTAAGAAGCACCCAGGCGCTGAACCCTAGCAATCTGTCTGCAAGCCGCAGGCGAATTGCAGCCTGAAATTACCTGATCTATGGCTGAATGAGCTGCGGTCAGTCGAAAACAGGGAAGGTGACGTCAGTTTACCAACATGGTGGCTGCTGGCCTCCTCTGTGGTCTGACCGGTGTGGAGAACCGAGATGGACCGCTTCCCTTCCCCCGTCTCGAACCCAGAATTCAGCCCTGAGTACGGTGCTTGCACGGCTGGCAGAAACTGCAGCGCTGTAACCCTGCGTCTCTATCCCAGCGCGCGCTGCAGACTCTAGCCGCGGGGCGATTTGCTGAATAAGCCGTGTTACCCTCCGTGCGACAAACCTCTCGCGTTTGAGTCCCCGTAGCCGATCCTCATGCGATGGAAATCCTTCCTCCAGGTTCCGGAGCACCCCACTATTGCTGGAAATTCCTAACAAGATATCCTTTAGCCATCCTGACTTGTCATACTCCCACACAGTGAAGCAGCACACGGGGGTAATGCACTCCCCTCGCCGCCATCTTCAAACTCCCTTTTGTCTTCCTTTTGACGGAACATCAAACAATGTTGGAAAAATTGACTATGAAGAAATTACAAGACTTGTGATCCTATCTAGGTGAGAAAAAGCAATCACAAAACTGTAGGATAATTGATAACTTTTACCCAAGCTGCTGAATGAAATTATCTTTGGAACAACAACCTAGTACTGAGGAACAAAGAGTATATCTTCTGTGTTGGCTCCATAAATGGATGGGTTCAATGAGACAATAGCTGAGCTGAGCAAAGAGGTTGTGATACTTGGGTGTGATCCCATCATTCCAAATGAGGAAAGAAAAGGCACACCGTTTTTTGAGTCTCCCTAAGAACCTGTTGAACCTAGAGTAACCTGCTCTAACCTTTTCATCTATAGCATCAATGACTCATTCTCACATCTATAGCCAATTTACTAATAATTAATAACAAGACCATGCAGTCAGAAATTTGCTTTTTCATTCAGCAAAACAAAAAAAGTTTTTCCCAGTTCTACAATATCATTTGCTTCTATCTTCCTGAGGTTTGTCTACTAAGTTAATAAGTTATGAAGCATGTCTCAAGTTCTTAGTATATGTTCAACATTTTGATATATGCCAAACTATGGTGGGATAAAATAAGAATAGGACACCACTCTTCATCACAGGAGATGAAGAGCTGTATGCTATTTAATAATATTCCTGGTGCCCACTGTGAAGCTGAGATGAACTGAGAGGGTGTACTACCTGGGGAGGAGTGGGGAGCAGGAGAAGTTACAGGAGTCTGAAGGGAACAGCACTAAACCAGGGGGTTCCAGGACCTGGTCATAACAGGAGAAGAATTTACCCATTGGCAGTGGAGTTAGTATTACTGGGGGGAGAACTGGGAAAGATAGTGCACCACATCAAGAATAAAGGGTGAGGCAAGGTGATGCTAAAAAGGAGAGAATGAGAAATGAGAGCTGAGGCTGAGATGATCAAAGGCCAGCTGGAATGCAGCACAAAAAAAAATGGGTCAAGACCAACAGTTCAGAACTAAGGCTGTGAACAGCAAGAGAGTGCCCGGGTTCTCCTTTTATGTGGTGCCCAGTGTGTGGCCCTGGTGTGAGGATGGAGGCTCAGAGAAACCATTAAGGGCTGAAGCAAAGCAAATTTTTTTTTTTTTTACTGTGTGCTTAAGGAATAGGCCTTATTATAGGGCATATAACCACTATAAATATTAAAGCATAGTGTTGTACTTTTTCTAAATAATTTACCAATAGATTTATATATGTCCTATCTGGAATAAATATTTTGATGATAATTAAGCAATTCAAGGACCTTCATTTATCTGTGTGTTTTGCCTGGAGTAATGCTCTCATTAAGGTCTACCTGCTAATCAGAAGTTCAATGCCTGGGACTTGTCCCAAACTGCCTCATACATCTCTGCATTTCAGGCTTATTACTTTATTCTGAATTTTACTCCTCATATCAATGCCCATGTGCATTAGCCTTTATAATTTCGGTGGCTAATGGATTGAAAAGCCTTAAGTTTTTGTTTCCCTACTCTGTAACTTGCTTTACTCCCTGAATGGTTCTACATCAAAGGCCTGGCAAAAGAATTCCTTGTCAAGGACCACGGTAAGTCTAGGAAGCCCTGGAGAGCCCTGTTAGGCATTTCCCAGTTCTGCAGGTGTCAAACCCCTTCTTAACTCCAGTTTTCTGCAAAATGCTGGGCCCCATCTGCAGCCCTTTACTTACCATTGCCAAATCTCCACCCATGATGTTGAAATTCTTTGTTAGATAAAAACCTTCTTTTTCTATCAATCTGTGCAAGTAGGGAGTGAATGATACATTGGAAGCATTGTCCATATTAAAAAAAAAATCTAACTACAAGGTGATCTTCATTGAGAATACTCCAAATCTTGAAGAGCTACAAAGCAATTGTGTTTATAGTTGTGGTTGCCACACTTGCTCAAGCAGAGTGCGTTGCCAACACCAGCACTACATAGTCTACAGTGCACTAAATTGAATTGGGCTTGTAAAATTACTTTTTCAACACCTCTCTTCGGTAGAAAGATAATATGTATGCATGAAAAGTTAAATAATATGAGGAAACAGGATGAGCAATGTAATACTTTATGATTAATTAGCCAGGGAGCCCTATAAGCAATAAGTCCCATAGCTCAGCAAAGAGATTAATCAGGACAGGGATGAACTGGAAACGTTCATTGGAGTGGATAGTACATAGAAAGTTCTTGAAAAATGATGCGATTTGTTAAAGCTGAAGAAACATAGGAAAAGCATTTGGGAAGGAAGAATAGGAGACATGGAGGAAGGGGGAAAATGCAAATTTAGAGGCAATAGTAAACCATAGACTTCTGTATAAAGGAGGCTATTAGAAATACTGCATCACATCTGTCCTCTTCTTTCATAGGATGACTTGACATAGTGTCTTCAGAAATTTTGAGGGCTTCTCTCTATAGGCTCATATTACTTCCTGGACATGAGATGTTTCTCATTAGGACCATCCTCACCAAAATAGCATGGTGAGCAGCAGCAGGTCCTTAGCTTCTCCTAGTTTAGAAATGTTTCTTCATTCCTTTGTTTTCTCTCAAACTCCTCCCCCCAACCTTGCCAAAGGACTATTCTAGTTCTATTTTCTTAATGATTCCTAATTTAAATTTAGGATTAATTCAACTCTGGTGATAAACAGTAACAAAAAAAAAATGTTTGTTCTTTCCAAACTCTAAAAGATACCTAGTTTATAAAAGTCTTGATGTGATGACTGCTTTCTAAGAAAATTCTAAAGCAAACAGGTTTCATAGGAAGTGTTTTGAAAGAATATGACATAAATATAATATAACAGAAACATAATAGTTATTCTTTCATTTAGGTAATAATCAAAAGTAAAGTTTAGATATAACAAAATAAATCCTTATTTCGCAGTGAATCCACATATAAGGAACTTGAGCAATGCCATGAACATTGGAAGTCAGAGTAAACTTTGTATATGTAGTGGTATGAGAAGATAAGTGATATTTCAAAGACAAACAAGGCTCTCTCTCTCTCAAAAAAAGAACCCATCATTTGTGGAAAGCAATGCTAAAGGAAAAAAGTTCAAATATACCAATGAACAACTTAGAATAGAAAAATAATGTCATGCAGTGGCATGCTATGTAACAAATATGGAAACAGGCAGTGTCTTCAAAAACAAAAAATTGTTTTTTTCCATTTTCCACAGGCAAACATGATTTGCTATTAACTTTTCAGTAGTGATCTATTAACTTTACCAATTTGAACCAACTAAAAACCAATTTGGACCAACCACCATCATCAGGCTTCATAGAGTGATTTAATATATGGCACAGACATCACATAAAAGGGCTTCCCATGTATTTAAGGAGAATACACCCACTGACAAATTTAAAGTTTGGGGGAAGGAATTGCCCTAGCCCTCCCCATCCATGGTGATTTTCGGCTTGTGTTTCCCATTTCCCAAGTTCATCTGGCAGGGAACAAGACCAAAAAGGCCAAAGAAGTTAGTATCCTAGGCCACAGAATAAGGAAAAGAAGCACAGGAAATGAACCTGTAAGGTCAAACAAGGGGATGACATTGTGGAAAAGAGGACAAAAGCAACTCACCTCTTAGCCACCCACTCATTCAAAAAACGTCAGAGAGGCCATCTGGGAAACAGCACCCTGCAAGGTCAAAATGCTGTTCTGTGAATTGCGAAGCTGGTCTTTTGTTCAAACAAATAAAACAAACAGTGTATTATATATTACCACATTACCACCATCACCAGATGACTCAGACTCAAGAATTTGCCTCCAATTTCAGCAACTCTGAACTCAGTGAGCTTGGTGACTTGCATTATTGGTTATAAATATCATCTATTTGACTTCAGTATTATACTTTCCTGCTCTATTTATGTCTAGCTTAGTCATGTGACTCGTTTTGGCCAGGGAAATGTGATAGAAGAGATGGGCATCACTACCAAGCAGTGGTTCAAAAATCAGTATATGACTGAACATGTTCTCTTTTTCTTCAGCAGTATGACCTACACTGTTCAGAGGGAGCCTGCTCTATCACCTGGATCCTGGAATGAATGCTATGTGGATCAGAGAATAGCCAACCAATCATAGATACATAGCATACAAACAAAGCCAATCTTTTAAGTGACTGAGACTTGGGGTCATTTATTTTCATAGTGTCACATGGCCTATCCACATTGATGTACATACTGGAGAGTAAGGCCATGGTTTCATTAAATTAGAAACTGATATTTGCCTCTGGATATTTTGGGTTTCTCAGCTATTCAACTATACTCAGGGGAAAATAGATGACTACTACACAATAATGGTAAAGGGAGTTATGGGTAGGTCCTGAACCCAGCAGATTCATTACAAATATTCTTAGTAATGTCCTAATACCACTTCACGGGAAACTTTAGCAAACCAATGTAAGAAAGACTACTGAAGACTCAGATCCTGTGAGATGAAGGTGTGATTCATCTCACAAGGTAAAGCATCCTTATTGGGTAAGGCCCAGATCAAGAATAAAATAGAATGGGAAAATTAAGTTATGATCATCATTTTTGACCTTATGTTCAGTTAACAAGGCAGGGTGTAGTAGTATTGACTATCTTATGCTCATTGATCATTTCTTTTTACATTTTTCTTTACCATTTTTCCCCTCCTACTTTATATAAAGCATGCTGGTGGCAGTTGATATTACTGATGAGGAACAATACTGGAGTAGTCCTCCATAGACAAAACACTGGGTTGAGACACAGTGGCTTGCAGGACTTTCTTTCCTGGGTTGGAAATGAGAGTTTTATCATCTTTGTTAAGAGAAAGAATAAATGCCCCAAAGGTTACAAGGAATATACTGTGCTTCTCATCCTCCATTTTCCTGGTTCCTTACCTATTGCCTATCTTGCCTGGACTTTCCTTGTGGCCTGAAAAGTTGATCCTAAGGACTATAATATCCCACTGTGTTGTCAGCTGGTTTTGAGTTAAAGTAAATGGGAAGCACAAATAGGAAAAGCAAGAGGAGAGACAAGTCCCTTCCCTGTTTCCTCCTGCCTCATAACCCCATCTCTAGTAGTAGCTGTCTCTATCCATGACTAAAGTTCTTTCTGGGGAGCTTGTTGTCTATTTCCCCAGCTCTCACTGGGTTCCAGAAACATGTCCTACCATCCTTACATCCCCACCCTGTTTCTTTAGGTGGAGTCATGATATCAGCTTCCTGCCGTTAGTCTCTGTAAATATGAGTGTGCTTTGTTGGATTCCTTACCTCTGTAAGTACCTTCTTTATTCAATTTTTTTCTTTGAGTCTTTCGTCTATGATTCCTCTCATCCTTTATGCTAGCACAGAACCTTGTATATACCTTTACCTTTATTCTTCTAATGCAGAATCACAAATACTCATTTATGTGTGTGCTTAAGGTTAAAGACTATGTTTTTTGAAAAGTTGGACCCATCCAAATCATAAAAATAAAAACTTAAAAAAAAATAACTGAACGCTTTTTTTTTTTTTTTGCTTTGAGGTAAACACTGAACCTGATAACTTGGGCTAAAATCCTTAGTTTTTAATTGAAAGTTTCTAGGGCTTGAATTATCTCCCTAATTATATTTACATACTCAAGTCTTTGCTGGGAAGACAAAGCTATTTTTTACATAATTTCATAATCTTTAAAAACAGACTGTCTGGCAGCTGTCTAACTACTGAATTATTTTTTAATTCTAATTCTTGACCCTTCATTATATCATCCTCTGACCCCAAAATCCAGCCCAAACCAAAAGTGTAACCCATATTTAAGGTAAAATCTGTTAATCCAAGTATGATGATCAATTAATTGGTAATTCCATGGGTTACTTATGTCAATTACATTCTTAGGGATCTCTTGGTGATATATGGCAAAAAGAGGAAGAAGGTTTTCCACTCAAGAGGCACTAACAATCACATTGAACAAGCCCAAGACACACGAAACAATTAGTTAATAGGACAAGACGGTATAAGAAAGCATTCTTAATGGGGTGATACAGACTTTAAGAGCATTGGGAGCTCAGAGAAGAGGGAAATCAATAAAGCACAGAGTATTCCAGGAAGGCATTAGCTTGAGGGTGCATGCAGTTTATATTGTGGAGTGAAGAGTTTTAAGACTCTGTTTATCCTGAGGCATTGGCAGTATCTTTCTCTATATATGCCACTCACAAAGGATGGTACAGGCAACAGCACACAGCCCTGCCTATTTCTCATAATACACAGTGTCAACTCTGGTGAAACTTGGTGAGTTTCACACCCAGCCTGAATACAAGCCAATGCGCCACAACCACAGAACAATTACTGGATAAGAAATCAGGAGACCTCTTTTCTTGTGTCTGTATGTACACATAATAAGAACAAATGGCAGTGACCTTCCTTTGCAGGACTCTCCTTATAAGGTTTTAATACAAATCTCATTACACCAAAATCCTGGCAGGATATTCATTAGAATGCTTTTAAAGTCTATGTGGAGAGCTTAATAGCTAAAACAAGCAATAGGAATTAGCCTATCATTCCATAAATGAACTCCACAAGAATCTCTTTTTTTGAGATTTAGATAAAATTTCTAGAGACATCCTTCTTGTTACACAATAGAATACCACTCAGACAAAAAAAAAGTATGTTTTGTTTATACTTGTAGCTTCTAAGACACTCATCTGATAGATACTTAATAGATATTTATTTGAGATCATGATGATTCAGAGAGATTAATTCAGATTGGAATCAGCACCAAATACTATAAAACTCGGGTTTAAAAAAAATCTATTGAATGCCATGGTCTGAATCTCTGTGCTTCCACTCCCAAATTCATATGCTAAGACCTAATTCCAAAATAACTGAATAAAATTGGGGCCTTTGGAGGAGCTTGCGTGACGGTTTAATGCTTGTAATAGAAGATGGAAAGAGCTCATTTTTCCCTTGCTGTGTGAGGATACAGGAAGAAGGTGCAGTCTATCAAACACAGAGACCACACCAGACACTGAGCTGCTGGCACCTTGATCTTGAACTTCTCAGCTTCCAGAACGGTGAGAAGTAGATTTCTACTGTTTATGAATGACCCAGTCTTATCATGCTAAGCGAAATAAGCCAACTCCAAAAAACCAAAGACCTAAAATTCTCTCTGGTATGCAGAGGGTAGAGAGAGGAAAGAATAGAAGTTCATTGGATTAGACAAAGGGGAATGAAAAGAAGGGAGGGAAGATGGGAATAGGAAAGACAGTAGAATGAATCAGACATAAATTTCTATGTTCATATGCGAATACACAGCCAGTGTCACTCCACATCATGTTCAACCACAAGAATGGGAAGTTATACTCCATGTATGTATAATAAGTCAAAATACACTCTACTGTCATGTATAACAAAAATATATATTTTTTTTAAATGACCCTGTCTTAGGAATTTTGTTACAAGAGCCCAAAATAACTAAGATATTGCATTTCCGACCAGTGCCAGAGACATTTCTGACTTTCTTCAATTTTTCATTGAAATTATTGACCTTATTTAAAAACAATTTCAAATGATATCTTTTATCAAAACTTAATTGAGAAAATATTCTGAACACTCTGCCTTGGTCCTGATTCTGCTTCAATCAAGGAAGTTATGTGACTCCGTCTGATTCATTCTTGGGTGATGGTGTAATCATTCTATCTGTTCTGTGTCTTGATATCCACTATTTGTCATTGCCAGTTTCAAAGTGGTTGGTAGTACAGAATGGGCAACCTGTGAAGCAAAATGCCTGAGGGGTAGGGTAGGCTGGGGAGATGACCATTTGGAGTCTTTGTCAGGTAAGGAGAGATCTGTGAAGAGTCTACACAATGCTGGCAAGGAGGCGACAAAGAGGCCTAGGTCGAGGGTCTAGATCCTGAAATGCAGTGGCTGGCATGGCTACTACACACAATGAGAAGAGGACGTTGTGACAGTGGACAGTGTGGGCGTCAGGCAGCAAGCACATGTTTGTCATCTCAGGCATGTATGACATTTCTTTAGTGGAAAGAGTAATAAGCAAAGCCTACCACCAGAGAGTTTATAACAAAACAAAGCTTGAGTCCATAGTGACATTTCTTTCTTTGTGACTTACTCCTTTTCATCCTAAAAGTAAAATAATAATTCTCTAGCACCAGGAATATGATTATTTGTTGATGTGAAGTTGCTGGTGAGTGAGTCAGTAAAGAGACAGAAAAACATCAGAGCCTTCCTCTCTCACTCTCTGATGTCCTGCTGAACATAAGAGAGACCTTACTTAGATCAAGGCCAAGGGAAAGCTCCCACCACAAGAAAATGACATCTAAGTCATGTTTCACCCACAATGTTACCTTGGGTCATAGAACCTGCAGTTATGGAATGAAGCTCCCTACGACGGCTTTTCTTTTGCATGTGTTAATTGTTTGAAATTTTTCTATGTCTGAAAAAAGATATTTTAATCAAGTCTTGAAAGAACTCGAAGGTGGAGAAATGTGTTCTGAGATGTAAAAATATAGACTTTAAAGATTTTCATGGGGCTGGAGTTGTGGCTCAGCATCAGAGTGCTTGCCTAGCATTCGTGAGGCACTGTATTCAATCCTCAACACCATATAAAAATAAAATAAAGGTCATTGTCTCCACCTACAAATAAAACAAATATTAAAAAAAGATTTTCATAAGTATATTAAAACTGTAGCTTTAAAGAGGAAGATGAGCGCTGTGACTGGTTGGCTTTACTTTTATTTCACAGGCAGCATATTCTACCAGATGGGCCATGCGTTTTTTATGTGTGAGTGTGAGTGTGTGTGTGTGTGTGTATGTGTATATACAAACATGTATATATTATATTTGTGTGTGCATGTATGTATATAGATATCATAATTTAATAGATATACACAAAACTTATGCATACAGATATATATACACAAAATGTACATAAAACTTAGGAAGAACAAAAATGATACATCAAGACCATCCATGATAATGGAGATCATCCAGCACAACACCTTTCAAGTATTTCAGCATCTTTATTCATTTTGAAGATGAGTGCAAAAAAGTCCATCAAATATGACTGTGTGAATCATCAGGTCTCTGGACTCCCAGTCCGAACTTTGTCTAATATCCACATTGTTCTTTATTATTCTTGTCACAGCCACATGACATTTATTTTCTGGTATTTTATGAAATTGGTTTATGGAGCCACACTATTATACAAGTTTTCTTTCTTTCTTTTTTGACCAAGTAAATATAATCACTTGCTTCCTCTTTATTGTTCCACAGTTTTTTCAACTATCACCTCTTAAGTGCCAATGATCAAGTTCAACAACTGGTAGTTATGCTCAGAGAATGAACAGTGGCTCTATAAACTTTCCATTTTTTTTCCTTTGTGAAGTATATGCCCTCATCACATGAGAGTTTTTGTTTGTTTTGTTTATTTGTTTGTTTTTTGTTTTTGTTTTGTTGGGGACATGTAAATGTCCCAGTAAGGCTGTCACATCTCAGATCTTCTAATACATTTTGTCATTGCGTAGGTTTAACATCCACTTCTGAATCCATTCCTGGTAAAAGAAAACAATTACTCCTCTTCCACTTCCCCTCCTCCTTTTAAATGTATTGTTTCATAATCATTTCTCAATTTCCATCAGGCTTCTTGTTATAAGATGCTTGAATTTACCAATTCTCATTAGTTTGAATTTATTTATTCCTTAAATACTTTAAATTATCTCCCTTTATAAGGAAACCAATCTCAGTATCATGAAACCATTTCTCATTATAACTGTGAACAGATTAGTGACCTTTATTTTCAAAAATACATTGCACTGCTTCTAAATATAACTGAGATTATTGAACTGGAAGTTGTTGATTTGCAGGAAGGTACAGCCCAAATTTTCCACAATGTTCTTTGAATGGTAGACAACTTAATTAGATTATTATAGAAAAAAATGGTATAACAACTTTGCTTTTTGTCTAAGTTATTTTTGCTGAGTTCTTTAGCTAAAAAAGGGGAAGTAGGGAGACCCAGCAGTAAAACTGAAGGTCTGTTTTCATTTTGGTTCAGAAGGCTGAAAACCCTTAGTGGACACTAACTGTTTATGCTCTTTCTTGTAATTCCATCCTGAGACACCACAGCATCAGTCCCTGTGTTTCCTGAAATTAGGAAGGATCTTCTGAATGTGATACAATGGATGGAAATATATTAAAAATTGTTGATTTTTGAAAGTATATATAAGAACTTTTGACATCAGAAGAGTGAGGCATTTACTTATGAATCAGGGATTGAAAAGCAACTCCTGGGGAAACAGATAAGTGTAATTAGGAATTAGTGATCAAAGTGAAGGAAAATAGGATAATTAAAAAAGAAAGGTGTGGAGACAAACTCCTAAGTAGAAAGTCCTGGCCTAGAAAAGGGTCTGAAGGTCATCGCTGTAGGATGCAAGAACTCAAGACTAGAGAGAAACCTGAGTTGTTATCCTAAGCTCAGCCTGGCCAGGTGGTCCATTCGTATTGGTGCTTTTTAGGAAGTGATGATCATACCCAGCAGTCCTGCTGCAAGGACACAAGCCACCTCTGCCCTCATTATTGTGTGATGCCTTTGGTGTTCATCTGAACCACCTCCAAGGAGTGAGCGGAGTTAGATTGAGTGAATGTCTTCAAAAGGTATCATGCTACTTTGTCCATTTGTCTGTCTTGCTTTGAGGCTTGTGTTTATCCGAGTAGGAGACCTCAGTCAGAGCCTCAGCTGCTGCAGTGTGCTGTCCACAAGCACAGTGCGTCCAGCTGCCTGATGGGGGATCTGCTAATTGGAGAAGTCTGCTCTGGTCCCCTGTCACCAGTTGGCAGATAGAACAGTCTGGGCCGAAGCTGATTTCCAGAGTCAGGCATTCATTTATCTCGGTGATAACAGGATATGTGTACAGAGAGGTTGCAAAGAAAGCAGAGGGCAGCTGCAGTTGAGGTGGGGACAGTACTGACACCTCAGCATCAAGGACACGCTTCACATCAGGGCTTGGCACCTCATTCCTCTCTCCAAAGTTTAATTAGTCACTAATTATGAACAACTCTCTTTTATTATGGATGCATTTGGCCAGTGCTATAATTTCAAAAAAAAAAAAAAAAAAAACCATGTTCTCATCTCAAAGAAGTTCCAAATACTAACGTATCAATGTCAGAAACTGCAGTCAAGCACAACCTGTCCCCAAATCCCAGCCCCTTGAAACACGATGGCTCATTAATAACTTAAAAAGGATGATGACACTGATACTATTTATAGGGCCCTGCCAGGCAGGTCTGCCAGCGTTAAAGAAATTAACATGGAGAAATTGTCAACTGGAAAACATTACTGTTTATCAACAGATCAATCAAACTTCAACAACTGTAAACAGTGCTTTTAGCTAAGTGAAACATATTGACAATGACATCCACTTGCCCACCTTGCTTAGGAGCCCTATATCCCCATTTTGGCCCCAAACCAGACAGACTTCCCTGGACATTGCAGCTACAATTCCATTGCTGACTTTTAGGGAAGTGTCGACTTCTTTGTCCCGCATCTAGAAGCAAACTGGAATGGTTTGGCGGGGGTGGGGGTGGGGGTTGGGGGTGTCTCGGTTGTGAATTAATTAGCTTTGACTGCCAGTTTGTGAAGTCTCAAGCAGACTAAAATAAACATCAAGGTTAGTGACTCCAGGAACTAAATTCTAGTTTCTTTATGAAAGGAAGACCGCATAACTTAAAGGAGTTTTTCTTGGTTCTCTTATCCTTTTAAAGCAGTGCTTGACTCTCATTGTTGTATATTTAGAGATGGTTCTATTTTCATTTCTGGGCTACATCAGCGATGATGACATGGCTTCGGAACCTGAACAAAGCTGGAGAGCTCTGATAGGCTGCTGGTGATGTCATCCCTGTGCCTCTAATACCCAGGAAAAGCACCAGGGACTGACTGTTTTCCTGACTTTTCTTTCCTTTCTCTCTCTCTCTCTCTTTCTTCTTCCACTCTCACCATCCTTTTAATTTTTTTTTTCAAATACAAAAATCCCACTTTCACACTAACAGTGCTTTTAGAGTTTCATATCCTAGCAACGTTATCACTAAAGGTAGCTGGTGACCGCTCCATGCAGACCAACACTGCTCTGGCTGGATGCATGGTCTCCGTTCTCATGGAGAGGATTTTGTGCTGCATCACACTGAACATTGCTGTTCTGAAATTTCTTGTCGTTAGAGCAAACCCTTTCACATGTTCCCTTTCTGTAACCCAGGCTTGTCACCTGTCAAAATTGACTGCTCACACAAATCCAAACTAGTGGCAGGGGGCACGAACACCAAAGGCCATAGAGAATATGGCAAGGGCTCCTGGCTTCAAAATGACGATAGCCCTGACTCATCCCACAGGATTCTCTTACTTACCTATCACAAAGCCTCCCCATTGCCAACTTTTGTTCCTTTTATGCATCTATTCCTAATACTGCAGGATTGGCAAAATGATATTTTCGCTGGAGTTGGAATGGGAAGACCTGGGGGTGCCTGAAGCAGGATAAAAGGAGCTCTCTGTGTCCCTATTTAGATGGATTTATTTTTGTATTCAGTATCAAACAAATGCTGGATTCTGTTAAAACAAAACAAAACACCAATCCTGCAGTTTTAGTTTTGACATCCTAGGTAAAACCCGGAGTCCCTAGTCTCTCATCTATGATGTGGGATGGTAAAATGCATCTCAATAAGGAGCTGTGAGCATTAAATTTGCCACTGTATTTGCACATAGTGCATTATAGAAGCAAAATCCAAAACGTATATGGAGCACATTATAGAAGAAAAATCTAAAATCTGCTTCTGCCAATTAGATTCTGTGCTTTGTGAAACATGTAAATAAAGTTAACCATGGAGAGGAAAGGGGAAATGAAAAGGAACAAAGGAAATTTGAGAGTTGAGAACTGCTGAACGATCTCCAAAGCAGACCAAGGACACCGAGTATGTTCTCAAATCCAGAGTCATTCCCCTTCCTTATGTCACTACAATTGGTTTTCATTCAGGTGTGAAAGCTGTACTACCAGAATTTGATGAGGGGCCCAGGGATACTAAAATCAAATTTAAAAAAAATATATAAAATTAAAAAAAAGAACAAATATGTTTCTACTACTCAATGAAAAAAAAAGCTTAGACTATTTGAAACAGAATTCTTCCTCTAGAATTTTCATGCAGGAAATTGACCGAGTCAAAGGAGGCTCAAAAAGGGAAAATCATAGTTGTACAGAGATGTTTACAAAATACACATACTGATTTTGTGAAAACTGAAAAATTAAGACGAGTCATGGACTTTACCATCAAGCATTATAATCCAATTTTAATATTTAAACAAATTGGCAAAAAGTCGAAAATAATAAGTCAAAGCACAAATAAGAGTTGAAAGTAAAAGTAAGAGACCTGTCAGGATGTGATAAAGCATCAATTGCAAGGTGCACATAATTATTTCATTGCAATTTGAAACAAAGAGTTTGTATCTAAATGAAACTGTCAGGAAAATTCTGATGAATGTTATGAGCTAAACTTGGGGCCACAGAGGCTAGGTCTGAGATACTGAAATAAGTATAGTGTTGAACGGCCAGGGGGAAGCCGGAGTGAACAGTGAGGGGCTGTGTAACCATCTTTAGGAAGAAGGTGGGAGAATGAACTGTGTGAAGGTGTGGTAAGAAATAAGTTGGAAAGCTCTAAGGGCTTCCATTAGAGACAGCTGGGCCTAAAATGCGAAGCTATCCATTGTGTGTGTAATGTGGAAGGAGACAGGCAGACATTTGCTCTTAAGCTCATGGGTCTGAAATGTTCCATATGAACAGCACACACAGCGATCCCTGGCTTTCTACCCCCTCAGCTATCTCTAACACTGTATGCTATTAACTACCTCCTTCCAGAGAGCGAAGTCTGCCCACATTCTGGCAAAACTCATCCAATTAATCATAGTTTTAAACACTGTGGCTTTTTATGTCTTTGACAATTACATGTTATCATTTGGATAGGTTTTCTTCAGAAACAAAGATATTGTCCTTGTATTGGTTTATTTCAGGGTCGTGTGTTATTTTCATATAAAAAATGTTTTAATGTGGAAATATTACTCAGTTTATTAGCTAGGTATAATGCTAACAAATGAGTAATAATTTCTTTTTTAGTTGACTTGTTTGGGAACTGCAATATCATACTTTCTTTGAAGCTCTATACTATGTAATTGGCTTTAACCAGCTTAGTTTTATATATTCTTAATTTAGTAAGGTCACCTTTCCCAGTAGGGAAATATAGAACAGCTAAGCTAGATTGACTTAAAAGACTATTAGTGTGGCTGGGCTCAGTGGCACATGCCTGTAATCCCAGTGGCTTCAGAGGCTGAGGCAGGAGGATCGTGAGTTCAAAGTCAGCCTTAGCTGACTCAGTGAGACCCTGTCTCAAAATAAAACACAAAATAGGGTTGGGGATGTGGCTCAGTGGTTGAGTGCCTCTGAATTCAATCCCCAGTACCAAAAAAAAAAAAAAAAAAAAAGAGTCTTAGTAACCAGAGTGACATCATGCAGATTCCAACAAAAAATAGATTTTTCTGACATATCATCCTATCTTATTTTCCTTTGGAATTTTTATTATTAATGCTAAAATTTCTACTTGTTCAAATCAAGTCTAATATTAATCCTCTGTTTCTTTTATGTTACTTTTTATTCAGTTGCTATAATTTTGATTTACTCAATCAGAGCAATGGGAGGTTTAGAAAATTTGAGGGGGTGTTAATCAATGAACAGGATACTACCCCACTTAGAGGCAAATGATACAAATTGCATGCATAGTCCAAATCCTAAGAGAACAACTGATGACCACCAAAATATGTACCCAAACAAGTAAATTTCATTTTAACTGATTGTTTTTTGTCACATTAGACCTATGATTTTGAATAAATAGCTTCATTTTAGAATTAACTATGTCTATTATTTTCATTGGCTCATTAGCTGTTTTTAAGAAGAAAGGGTAATGCTCATTAGAGTAAAAGTGTCATGATTTTAGGGACAGTATCTTCAAGTGATCTTTGCTTTCTCCATATCCCAAGCAGATAGTCTAACAGAAAGGGACTGTTTATATTTTGAAGTACCTGCTGATCCCCTAAAGCTTTTTATCTTATAGAACTTCATATATGGCTAGAAGAGTCATTTCCAGTTTATTAAGAAAATTTACTTCTTTCAAGTATATCTTTAAAAGTAGCCATTTCACTAGTCTTAAAATGTTTATCCATTACATCCTTTAAAAAAGAGTTCATCTTTCAATACATGTTGAAGACTAATATGTGGCCATACTGTTAAACACTGAATGGATATTGGTGAATAAAACAATAGAGCTGTTCTCTGTTTTCCTGGATTGTGTTGAAAGGAGATAATGAGAAAGAATAGGGAGGGAGCACATGATGTATGGTGGCCAGAAATCTCTACAAAGAGGTGAGTTTTCACTTTGCACCTGAGGTTGAGAAGGAGTCATTCCTGGGAATAGTAAGGGGAGTAGAATAAGTCAAAGCTCATGAATTAGAAAATAATTTAGCAAATGTGTTAAAAGGAAGCCTGAGCTGTAACAGAGACAGAAAGGGACAGAGAGAGACACAAGATGGATTTGTAAAGGAAGGCAAAGACTTTGTTAGTCATGGTATGCAGGTGAAATACAATTGAAACTGAAGGGGAAATTATCAAAGAATTTTAAGGAGGAACAAAATAATTAAATAACTATTAGGTTTATTCTGTTATGTAACCAAATGAATTGGAGAGGATGAGAACAAAATCGAAAATAGAAAACTTGCAATAGTTTAAGTGAGAGACATTGGTGGCTTGCAGTAGGGTTAAAGCAGTAAAGACAGAGAGAGATATTTATTTGAAATACACTGATGCATGCACACACCAGGACATACATACATGGGCATATTCCCCTATTCCAGATGGAAAGACTTGGGTAGTTAGAGTCCAAAGAAACAAATTTAACAGATGGCTGACTAGTGGTGGCCTTTCTAGATCAGATTTGGGTGGAAACAATTTGATGGAAAAAGGAATATTGAGAATGCCATTTGTATCATCATAATTTTGAGATATCTATGAGCTATCCAAGTGGTGACATCCAGTGAGCAATCACTATAGAAAATGGCCTGGCTTGGATGGAAATGTTCAGGTGATTGACAGGGAGATTCCATTTGATGTCATGGTAGATTATCTAGAGAGAAAGTATAGAATAGAAGTACCTAGGATTAAGACTGGTGGGATTCTAATTTTTAAATGTTGGGCGGGGAAAGGCAGGAAATAAAGAAAATGAGCCAAAGTGGCATGAGACATACAAAGCAATTTAGGAGTGTATAGTATTATAAATTCCAGGAAAAGCAAACAGTCAATTTAGGAGAGTACTCTAAAGCAAGATAAGGTTAAAAGTTGCAATAGCATCGGCCACTACACAAACCAGCCTGTAGCTCCTTGAGGCCCAAGGTGATATTATGCCTTAGCATCATGTTAGTTTTAAAGTCACACTGAAAACAAGTTCTAAATATTATCTGTGGTTATACAGAATCCCACATGTTGGGTCCATTGGTTAATTTGGGGACACAAATTCAAACTGGTTATTTAATTGAACTTTTCAGTCATTCTTACTTGATCATTTCTTTGTGTGTCTAAATATATACTCAAACACAGACTGGGGCTGATGTACTCAACAAACAAGCAAACAGAAACCACTCAATGAAGAGGAACAAAACATCCTGTTCCTGAAAGGGGAAGAAAGATTTGTATTTATTTATTTTTCCATTATTCAGCTTTTGAACTTCGTTGTTCAAATTCAGCAGATAATTGTTTAAGTCTCCACAACACTCACCCTGTGGAGTCTCAGCGTGAAGCAAGCCATACTAAAATGTGCCCAATCTTGACTCCCAAGAAATTTCATCCCTGGTGTCATTAGATTTGAAACATTCAAATGGCCAGAGAGTCACCTTGTCCATTGAGCCTCTCACCATATTGACAAATCCCCCCCACTCAACAAAACAGCCAGCATTTTGAAAGTTGAAATATAAGGTTCCCTTTAAGTTGAGAATATTAGAAACATAAATGCAATTAAGAGTGTCCCCTTCCCCACACAAACACACATACAACACATCCCTTAAGACATGCCATCCCACTTGTAATACAAAATTTTGCCAACAAGAAAGCTATGAAAGCAATGCATATTGTCTGCATAAAAGCTTTCTTTTGACGAGAAAATGACTATTAATGAGAACATGTTCGTTTCTGGCATGGAGCTTGAAGAGACACAGGTCATAAATCTCTTTGATCTTCTTGCTAAAGCTGGACTCAAGTAAAGGAGCAAGTTCATTCATTTAAAAAAATGCTTTTGATTGAAATGATTTCATTTAGTTACAAGTAATTTATCATGTTTTTCCTTCTCTTCCCAGGTTTGGTTTGTTTTCCGATCTCCGTCATCACTGATAAATCTCCGCTAGGACTCCAGTTAGATGTTACTTTAGGGTTTCTTATTTGAAAGGGGTCAGACAAAACTTCTAAGAGAAATGTATATGTGGGGGAGTATAGTTTGGGGATGAGACAAACAACAATAAGAATTCATAAATTTTGAACAAAAAAATGTCTCCTAGCTCAGCCTGTAAGTCTCTTTCACTTGCTTTAGATGTATCAACACTGCCCTCTCTTGCTTATTCATAGCTCCTTTGGAAACTTTGTTTTCAACACAAAACATTCCAAATCCAGCACCTCTCCTTTTCCCCACTGTTTCCCGGGAGTCGCCACCTAAAACAGAACAGAGTTCTTTATGTGGCTGCCTTCCAAATGAATTTATTCCCTCTTTTAATGCAACGTGTTTCCTTCTGTTATTTCTGTTCCCTGTCTGCCTGGCGGTGTACCCTCCTGCTTTAGTAAGAGGCACCTCGCAGGAGCAGGAGACGCTGGTCTCTCAGCAGCCATATCCCTCTGGAGCTGTAGTGCAAGCAGTCCTGGCAGGAGAACTGCTATCTCTCTTTCCTATAAGCAGGCCTAATTCTATTTCCAAGCCTCTTTGAGGATGCATTTGCAGACTGCCATGCTGGCTACAAGGTGAAATTTGGTGTCCTGTATCAATCATCTCAACCAAACGCCCTCAAGTGTCTGGGGCCTCTGAGCTTCTTCAGTGAAAATAAAAGACAGCTGCCAAAGGTTGGCTGTGCAAAGACAATGTTTTTCACTATGCAGAGAAGGCAAGAAGTGGACAAATAGTAGTGTCTATGACCATTCTTTAATTTTCAAAACCAAACGTAAGAATTTTTCTGTTAATTTCTGTAAAATAATAAAAAAGGTAGGTATTTAGGCACAAGTCATGACATAGTTAATTATTTCTCTTGCTCCCCACCCCTGATCAGCATTTTATTTTGGCCACATGAGTTAGATTAGCATTTTATTTTGACCACGTGAGTTAGAGTCCCAGAACAACAACACAGAAAAAAAATAAAGTGACAATTTGAATCATAGATTCTTAAATTTTTTAATGGAAAATGTTGTTGCTATAGGTCACTCGGGTTGCAAGCTACTCTTTTACTGCTTCTAAACATTCTAATCTGAAATAGATGATAAGGAGGCTAAAAAAAGTGAGGGAAGCCTATAATGGCTTTTGCCTTTTAGGTCAAATATACCGTTTGATATGAGTGGACAAACTATTATGGTAAAGTCCCCAAACTCGCTTCTCACATAAGACCTGAAGACAAAAATTTCCCTTACCTCTTATGATTAGTTATTGCTGGCTATCTAAAGCACTGAGTAAAGAAGGGCTCTTGATACTTTGAGCCCAGCAGGACAAAGAAGAGCTCCTAGAATCCATTAATGGTGCATATCATAGGGGTGAGACTAAAGGTCAGTATCTCAGGTCGGTTTGATTTGGCATTTCTTGTTTGGAGGCCAGCATTTGACCCACAAGACTCTGCTTCCATATCACACTTAGGGTGGACAGTCTCATTTGTTTAGCAGAATGCAAAAGAGGGCTCTGAGGGAGAAAGAGATAGGACTGGCCATGTGGAAGGAAAAGAAGGGCAGAGAAAATAACTTACCCAAAGAGAGAGAAGCAGATCCTAGTCTCCTCTGCAGCCAAGAAGCACACAAATGTATCACTAAGTGACAATTGGCTGAACTGGAAGGATCAGAGAAGGGTAAGGCAGGTGTTCACTTACTTAGAAGGCAACATTGCAAGGGTGTTTTCCAGTATTTTGGTTTCCATTTACTATCAATATTCGCCCTTTATCTCTGGTTGTCACTCATATTTTAGTATCTAGTGGTATTCTGCTTTCTCTCCTTCTCGTTTCTCCAAACCTGCTCCTGGGGAAACCTCTCATGTTGGCCGTCCAACTGAGATATTTTGCTACTGTCATTGTCAAAATATACCTGTTTCACCTCTAGGCATTTGGAAATGGCATGGGAAGATGAAAACAATTTTCTCAAATGCCTACTACATTTTCTTGCCTCACTCCATAGTGTAGACTTTTAGAGCCCAAAAAATGACCAGCAGTGTAGCTGAATAGACATTTTACGCTTCTGTTTGCTTGTTGTAACGGAACAATTACTGAACTTGAAGTCATCAGGTTTATATTCAAATCCTGTGATTTTGTTGCATGCCATCTGGGTGACCTTGGCTGAGTCACTTAACCTCTCTGAGTCTAGTTTCCTGTTCTCTAAAATGAGGAACATAATCCCTGCCTTGCCTACTTCACAATGTTGCTGTGAAGATCAAATGAGATACTGTATGTGAAAGTTCTTTGAAACACTACAAAACACTACACAGATGCAAGCTATTGTTATAAAGCTGAATCCCGGTGGGTCCCTGTGGTTTCTGAGCCATATGTGCGCATGCTGGGTCTGGTCTATCATTATTTCTAAATATGGCTGGTCTATTGGCTTCTGAAGTTTCCACATGAAATACAGTCTGTGTATTTGCGCGAAGCCTCTGCTCTATGTCCTCAAATAATGGGCCATTAAGTGTTACATTCCAAACCAGCAGAACCAGCATTTCTGACCTTGTACCTGTGACCTGCAGAAGTACTATTGTATCTCAGAGATAAACGTACCCGAACTGCAAGGTGCTTAAAAGATATATTTAGTGCATAGGCATTTCATTTGTCAGTGAGCAATTTTACAGTGTCTGATATAAGCTGGAGATTTTATGATCTATAATCAAAGGCTTTTGCAGACACCTCTCCTTAATTTGGATTTGTGACAGTATTAAAAAACGGGACTTTCATCTTTGGATCCATTTCACTTACTTGGATGAAGCAGCAATGTATGCTTTTAAGTGCAAGTCACTTGAAATTTTCAGACTGTCCTTAGTAACACAGGAACCCTTGACACAAACTTGTACTATGGACTTAAGGAAAAAGTATTTTATTTTCTGTCCCTTTTGATCACCTTGGAGTCTTCCTTGTATCAGGCTATTTGCACTCCCTAAACCCAATGTGCTCAGAATCTCACAGGCAAGATGGGACAAGGGGGCATTTGTCTTGTCATAAGTATATGCAGAGGCTTTATGATTGAAAGCTCCATAGCAATAAATAAAATATCAATTGTTAGAACTAGTCTCATTTTATTTATGTAAAAGCAGAGCCTCAAATAGATTTAAAGTTAAACCAAATGCCATACTTCCATGATTGGCAAAAGAAGTACCAAAATCAATACCTGGTAAAATTAACCTTGCTAGAGTATAAGAGAAAAATCTTTCTGTTATGAGTCGCATATCCATTTCTTAACATTTTTATAAATTCCTGCAGATAATTTGAGCAAAAGAATCTCGCTGCATGGCATATATTGCCTTTTCCTGCCCTATTGAAAATGTCATAAAGCAATGAAGAAGTGTTGCTTTCTTCCACAAAACTGTTTGAAAAATTAAATTTATATAAAGGCTTTACCATGCGCTTACCATCCATTACGTGAGTAGATCGCATGCCGACAAACCCAGAAAAAAAGCAGTGGACCTCAACCACAAAGCCCATACTTCACTCCTTCTCACCTTTTAGATCTTTTGTAAAGCTAAAATGTAAAACCCAGGGGCATAATTTATTTTATGTCCATTTCCCAGCTTTCTAGGACTCTGTTACATTTTCTAAATCTTAAAAGCATCTAGAAAATTTTCTCTCTGCTTGGTTTCAGTAAGAAGATCAGCCTTTCTCTCCATTATCTCATTTCCAGTGGTGCTGATATCACTGTCCTAACTCTGAGTCTGTGTTCTCATGGCTTCCCTCCTAGACTAGCCAAAGGTCAGCCCTCAGCACCATCCCTGTATCAACTGCCTCATCTAGAGTGGAAGTATGTGACACAAGGTTGCCAACACTAGGAGAGGGGGATCATTGGCGCCATCTTGGAGTGTGGCTGCCACTACTCACAAAACAACATATATGCACGTAGGGGAATTGACTCATGAAATATTTGAGGAGCTTTTGTTAGAGACCTGAAAAAATTGATCTCATGTCCAATTAAAATATTTCTTTGGCTTTCTATTGTCCCAGAATTGTGTCTGAAAACACCCTAGATCAGGAAAGATGGAAAGAAGAGGAAGAGAAAAATGACAGGCACACCAAGACTTATCCTACAACAGAGTGAATCCTGAAGACCACCTGCTGTGGTACCTGGTACCACCTAGTACCACAGCAGGTAAACACCAACAGCCCTTCATATTCTGCTTCCCCAAACAAGATTCATCCACCAATATATGTGTCTAAGTTGTTCTCTACTCTGAGTTTTTGAGACATGGTGTCCTTCCCTGAATAGTAGCCAACCATGCCAAGAAACTGATAACATTTTTGCAGTCTTTTGATTCCTTCTGCATAGACATGTCTGTTCTATTGCCTGGTTATTAATAATTATTCTCTATATAATGATTGAATGAATCCATTGAGAGAACTGACTTGCTCTGTGATGCCTGAGAAGCTAAGCTTTGTTCTCAAATACAATTTTATTAGCAACTGCATCTGAATCATCTGGCCACAAGGAAGTTTTCCCTTGGCTTTGGCTCAAAATTGTGTCTTGAGCCTGATTATGACCAAGCTGGTAGTTTGCAGATGCTAGAAGTGAGAAAGGGGATGCCTCCCTTCTAAAGAGGAGCAAGGAAAATGAAATTAAAATGGGATTTGGCATAGGATGCCCCACATCTGAGCAATTAATATGCAGTTTAATGAAAACTAGAATATAATGAACTATTTGATGTAAGGCCCAAAGAGAAACTCCTTCGGTAACAAGATTCTTTTAGAGGTATTTGGGGAAATTTATTGATTGATATTTAGATTAGAATGAAGATATACATAACGTAAGGAAACTACTCTCTTTCTGAGTACCATTAGTACCATTACTTAGTACCATTAGACTGGGATGATTTGTAAAAAATATCAAGATAAAAAAAATTTAAGAAAAGAACTATTATAGCTGTATGTCAGAACACAGAATTCAGCTGACTTAATACAAGTAGGAATCCTGCAAGGGATCAGGCTTCAGGGCAGGACTGATCCAGACCTCATTCCATTCTACTTTCCTACCTGCCTCAGGAGCCTGGTTCCTCATTGAAGACACTTTGGTTGCTATAATTCCTATCTCTAAGTCTGTGTACCAACCATCATCCCAAAATTGATGGCTTCCTCAGTATCCCTAACAAGAGTCCTGAAATTGGCTCTGAATAGATTATTTCAAATGGATGCCTAGAGGGTGGGACAAGAATAGATCATGCTGATTGGCTTATACAAATCAGGTTCCTGAACTGGAGCAAGAATGAAGTCAGAGTTCTTCAAACAACAGAATAGCAAGAGGAAGGTAGATAACCTTCATCAAAATTTGGTTTGTTGTCAGGAGGAGGACCTGGAGGCTTAGTAAAGTAAGGTGACTTCCCCAGGCCACATAGCAGACAAGCTGAGTACCATCTAACTTCGGAGTCTGCCTAGGATAATCATTCCCCTCAGTCCTCAGCTATCATGTTTAACTACCCCAAGTAGAAGCTCCACCCTTCTTTCTCACAATTTTTAAATTTTTGTTGGTTGTGGGGCTCAACCCCAGGGTCTCATGTATTCTAGGCAAGTGCCCCACCACTGAGCTTGACTCCTATCGTTGAAGCTCCAATACTTCCAAACTTGACTTTTCTGGTTCTCTTTTCTTAACATGATCTATAAGATTATTCTTAACTCTAACACACTACCATTCTATTTTCCCTATAGCAAGTATGTGATATATATATATATATATATGTGTGTGTGTGTGTGTGTGTGCATGCATATATGCACAACAATATATATGTACATCTTTTAATAGCTTTTAGTGTTCCATTTTAGCACTTTCTCATCTAGTAAAGATACCAATTTTGTTTTTATCAACTAAACTCAGTAATTAACCCAACAAAGAGACAAAATGAAAAACAATTTGAAAATAAGAATGTACATGATACTCATTTATTTATCCAATGTTTGTCTATTAGCAAATGTTACTGCCAAGCAATATTCTAAGCAGTAGACCAGGGACCTTGTACAAGTGGCATCTGTGGACCAATGGCACAGGGACCTTCTCATAGCATGTCAGAAATTCAGACTCTCAGACCCTACCCAGTTCTTCCAAATCAAAATATTCATTTTAACAAGAACTCCAGTTGATTTATATGCACATTAAAATTGAATAAACACTGAATAAGAAAATAAGGTGAAGCTTAAGCCTTTAGTAAAATAGAAAAAACAATTGCCATAGTTTTAAAATAAAGTCATACTGAAAAATCTGATTGAGCTGACTCTTGACCCTGAATTTCCATTTAGGGGATAATTCAGATATTGATTCTGTCATGAATATCCCAGATCCCTTCATTTCTTTCAATTTTACTTTCAAAATATTGAATTACTTGCAGAACATTGAAGTGTTGTGGGGTATAGGTCTTAGGTGATAAGTATACTATCTTACACATTGTAAGTGACTTAACCAGAAAGAATTCATAGAAAATACTCTAGTTCTAAATTTCCAAACACTACAATGCCAAGGGATGGTGTCCACCATTTCTTATTTTCAAAACACTTTCTTCTGGTTTATATATGATCGGGGAAAAACAGACTCATTTGGCTCTTCACAGTGAGGTTTTAGATATTTTAGATGTCTACACATTCTGGAATACAGCTGGTTAAATAAAATATTCATTTTATCTTTCAAAATGCAGACTGGAAATGTACCCAATGCCCACTGGGAAGTATCAAAGAAGATAAATTATTGGGAAAAGCAGATTTTGCCTTCTTCTTTTCTCTGGTCTCTACGCTTTCCAAATCAAGGCTCTCTTTTCCTTTTTCTTCCCCTTTGGGAGCATTTTAAGAAGATAAATACAGATTTATCATTTTTAGTCCAAATGAATGTTTTCAAAATAAGTCATGGTGCTGCCTGCCAGCAGTAGGCACCCCTGTGTTCACTAGTAAACTTCTGCCAAACCCTCAGTCCTCATGGGCACCTTTGCACTCTAATTGCCAAAAAGGAAGAGAAAAAAGCTTCACATCAAGTATGTGGCACCCAAGGGATAGAAAAGCAAAGAATATGCGCATGAACAGTAACATTTTTCAAAGAGGAAACATAATTTCCTGGAGCAATGATAGGTGAATGGATTTTTCTATATATATTTTCTCTACACTTTAGCCATTAATAATATCACAGCCCTGGATAGAAACATTTGCACATGGGACTTCAAAATGGCCCTAATGATGATACCCAGATAGCAATTCTCAGACAACGAAGCAGGGTGACCCTGTATGGGTTCACTGCACATTCCAGTAAACAGTGCTTCCATGGATGATGGAGGGATGGCACTCCAAGCCTCTGCAGGATGGCCACCTGGCACCTAAAGTCCCTTCTCAGCAAACATCCAGTTCTTCATCAGAAATTCATTGACACTTTAGTTCACCATCTCACATCATTCTTCCCTTCTAGCCTCACCTGATGTCTCTCAACTGGGTGAAATCATCTGAAATTTCTCAGTGCATCTCTCTTTCCACCTACCTCTTCTTTGTCTTAAAGGCATCTAAAATGCACTTCCAATTTTTGACTATCATGCTTTCCTCTAGGATATGCCAAAGAAAATGTGATACTTTCAGAATTCTGTGGTTATTATTGTTATTTGGTCAATTTTGCAATACAATAAAAATAGCAAAATGGCCAATGAATATAAAGGATGCATCTGGTAAACAATATTTCTGCAAATCTCAGACCTATGGCATATTTTTGCAAACAAGACCACTTTTCTGGTTATGAATTTTATGTGAAATTTCATGCAGTGTTTGGAGGGTTCCTCTGATATCTTCCAACACCACAGAAAAAGCTGTTTATCAAAGTTTCTCCTGATTCTACACTGAATGGAACACTCAGACTTATTCTGTAAATGTATTCTTTTTATTCCTCTATAGATTATATCAATTGTATGTATCTCATTTCTGCAGATGCAATCACTCCGTCTTCAATAAGCACTGAGAATAGGTGCTCAGTGATGTTTGATAAATAAGCAAATGAATGAATAGATGAGTAAAAGATTCTGTGAAACACTGTGCCAGGAATGTATCTGTGCAGAAATTTACTGAAGGAAAACTCAAGACCATGATTCTGCCATTGAATTTAACATGTACTTGAGGTTTCAAAACCACACTGAGTTGAATTAATAACTACATCTATGCCAAGTTACAAATAGTGAAGTGGACAGTGGAAACAAGGGAGCAGACAGAAGTCATGGCATGAATGACTGACAATATGTTTCCCCTAAGAAATTTGATCTGCCATTCAATGGTTGTGTCAAATTTGCTGAAAAAAAATTTAATCTTAATGACTGAGGAACACTTACTATCCCAAAGACCAAGAGACCTAGATTTTTTTTTTAATTGCTATAATGTTTATCAACATAAACACAGTATTTGCTTTACAAATCCAAGTTTTAAGACAATACAATTTCTTTAAGGTGATGCAACCACATTGCATTGTATCTCTCTGAAGGCAAGTTTTATTCTGCCACCTACCCTTGTTTATATCTAGCGCACATTACAGAAAGTGTGGTGGCAGTTGGTACCGGATACAACAGCCCCTTCAGGCAACTTGAAAACAGGCAAATTCTAATTTACTGAGGAAAAAAAAATAAAAGACCTCAGAAATATTGTCTAGATTCAAAGTGGTTGGGAAAGTTCCAGATCAGGATTCTTTTAAATTTTGTCTGATTAATAGGCATTAATAGGTAGTTTTTCAGGTAAGCATTTTTAAGTGGAATGTCAGGGGGCGGGGAAATTCACCTCATTCTAATCTATCTCACTCCTCTAAATCTATTCTAAACTTGGCTTTGGTCCAAGTTCCCAAATAATGATCAGACTGGAAAACTGAACAAATAAAAACATCCATTTTTTTTGTGTATATTTATTTCTTTAAAGTAGTAGCTTTGAAGATTCTATGTAGTATTCAGTCAATACAAAAGTATCTAAACATCTGAGTCCTGATCAAAATGGAACTGCACAGTGTGTGCACGCGCACGCGCATGTAGTTTTTCAAAGCCCTGTCTCTTTAACAATGGTACTTCTGTAATGATTTAATGATGGGTGCTGATGGTTAGGGGCTGCCTTTCTCCCTTCACAGTATGAATAAAGCAACAGGGCATCTGTGATACTTGGACATATAAATCTCAAAACAACAAGGGTCGTTAGGGTTTCCCATTGCTCAGAAAGCACCATTTATATTCTTCATATGTTTTATTTATCTGTCGGAGTGTTTCAATGCACTTTTTTCTATTCCCTTTTACTTTTGAGGGGCATTGACCCATCTCTTTCTTAAGAGCATAAAGAATAAGAACAGAGATTAAAAAATAATAATAATTCAACATTAGGCCCTTCACTTCCTCTCCATCTTCTGTGAAAATTTAATGACATTTGAAACCTGACTCTATTCCTCATTTCCAGGAGGATGTTAGAAATTTATCCTTTTGTTTCCCCATATACTACAAGTTCTATCTTTGCTAAGGGAAGATTAGCTAAGAATAGGGCAAGACCATTTTATTCCACTTCAGAAACAGCCCCTGGAGAGGGCTCTGGGAGAGCTCTGTTACAGACTTCCTGGTCCTAAACTGGTCTTTAGCAGATGTGTGTCAGTAGATCCAGGGAGGTGTGATATTCTTCTCTATTCCCAAAACACTAAGGGCCAAGTAGAATTCACCAACTATAGCTTTTGTCCCTCACTGTTCCTACCTTTGATCATGTGATCTCTTGAGATTTTGTTTATTTTATCATTATCTATTTCCAGGATATCGGAAAGGACATACCCACAAAGCAGTTGTTTTAACAGACTAGTGACCCAAGAGTTAAGTTCTGATGAGAGGAGCACCTCGCCTTCCATGTTGCTTTTCCATCACGGAGTCCAGCCGTCTAGTATTTGCTAGTGGCAGGACCTCAGTAATGTAATTTAACCACCTGAGCCTTAGTTTCTTCATGTATAAAATGGGGATAACAATACCTGTCTTGTACGGTTGTTGAAATGATGTTACTAAGAGATAGTTTTATTAAGCCTGGTAGGTTTAAGATATTTCATTGTGCCTGCTAGTTAGCAGACACTCAAAGACTTTAGTTTCTATATATCTCTCAAGCCTCATTGCACTTCCTCCATGATACCAAGCATGGTAATCCACATAAATTTGGGAAATTCTTTGGAATTAATGGAAAACGTTAATATTTCTCACATGTGACTAATGATACCTCTTGAACCAAAGCTGAACTCTAAAATCCTTTTGGAGCTCTCTCCCTCCTTGTCCATTATGACAGAAGCTCATATCAGAGCATCTGTCAAAAACTGCAGTGGGACACATTCAGCAGTCACTTTCTCCCCCTCATTCATTTAATGCTATCCATTAAAGGGCAACCATAATCAAAGAAGCAATGGTACAAATGAAGATATGAGCCAAGTGAAGTTTAAAGAAAAAAAACGGAAAATCTGCCCTGATTGTTGTCCAATGTCAGCATGACACGACTTCTGTCATTATGGGTGCACTCCAGTCCTAAATTTGTGGTTATTGTATGTACCGTGGGTCCCTGAAATGTAATTTTATTACTAGAAGTACTGAGAGGACTGAACAGTACCACGGGATTAACTGTAACTAGGTCATAAGGCAACAGACCCCAAGGATAGTTTTGCAAATACAAATGTGCAAATGGATTTCTCTGTTCATGGTGGATTAGATCAATCTCATCTGCTGTAAGACTTCACAAGTCTGCCATTTTGTTGAGGAAGGGTTTTACAGAATTTCCACCTTCTCTGGTCTCTTAAACAATCCTCCCTCCCCCCCCCCGCCCCCGTTCTGGGAGTGAGTCCACTAGTTCATAAAATGGAGGCAATAAGGGCAATGACCTAAAAAATTTTGCCATCATAGGTATCTGGGTACATTATCAGACTGGTGAGAGGGAGAAGCAGTCACATTACATTCATGTCACAGCAATTGTATTGCTGGAATTGACAGCAGCAGTGAAGGGAAGACGAGGTAAGCCTGCCCACCAGCTGCAAGCTGCACAAGATCCCAGCTCACACCTGCAGCTGTGACTCTTTCCTGTGCCACCCGGGAGGTGCCCCTATACCATGCCTACCTCTTCTTCATCAGGCTTCATACTAACAGCACCCTTAGCATTAATTCAGATGGTACAATAATACCACCTCTGCCCTGAATGATCAAAGAGCAGAAGGAACGTGGCACCACGAAGCCCCAGCTTGAGGAAGTAATAAATATGTTCCAAGATGACAGTTTCTAGGAGCCTGAGCCTACACAGCAGAGTCGAAGGCAGACAGCTCCAGATGGCAAAAGCTGCCGAGGAGATGTCTTCGAGACCAGCAGTGTCTGAAAAGAAAGAACAGAATGCAGGCCAGGTCTGGATCAGAGGAAAAGCCCCAGAGACGTGCAGTGAGATGCGCCTTTTGAAACAGCCAGAAGAGAATAAGAAATAAGGGAGGGACTGAGCTGGTTCAAGTATTCTTGTAGCAGGATGAGGTTGCTTTGTTTCTGTATCTGCAATCCATCCCCTTTCAAAGCATTTCTTTTTACGCCACTTTGCTTTAGCCCCCTACTTCCTTCCTAAAGTCCTATTTCATAGCACACCAAAACTGCATAAATAAAACAACTTTGGTAACTTCCTGCTCAGTCATCTTGGGGGCATTCATGATAGGCAGGGTTCAGATAACTCAGCCTTTCATATATTTTTAACTACCCAGCATAAACCCACATTTAAAGGTCAACAGTAGCAAAGTCAAGAATATATTCACAAGCATGCCTGCATTCAAGCACAATTAGTCCATAAGCATTCACACATGAGCACATAAGACAAACAAGCCACATGTGCATGCATGCACACACACACACACACACACACATTGGCACTGAGAACAAACTTGCCAATTTGCAAATAGGACATAAGAATCCATTAGGACAAAGGTGGGCCCATGGTTTAAAAGAGTGAATAATTGGTTTCTGTCCTGTGTCATGTTTTAATTAAAGATAGCAATGCAATCTACAATATATCTGGAAATTATTAGAAACCTGTTTTTCCAGAGGCAAAAAGGATCAATACCTTTTTGTCTCTGTGGCATAAAACATCTCAGGCTACTTTGCCCTGTTTATTCCAGCAACTCACAGTTGAAAGTAAACATTATAGTGATAAGGGGGAAATCATATTTTGAGAATAAATGAGGACATTCTGAAATTAGCTAAATTGTTTCTTTCTACAGTTCTTGGGCTTTCGGTCTGAAGACCTTTGCTGTTGGGATAGAGACAAAGGAACAGGTGAATGATTCAAGGACAAGGGGGCTTTCTGATTTTTAGGCAAAATGGCCAAAAGCCATTAGACAAAGCCAAGAGCTAAGAGTATATACGTGACTACATGACCAATATGATTCTGCAACATGTATACTCAGAAAAATGATAAATTATATCCCGTCTATTTAGGATATATCAAAGTGCATAAATGCATTCTACTGTCATGTATAACTAATTTTAAAAATTTTTTAAAGAGTATACAGAACAAAATACTGATTATTCATCACATCCCTGGTTGAACTAACACAACTCAACAAAGCTCTGTGTGTATTCCTTTCCATAAAATGGGCTTTCAAAGCCTTCTGCTTCTCAGGATATAGAAAGCAAAACACCATGTTAAGATCCTCAAAAATAAATGCTGCATCTCTGGAAAATACTGGGAGAGGTCACCTCATGCAAAAGCAGAAGCCTTCTTCCCATCTGGTGAAAAGAGAAGTGCTGAAGTCTGTCCCACTGAAACACACCATCCCCACAGTATTTCAGCACACTATACAAAAATGTTCAAATGGAGAAAATAGAATGACCCTCCAATCATTATCTATAGGACATTATGCTGATAAATGGTGGTATTAATGAACCCAAATGAATTTGAATCCTTTTTCCCTGCAGTTATTTTGATAATGCTGGAATCTACTAAAGTGCATGGAATTAACAATTAAAGGGGGTTAAGCAGACACTTAATACTTGTTCTATTTTGCACAATTTGGCAGTAATGCATCTGCTGTAATCAGGATTTTTATTTCTCTTTGGGAAAAAAAAAAAGGGAAATGTTTATGTTTTGGAAGCAAAGCCTCCAGGATTTGCAGCTCCTCCGTGCAGACCCGGCATGTATGTGTTTGTGTTTGTGTGTGTGTGGCTTGTGTGTGTTGGTGGCCCCGCCGGGCGCGGCTGGCTTGTCTGGCTTTCTCCTTTTGCAACAGCTCCACCTTTGGGCTTCTTAAGGGAAGGGTTCTTTTTGCTAAAGAATATGAAAAACTGCAACAATCAGAAAGATGCACTCCATCCTCAATCTTTTGTTCAGTGAAACTAAAAATAAAATTATTACTCTCATCAGAGACAGAAGAATAGCAATAGGAAGCACAGAGGAAAAGGAGAGGCTAACAGAAGAGGGAAAAGGAGGGAGGAAGAAATGAAAGAAGAAAAGGAAAAAGGAAGGGAGAGCAGGGAGGAAATGGGAAAAGCTTTCTTATTTGATCAGAGAAAGATGCAGCAGCTCATGAAATGTTTCTTTGTTGGACTGTAGACTTCTTTAAGATTGATAGACCCCAGGATCCAGGATTCCTTTTTCAGGGTTTATGAGCAATACATTTCTTTAAAATTTGTTGTTTTTAAACTATAGTACCAGGTTAATGGACAACAGAGTCTAACAGAGCATTTGGGTTTCTATTCAGCCCATTCTTAATAATATAAGAGTTATATGCAACATATGCACTTTGGCAAGGTTTTTATCCTTTCTCTCTGAAAGCTCAACAGTGTTGCATTGTTTCCAGACAGAATATAGTTTCACTCCCAGAAAGCATGACCTTATCTAACCAGAGATGGGGGAAGGAGCCGAGAGGCTTTCTAAATTCTGCTCTCTACTATGTTCCAACTTGTTAATGTGATGTTCAGCTGGGCAGGTATTTCAGTAATATACTATCCATGCTTAGTGGGCAAGGCTGAAAATCTAGCAATTCTTTGTCTAAGAAAATTGGTTTGGGTTTTTGTTTGTTTATTTGTTTTCTTCCATGCTGTGGGTCAAACCCAGGGCCTCATGCATGCTAAGCAAATTTTCTACCTCTGAGCTGCACCTGCAGTTCTATTTGAGATTTTAGTGTATAAAAAAAAAATCAGGAATATCTGCTTATAATTCTGTGCTCTGTAGAAATGCAGATTCTAATAATCTAATCTAATGTAATCTAATCTATAAGGTTATGGGGAGGAGAAAGAACAGAAAAAATGACACAAATGGAATGGATAGGACACTCTGACACCACAGATTAACTCCGGGAGCTAGATAAGTCCTTGAACTTTGCTTTGGAGCCTACAGTTCTAACCTTCATAGCTTCAAGCTTGGTTATTTTTCATCATCCTGACTTCTTGCTCTCACTTCTCTGGAAATCACATTGCATACTTCACCCTGATCCCAAGTCCAAAAGTGCCTTCTTCAATAAGTCATTCCTCTGCTCAAAATCCTTTAAGTTCTCCTCATTGCTTGTAGGATAAAATTATTATTTCTCAGCCCTAATACCAAGATCTTTGCAGCTCTGTTTTCAAACCCCTCTTCCAATAATCCTAAACAGAATAAGCATTCAATGCCTCATTCTCCAGACCACTCTGAGTTTCTCCCATGTTACTCCCAATTAAGTTCCACCTGCCATCCTCAGCCTTGAAGAGGGCATAACACATTCATAAAAGCATTTAGTGAAAGGGAGAAACAAATTTTATAAAAGTATCCACTCTCATTTATAACTCTCTCCATGTGTGTATGTGTATATGTATGCATATCTGATATTTTCAACTTCACATATGGATTATGAACTTTTTGGGGATGAGAGGGGTACTGGGAATTGAACTCAGGGGCACTTAGCCACTGAGCCCCATCCCCATCCCTATTTTGTATTTTATTTAGAGACTGGGTCTCACTGAATTGCTTAGCACCTGGCTATTGCTGAGGCTGACTTTGAACTTCTGATCTTCCTGTCTCAGCCTCCTGAGCTGCTGGGATTACAGGTATGAACTATCTCTCCTGGTGGATTATAAGCTTTTTGTGGTTACAACTCACACAATTTGAATCTCTGTGTGACAATTAGGGTAATGCTCTGTGTAGAGGAAGCATTGAATTGAAAAAAAAAAAAAGGTTGATTGATTGAATAGATAGAGAAATATGTCCCATTTTGTGCACCCAAATAAGGAGTTAAATACTTCTGACTGGCATCTTTTTGGATAGCTTGAGAATCCAGTAATTGAATGATTCTGACCTGCAGAAAAGCAGGAGCTTTTACATTTAAATCTTTACTATTTAATATTCAGCCAATCCCTATTGTAGAAATAAGCGGGCTCTTTATATTACCTTCTTTCTTGCAGCTCCAAGCTACGTTTGCATGTTTTTATACTTATTTTAAGTATCTATAAATCTTATATAAGCTGAAACCAGAAAAAGAAGTTTGCTTATTTTGATGCATAATTTTTCATATACCCTATTTTATTGGAAGCAAACTAAGCTCTGAGAATTCCTGTAACTCCTAACAATCACTTAGGCCAGGAATGTATCCAATATATCCATATCTCTCTCTATTATGCATATCCACATTTTATTATTTTTGAATTCAGCTAAAGAATAATAGGTGCTCAGAAATCATCATTTTATATATTCTCCACTTAGAGGCATACCATGCTTTCCTTTATATTCTAAGGAAATATTCCTTCCTTAGTTACGGAACACTGAATTATTTCTCAGGCAGGGCCTTTACATTTCAACTGGTCGCACAACTGTTCAAAATAGACCACAGGAACCCCTGAATCAGGGCAGAGTATACCACCAAGCACATTCTATAGCATAAATGGTCAGGTAGGGGAGGGTCCTCATTAATACAAAGAATTTTTTCATGACTTTTGAAGAAGGTGGGCTTGGAATACATGTTTCATGGAGGAAAGAACAACTGTGTGAATCAATATGTTCATCTTATACAAATATTGTGGTGATTACAGAGGGAGTCTGGGTCATAGTTTCTTGCGTTGAAATTGTGAGCAAGGTCATCAGAGTCTTAAGGCTTAGCAACAGTGGTTTTTAAGAAATGAATTGTAAAAGATCACCCACGCTGAATTTGCTCAGAGAGGGAGGTATTCCAGATCTGGAATTAGAAAGGGCATGCAAAGCCCATGAAGAACTGCCAAAATCTTTTAGTTAGGATTCAATTTAAGCTATGAGGCTCTTTTCCCACATATTGTATGCTTCTTTAAAAATGTAAATTCTGGAAAGGTGCTAGACCTAGGAAAAAACATCTCCTCACTCTCTCATCCTAGTATTTGATTTGTAAACAAGTCTATTTTCTTCTAGAATGTGTGACTTATTCCTCTATTTTATAGAAATCATTTTTTGTCTCCCTCAGTGGGTATTTATGCAAAACAAAATATGTGGCATATCCATCTAGTCACTTTGTGTTACCTAGAATGCCATCAGGCACATGCTTGTGGTCAATAAATGCTTGTTATCATGTTCCAGTCAATTGTCAGATGATCAGGAGAGAATTATATCTTGACCACACTTTCATCTTTAAAATCTTTAAAGTAATGTTTTGTAAACAGATGAAACTTGATGATTGTGGCTTTAGAAGGGAATGCATGAGGTAATTTCTACAAGATGAATGCTTTGTTAAGACAGAACACACCTACTTCCCAAGTTTGGGGCTCAGATGCAGAATCTGAGCCATTAGTTGATATGAGAAATATATCAGACAATAGACATTTATCTTTTCTTCATCAGAATAGTGTTTCTCAAAAATTTTCTTTTAAAGAAAGGAGCTGTCATTTGTTATTGTGGCATTTCATGTTTGATTTCAAGTTCCATTTCTTGGCATCAGATTCAGTCCTGCACCATTTCCCTGGTACCATGTGTATGTGTAGCAAGTGTTAACTGCCTATTGATGGGGCAGTTTATATGTGTCTGAGGAATAATTGTACCTATACTTTCACTTTAATCCTTTTAAAAATACCCTCTGCCTTATTTTTAAAAGGGACAAAGGCAATTTAATATCAAAAAAGGCTGAGAAAGTATCTAAGACAAATACATTTCAAGTCAGAGATAGGCTGGTTCCCTACTGTTCATATCATAAATTCATCCTGTAGGCCTCTGGAATTAAAAAAAAAAGATTGTTTCTTTGTGCAGTTTTATCCCCACCCCTTATAGACTATTTACATGTGGCTGTTCAGCACATGTAAATAAATATGTCATTATTCTCTTTAGTTGCAGAGTAACTGAAGTAAGATAAAAATTGATGCAAACATCAGGACATAGGCTTACATGTTGTGAGTCTTCGGTCCTTGGAAATGCAGAGATAACCTCTTGCCCTATGCTGTAATTTGTAAGAAGTGGGATGCATGGGTGTGACTGTTGGTGTCCTAGTGTTTTCCAGAGATACAGAACCAGCATGAATATGTGTGCACACACTCACATTCACATTTATTATAAGGAATTGGCACACATTGACTAAGTAGGCTGAGGTCCCTCAATGTGCACTTGGCAATCTGGAGACCAAGGAGAATCAATGATGTAAGTTCACCTGTAAAGGTGGCAGGCTCAAGACCCAACAGCTGACTTTTCATCTTGAACTCAAACGTACATAAAGAATGATGTCCCAGTTCTAGCAGTCAGGCAAGAGGAGTTCACTTTTCCTCAGCCTTTTTGTTCTATCAGGTCTTCAACTGATTGGGGAAAGCCACCCTTAATAAAAAAGGTGACCTTCGTAGTCTTTGGATTAAAATACAATTTCATCTAGAAACAACCTCACAGACACACCCAGAATAATATTTGCTTAAATCTTAAATGGCCCAGTCAAGTTGTCATATAAAATCAGCCATCAAACTAGCAATGGCTTTAAGACCATGGTTGACACTTGAATATATAAGTACAAATGTATATATGCAATTTCTCAACTTAACCACCTGTTATGTTACTGTATACATTTATACTTTGAATGCATTTTTGTACTGAATAGCAGCAAACATACATTTAATGTTTTGCAAATACCTTGCTTTCTCTGAAGAATTTTGTATTTCTGGCTTCATTTCTTTCTCAGGGCAAAATATTTCTTACAGGATGCACATTATTAAAACTTTACATATGTACAAACTAACTCTAAGACAGGTAAAGTAAATTACCCCAAGTCACAAAACTTATAATTCGTAATCCGAGATTAGAATGCAAATCTGTTTGATACTAAAACTCTTCATTCTTTGTTCTATTTTGCAAAACAGGCTTGAAAATCATAATACACTTAAAATCTGCATTGTATGCAGAATCTCAAGTTTTAAACATCATAATCCTGTTTTGAGAAATAATATTTCTGCTATAAAAGCTAACTTGTAAGAAAATACAATTAGAAAAAGCAATACTTAATCCTTTGTACATGTAGAAAAATAACAAGAAAAAGGAGGTGTTCCTGAGGTATAAATATTGGAATTCAGGTAACTGAATTAAACTCTTGGACAATAGACCACTGCTTTTATCTGATAGATATAAATATCCCTAAAACCAGAGAGTTCAACTCTCATTTCTTTGAAGGATTTTTGAGTCAGGTCTAATTATGGCCTTCCTGTGGCAACTATTAAACACATAGTTAATGATATAATTATTGATATTTAAAATGTTTATATAGCAACCTGTGTGCTAGACCTAGCTACCTTTCAAATTTTAAGGAATAGCTATGTAAAAAGTGCACCTATGTGTTTTTTTTTTTTGACTTTTGGACTTTAATATTATTCTTCCATGATAGAACCAAAAAAAAAAATACAATAATACATGTCTCTTATTAGTGCGGTCATTCCAGATTGCACTAATTTTCCTTTAAACTATTTGTTACAAATCCACTTTTAAGTTCACCAGGTTATGTCTGAGTATTTCATTTATCTGCCATGACTGACTAACTCTAATCATATCACAACCCTGAAAAAAGCATCTTATAAATCTTATAAAATCTGAGAGAGACTTTTGCTTACAAGACATAATGGAGCAACTGGTACTAGACTCACCTTCCTAACAATATAATTTGGCAAAAAATATGAAACACACTGTTTTTTAAGTATAGGACAAGAGGCAGTGCATAATTAAAAAGCTCAAAACAAGGTAAACAAAGAAAAGGAATCCTATAATTGCTCAATATTTCACTCTAGAAATATCTCCCAGACCATAGCCTGCAGGCCATTAAACCATTGCATGATGCTCTTACAGAGTGAAGAACAAAACTCAGAATTTAAAATTATGAAAGAGGCTGAAATTTGCAGAACATGGAATCAAGAAGGAAACAGAACTAGGAATCTGCATAAGAACACTTTGAGATTTTGAACAGATGCTAATCAGCGCACTGCACGTACTGTTGAAAAGATGACTCTATACCACTAGGCAAAAACAACCATCATGGGAAGAAGGACTGTGGAGTGGCTACAACCAAAGCAATTCCTGGGGCTCACACAGTCTGGGTGATTTTGAGCTGTGATAGCCAGAATGAAAGGAAATAACTAGACAGCTAAAGCATTCAGTAGACACCCCAGAAGAACAAACCTGGTGGGCATTGCTTAGCTGATCCTAGGGTAAAGTCTATTCTAGACTCTACCTATTAAACTTTAAGCAACTCTATAAAGAAGCAAGCTGATCTACAAGAAAACTAATTTTCTGCCTGAATGAAACTTCATACTCTTCAAAGAAAAACAACAAAATCTAAATAAGCAGCAACATAGAAATCATAATTCTGAACACACAATCAAAACTCACTAGACATGTAAAGAAAGAAGGATGTAACCTAAAACAGAAGTGGAGGTGGGGAGGGAAAGCCAGAAGGGACAGATCATGGAACAATGGAACTGGCAAACTAATGCTTGCTTGATTTATTGATTTATTGATTTATCATTCTAATTTGTTATATATGACAGCAGAATGCATTAATTTATATTACACATATAGAACACAATTTTGCATATCTTTTGTTGTACACAAAGCATAGTCACACCATTTGTGTCTTCATACATGTACTTAGAATAATGACGTCCATCTAATTCCACCGTCTTTTGTACTCCCATACCCCTCACATCCCCTCCCACCCTTTGCCTATTTAGAGTTCATTTAATTCTTGCATGCTCCCTACCCCCAATCCCATTATGAATCAGCATCCTTATATCAGAGAAAACATTTGGCATTTGATTTTTTGGGATTGGCTAACTTCACTTAGCACTATATTCTCTAGCTCCATCCATTTACCGGCAAATGACATGATTTTATTCTCTCTTATTGCTGAGTAATATTCCATTATGTATATATACCACATTTTTTTAATCCATTCATCTACTAAAGGGCATCTAGGTTGGTTCCACAGGTTAGCTGCTGCTATAAACAATGATATGACAGTGTCCCTGTAGTATGCTGTTTTTAAGCTGTTTGGGTATATACCAAGGAGTGAGATAGCTGGGTCAAAAGGTAGTTCCATTCCCAGTTGTTCAAGGAATCTCCATACTGCTTTCCATATTGGCTGCACCAATTTGCAGTCCCAGCAGCAATGTATGAACTAATGTTTTTGAATAACTACTTCAAATTTGCCCAAGATTTTAAGGGAAAAAAAAAACATGGATAATGGTAGAGAAAAGAGAATATCTCAATAGAAGACTAAAAACCACACATAAAGAATCAAGCAGCTGGTAGCAGGGGTGCATGCCTATAATTCCAGTGACTAGGAGACTTAGGCAGAAAAAATTGCAAGTTCAAGGCCAGCTTCAGCAATGTAGCAAGGCCCAAACAACTTAATTGAACCTTGTCTCAAAATTAAAATAAATAAGTTAAAAGTGCAGGGATGTGGCTCAGTGGTTAAGTGCCTTGAGTTCAATCCCAAGTAAAACAAACAAACAAACAAACAAAGCCAAGCAGAAATTCTAGAAATAAAAATATAACATCTGGGACCAGGGATATAGCTCAGTTGGCAGAGTGCTTGCCTTACATGCACAAGGCCTTGGGTTCAATCCCTAGCACCAGGAAAAAAAAAAAAAGAAAAACAAAATTTAAATATATTGATAGACATATATCCATCACATTTAATTCAAAACTAAATAGAAACTATAGAAGGAAAACAAATCAATTTGAAGATAAGGTAATGCAAATGATTCAAATTCCTTCAGAAATTTGAGAGAAAAGAAAGACATTTTAATGAATTGTACCTAATATTTAATACAGGTAAGAATATTACAAGGAAAGAAAATTACAGACCTGTGTCACTGCTAAATCTCCATAAACATCACTAACATTTATTATAAAATTTAATCCATCCAATATTTAAAAGAGTAATACATAATGACCAAATGAGGTTGATCCCAATACTAATTCAAGGTTTGATTAACATTCAAAATCATACTAATTTAATGCATCACATTAACAGAAGTAAGAGAAATTCACATGGTCAGCTCAATAGATGCAGAAAATTGCTTTGCAAAATTCAATATTCATTTATGATTAATTTTTTTTAAAAAAGGAATTATGAGCAAACTGGGAAAAGACGAGAACTTCCTCAACCTGATAAAGGGAATCTGTGTAACACCTGGAGCTAACTTCAAATTTAATGACAAAGACTGAATCATTTTCATTTAAAATCAAGAATAAAAAAAAGTTCAGTCTCACTAGTTCCCTTCAACATTATGGTAAAAGTCTCAGAATGTTTATTAAAATATAAACATAAACAGAAAGCAAACAGATTTGAATAAAAGATGAAATAATATTTTATTTACAGCAAACTGATTGTATGTAGAAAATCTTAAGAAATATACAAACAACAATGCTAAAACTAATAAGTGAATTTAACAAAATTGAAGCACAAAAATTTATTATGTAAAGTTCAGTTGTAATTTTAGGAGATTTTTTTAAAATGTGGGAATAAAAATGAATAAAGGAAACAAATGACGGTAGTACTAAAACAGTAGTACTAAGTGAAAAACAGTAAGTTTAACAAAATTGTGTTGTCGTTTAGATGTGATGTGTCCCCCCAAAGGCTGATGTGTGAAGAAACAATGCAAGAAGACTCAGAGAAGAAATGATTGGGTTACGAGATCCATAACCCAATCAGTGAATGACTCACCAAATAGGGATTAACTGAGTGGTGATCCAAAGTGGGTAGAGTATGGCTAGAGGAGGTGGGCATTGGGGGTGTGGCTTTGGGGTACATAGTTTGTATCTGGCGAGTGGACTCTCTCTGCTTCTTGATTATCATGTGAACTGTTTCCCTCTGCCATAATCTTCTGCCATAATGTTCTGCCTCTAGAGTAAAGAAGCCTGCTGTGTATGGACTGAGATCTCTGAAATCCTGAGCCCCTCAAATAAACTTTCCCTTCTGTACAGTAGTTCTGGTCGCGTCTTTTAGTCAGAACAACACAAAAGCTGATTAAAACAGAAATTTGTCTCAGAAGTGGGATTGTTTCTTTGACTAACCTGACCATGTGGTTAAGAAGTATTTGGAGCATTTTGGAATTGGTGGGAGGAATTTTGAGATGTGTCGCCATGCACATCAAAAACGCTTTATATTGTTGAAAGTGGAGCTTAATAGCTGTTTTTCTGGTGGGAGTTCAGAAGACAAAAATGTCAACAGGACTCTAGACAATGAAGACAGGGCTTAGGAGGGTTTTGAGGAAAGGAGGACACTACTGGTAATAAGATTAGTGGCCATTCATGTTATGTTCTGGCTGAGAAGTTGTCTGCATTTTGCCGGTGTCTAGAGACTTTCTGTGAGGCCGATTTTAAAAGCAATGGACTTCTTAATCTAATGGAAGATTATTTCTAGGCAGCATAGCATTGAGGCAGTTGCATGGAAATTGCTGGCAGCTTTTAGACAAGTTTATTGTGATATTCAGGAGCAGAAAGATTCAAAAAACTTGGACTTGGTAGGAGTAAAACTAGGACTAAGGAAGTTAATTTTAATACATAAAAAAGTTAATTTTAATATATTAAAATTCAGTTGTCATTTTAGGAGATTTTTTTTTTAAATGTGGAAATAAAAGTTGAGTAAAGGAAACGAATGACAGTAGTACTGAAACTCATGTAATGGAAAGGTAGGAGTAAAACTGGGACTAAGGAAGTCGCAGTTGTTAAAGATATCACTGCCACTAAAGAAATGCTAAAGACTTTGCCCAGAGACAATAAGGAAGATGACTTAAGGTTGAGGGCATCTCAGAAATTGGCAAGATAATATCCATCTTAGTCTCAAGGGAGTAAGAGTAAAATTTTCTTGAGAAGAGACCAGTGGGGCACCCTTCTTACAAAAGGGGGCCTGGCAAGTTTTTTCAACATACTTGGTCACCTACACATACACAGGCTGCTCCAGCCAGAGTGCCTGGAGGCTTGGCTACTCCTTGAGGTGGCAGAAGACCTTGGTGGTGCTGCTGGTTCTGAAGAAATGCAGGATGCTGGAGTTGGAGGTCATGCTGGCTTCCACAAAGATTTCAAAGGAAACCTGGGAAGCCAGGCAAAGTGCCCCAGGGTCAGAGTCCCTGAGGGTTGACCATGAAAGGGAAACATGTGCAGATGTGAGAAGGAAGCCAAAGCTTCAATGTAGAAATGCCAGTACTGTGGAATGTATGCTCAGGAAGGCAGCAGGAATTGAGCTGAGACAAGCCAACAGAAAGGCCATTTGGGCTGCAACCAACAAGGCCACAGGGGCGGAGTTACTGAAGCCCTTTGGAGAAAACATCTGGATGCCATGTGTTCCAGATGCCAGACACAGAACTACAGAACTTGTTGGCCTAGCTACATTTCAGTCTTACTTTGGTCAAAGCTCTTCTTTCTATGCTCCTGTTTTTGTGAATGAAAAAGTTTACTCTGTTCCTTTATATGTTAGATATTTGTAAATCACTTTTGATTTTTACAGGAGCTCACAATGGTAGCTTGCCCTGAATATCAGAGGAGATTCTGGACTTGAACTTTTGAGCAGTCCTGGAACTGTTGACAATATGGGGACTCTTGGAAATGGAGAAAATTCATTTTGCATTGAGAGATGCTTGTGAGCTTTTTGGATCCAGGAGCAGAATGTTAAGGTTTGGACATGAAGTATCTCCCAAATGCTCATGTGTGAAACAATGCAAGAAGGTACAGAGAGGAAAAAATTGGGTTGTGAGAGTCTTAACATAATCAGTGAATTAATCCCCTGATAAGGAGTAACTGAGTGGTAACTGAAGGAAGGTAAAGTATGGCTGGTTGAGGTGGGGCATTGGGGGGCATGGCTTTGGTGTATATATTTTGTATCTGGTGATGGAATCTCTCTCTCTGCTTTCTGATAATCATGTGAGCTGTTTCTGTCATATTCTTTCATTATGATGTCCTGCCTCACCTTGAGCCACGAGAAATGGAGCCTGCTCTACAGGGACTGAGACCATGAATCTCCAAACAAAATTTTCCTCTTCTACAATTTTTCTGGTTGTGTTATTTAGTCATAGCAGCAAAAAAGTTGAATAAAACAATGTGCAAATACCTACACACTGAAAAACACACACCATTGATAAAATAAACTCTAAATAAATATTTTTGGAATGGTGGCAATATTGTTGAGATATCTCTTCTGTATAATTTGTTCTATGGATTTAGTGTAATCTCAAACAAAAATCACAGAAGAATTCTGCAGAAAATCATAAGCTCTATTTAAAACTAATACAAAAATTCAGTGACCTAATGTAGGCAAAGGAAGCTAGAGAAAGAACAAACTTGGAGGATAACTTATTTGTGGATCTATTATAAACCTACATTGATTTAGGCAACATGATATTTCTGTCTCT
>NW_025999990.1:25221665-25226313 GCF_001458135.2 Marmota marmota marmota | reverse complement strand
GAGAATATATATATATATATATATTTTAATGGAACAGAATGCTAACTCCAGAAATAGATCAACTATTTTTTTAAGAGAGAGAGAGAGAATTTTTTAATATTTATTTTTTAGTTTTCGGTGGACACAACATCTTTATTTTTATGTGGTGCTCAGGATCGAACCCAGCGCCCTGCGCATGCCAGGCGAGTGCGCTACCGCTTGAGCCACATCTCCAGCCCAAGACCAACTATGTTTTAGCTTTTGTATGCAAGGTGTCTAAGTAATGCAATGAAGGAAGAACAAAAAACATTCTAAAAGTATTCTGGAACGACTACATAGCTATAAGAGAAAGAGAAAACAAAAGAATGAGAGCCACAACCTTTACCACACACCATAAAAAAATAAATAAATAATTCTAGCTGGCTCACAGTTCCATACAAAGATAAATCTAGAAAGCTTTAGAACAAAACAAGGGACAGTAAGGCAGGCAAAGTTTTCTTAGATGATACATATAAAGTGTTGTAGTTAAAAATGGATAAATTTATCTAACTTAAAATTTTTGGCTCCTTAAGAAACATTGTTAAGAAAATCTAAGTCCTCTAGCCACATATGAAGAAAAGATATTTGTAAATACACATATTTCTTAAAGGACGGGTTCATAATATATAAGCAACTCAGAAAAGCCAATATAAAAAGGCTTTTCAAAAGAGTATAATTTAAAAATGTGTAAAAGACCTTAGTAAGCACTATACTAATGAATACATAATAAAAATCTAATAAAAACATTAAAAAGCACTCAACTTATTTGTTATGAAGGAAGTATCAAATGAAATCTCAACTGCTAGTTCATATCCACCAACAATGGCTAATATTAAAAATATTGGCAACGCCAATTATTGGTTAGTAAGAATGTTGAACCACCACATTGCTGGTAGATATGTAAGAGCATTCAGCTCCTCTGGAAATAGATTTGGCAGTTTCTTTCAAAGTTAAATGTGCATACACTCTTATGATCCAGCAATTGCACACATAGGAAATTATACAAAAGAAATGATAATAAATGTCCATTGAAAATCTTGTACAGAATACACATAGCAACTTTAAATATATAAGTGAACCAATGGATTAAAAATATATTGCATTTTATTCACACAGAAAAAAACCATGCAGCAGTTAAAAGGAACTACTGATACATGAAACCACATAGAGGAATCTCAGCAGTATATAATGCAAAAGATCAGACATTAACTGGTACCATATGATTGCACTTATAAGAAGTATTAGAATAAGAAAAATGAATATATGGTAAAAGAAATTGGATAAGTAGTCAAATCTGGGGCAGGATGAAGATTGACAGGGAAAGAAAACTTTATGAGATGAGAGAAATATTCTTTCTTGGTAGAAGCATGAAAATACACAGGTGCGGGTATTTTTCAAAACATGAAACTACATTCTTTAGATCTATGCATTTCATTGTCCATCAATAATATCTCAAGCTAATATTCTTAACCCCCCAAAATAATTCAATGGAGACTACAATGCCCTGGTACATAGTAGGCACTCAATAAATACACATTGCCTGATATTCGTAAGAAGAATCATACATAATATTTTTCTTTGCAAAGAACTACAGCCAATATTGAAGAAACAAGTCAAAGAGAATGTGAGTTGCATCATCTTTGCTCATAATGGATGTGAAAATTATTTTTTCAATATTGATTTTTGTTCCAAGTGAAACTAAAACAGACCGATTTGTTCAATCTGTAGAGAGATTTAGGTAGTGTTAAAGTGGCTCATCAGCAGAGTAGAAACAGAAGCAGCACAGATCTCTCGGCCTGACCTCTACCTTTATCAAACCCAAGCCAAAGATTGTGGTTGCATCTCACAAAGTCCATTTGACCGACAGGAACTGTCAGCAACAGTGATACTTAGCAGAGATTCATTAACCTGCAGACCTTTCCCATTTGGGGAAATATTTTCTCAGTCTATTGAAAGCATACTCATTTCTCTAAGAACAACCTCACATGCACTTCCTCCTTGAAGTCTTTTTCAAGCATTGCAGCCTGAAATGATCTCTACATCTTCTAGATCTTATGGCAATTTCCTAGTGCTTCTATTATAAAACCCATCACCTTCCACTTTATATTACAGCAATTTGGGTACCTGTTTTATCCCCTCTTGGATTGCAAACTGCTTTAGAAGAGAGAGCTTGTTATTCATTTTATATTTCCACAGAACATACTACACTGTAGTTTTCTATTCACGTATATGCCCAAAATGATCATGAATAAATAGAAAATGGAGAAATGTTTGGATGGATGATGAGAGAGGAAAAAAGTGGAAGTACAAGAGAACAATGTGATTCTATTTAACAGGTTTTATTGTAATTTTATTAATTTTTTCAAAGAAATTTATTGAGCCCTGATATTTTTTCTAGCTATTTTTTATGGGTAGTACTTGAATTAGACAGGGACCTTGCCATTGAAAAAGATCAGAGATAGGACTGGGGAGAGGGATATGTAAATAAATAACCCTAAATGATAACTTTAGTGTAACAAGTGGCCTAAGGGAGAAGAGATCATGGGAGACTGACAGCACAATGAAAAAAAAAAAAACTAAACATATTAAATGCAAGTTTAGAGAAATATATGGGGAAATTGCACATAACTTTTGGGGCTCATAGTAGCAACTAATCCACCAAGAGTTTCCCAAGCCCTGCTCAAGTCCTCTAATTCTTTCAATAACCATAGGCTGTATTATTGTTATTCTTATCCTCAGATGAAGAAATGGAGACCCTGAAATTAAGTATTTTGCCTAAGGCACTGGAGCTATCCGTAGTGGATTAAGGATTTGGGTAGGGAATATGCAAACCCAAAGTGTACATTTTTAATCGCAATGATCTGGGTCTTGAAAAGTGAGTGGGTTTCCTTTGTAGGGTATATATGAGGGCGTTCATGTGCAGTTAGAATGGTTTCCATCAGTCAATATTTTTACTGTTTTACTTAGAACAAATTGCTGAATCTTGCTACTCAGAGAGGTAACAACATTTATCAGAGTTTCCAAGCAGGTATTGATATTCAAACCCCAGGAAGGGCAGGAACCACATCAGAGTAACAGATCTTAGCAGGCAGAGATAATGGGTCTTCTCTCTTGATATGATTTAATTCTTCAATCAGGTATAAATTCCTGGATCAATCAATTTTGGATTGGGGAAAGGCCCAATTGAACCAGGACCACTGTTTAATTTACATGGGACAGCATTTTTATGACAAACTATTGGCATATATTGTAAAATATATCAACTAGAGTTGTGTGATATGGACACTCATGTGAAGTTTGATAGTAGCCAAGTGGCAGGTGGGGTGAGTACAGATTTAAATATAAAAAAAGCAAAACTACACAATAGGTATATGCCTCGTGGATGGGAGAATCCTCATGTATGAATGAGTGTCAGATATTTTATATCAGGCCATTCTTTTCTTCCTAGTTCCTGCTTGTATTCAATGCACTGAATAGTTTCCAACAATCAAGATCCCATTTCCTGTGATTTCTTTTCTGTTTCCCTCAAAATTATTCTAGATTGATTTTACCTGGATTAAAATACAGGACATTTTTCTCTCTGACTCAATACATTTCTTAGAAATAGTACCAACCTTTACATTCTGAACTATTTAGCATCAGGGTGTGATGGGACTGGGTAACTAATAAACTAAGTAGTTCTCAATTTGAGTTGTTAGAAGATTCAAGATCAGAGTTCTGTATCCAAAGGCAAGTCTAAAATAAGACTGTTTGCCTGCAATAATAATGTTGATTGTTCTAGCTGTCTTGTCTGCTTTGTCTTTGTGGGAAAAGGGAGAAAGCACAAAGAAAATAAATAATAGTATTTTATTTCCATGTAATTATTAAAGACTACACCTATGTGTGTATTATTTTATTGAATCTTTCAATTGACACACACATTTCTTCCTTTTATTTTAAAAATGTGAAAACAAGCTGACTTCAAACAAATAATTTATTTAAAGTTTTACTGCTAGAAGATGGAACAGGTAAATAAAACTCTACATCTCTGCTTGTGTTTTCCATGTCAGATCCACCTGAAAAGACACAGAGCAATTTTCCAGGCTCCTGGTGGACACTGGAACAAACCTGGTAGTTGATATGATTGGGAGATTTACCAAGATCCTAATTAACTTTCATGATTACCTCCCTTCAAACCCATACTTCTTGTTCTTCAAGGGTCCAGTATGACACATTTAGTCAATTCCAATGTCATAGAGAAATTAAGGTGTTCATTTGGTAAACTTAGTTACCAAATGCTGCATTGCTTTTGTTAAGCAATAGAACTACCATTTACTAATTATGGAATTCATCCTTGATAGCTTCTGTCCAGGTTTCCTGTTATCTCCCATAAGTCTCTTTCTCCTTACAGAAGGGCCATATTCCTCCTCTTACTATTGGTTTTATCTATACTTAATAACAACTCATGAGAAAATGGCTTCTTCTTTCTATCAGTAGACTTGAAAATAGAGACCCCTAATATTTAGTACAATTAATTCCATGCAAGTAGGTGGGAAGTTATACTCCCATTGTTGGTTTATCAGTGTTTCATAAGATATGCTACACAACTAATGTAACCACTCAGGGCTTCTTCTTCCCCCCCCCCCCCCCC
>NW_025999990.1:25212190-25221642 GCF_001458135.2 Marmota marmota marmota | reverse complement strand
TTCCCCCCCCCCCCTCACCTGTCAATCATAACACTAGGTCTATTCCCTAAAACACTGAGAAAAGGCATAAATGAGTTAATGTCTAAGCAACTGCCTTAACCAAATACAAAATCTACTGTTACATATTTCCGTGCTTTCCTTTGACAGACATTGTAAAAGAATTCACTAATTCTTCACACTTTTTCAAAGTGGAAAAAGTGGGAAGCATTAAGTTAAAAATAGAAAATACATTTTCCAAGAGTCCAGTATAGGAATTGAAAGACTGGAGAGGGTTCTAGGGGCTAAATAGCCAGGTGGGATTTACTCTAAAGCAGGTTAGCTATGGCAGGTGCTGATTTTTCAAGACAATAAAAATAAAACTTTAAGAACCCACTAACTTTAACTAGTAACATCTGGAATTTTTAAGCTCCAAGATCTACCATCCTCACCTGTCTATTGACCTTTGTATTTGGTAAAACCTTCCCTGACTTTCTCCCTTTAATGAAGCCCTCAGGAATATCAAGCTTTACTGCAATGGCTTAGAGGTCACAGGCAACAATCTCTTCTGGTCTACTACCAAAGCTCCAAACTGCAGGACTCTCGATCCCTTTGAGATTTCATTTTATTTAAATGCTCCCACCTTCTAGAGAGTCCTCTCTTAAGGCTTCCTTAGAAAAGACCATATATTTCCAGATTTCCTTCAGGGACAGCATTCAATCATTCAGAGAAAGACAAAACTAATTCCCTGGGGCACACTGACATTGGTAAGAAATAAAGTTAGATCCCTACAATAGTGCAAGAGTCAAGGCAAACACCAGCAACTCGGAATGAAACTCAAAAGATGATTCAATTGCTCACAAGAAAAGTGCAGAACGTTTGGAGAAACTGCAGCCACATACTGGAAAGTCCTTTTTAAATGTGGGTTTGGGGGATACAGATGGTAGGAGGAGGTCCTCTCTGAAGAGGTCTGTGCAGCCAAACTTTTGGTCCAGTCATTTTGGACAAAGTGCGTTGAGTCAGTCTGCAACAGCATCAGCTAGCTGGAAAATGATTTGACCTTCACTGGAGTGTCAGTCATTCTTTTGCTTGAGTAGCTGAATGAAGAGTATGTCATTCTGTCATAGCAAAAACCTAAAGAAGGGGAAAAAATTAAATCGATCCTCTCCTACTCAGAGAGGCTTAGTTTCATTGGCGTCTAACTGACACAAATACTCTTTGCTAGGTTTCTGTTTGCTCACAGTAATTAAATATTCCTGTCTTGGACTTCACAGCCAAATGCCCTGGCTGATGGGCAGGACAATACTATCCACATTCAAAGGACAGGGTTGGAATTGTGTTTATTCTAAGTGCCTCTGATCTCAGATATGTGTTTGCCTGGGTTCTCTCCCATTCTCGTTACAAAATCCATTCCACTCACCAAATGTAAGAAGCTATTAAAAAAAAATACTATGCATAATGTGTAATTCATTGACACTTGTAGTTCTTATCTCAGCTGTTAATCAGAGCATATCCTTACCAAAAATATGGATTTCAGATGAATAATTTAAGCATTTCATGAACTTCTAATTTTTCAGTTATTAATTAAAATATTGAAAATGAATTAAAAAATGGAGAGAATAGTGACAGAAAGTAGGAGATCTAGGCAATAAATCCTGTAATTATTTTCCTACAAACTGTTCCAAGATTATCTTACCTTTCTGGTTTGTTTGCTTGCTTGATTCTATTTGTATTTGAGCATCTCCCTGAAGTTAGAAGGTAATGGAATGGTTCTGTGACTGACCACAGTTTTGTTTTTTTTTCTAAGATAGTGGTAAAACACAGGGACTTCTCTTTCTTAAAAAGAAATGAATAACAATTGTCCCATGTGCCTTTCAATAACCAGCAAGATTAACCCCAGAGAAACCTCTTGTAGCTGGGACATTGATTGTTCTTTCTCATCTGGGCCAGAATCTATTTGAGGAGACTCAGTGCCATCTTTACAAGGAGAGGGAGGAGGTGAAGGTCAGCAGTTACACAGTCCGATTTTCTTCTTTAGATTCCTGTGCTCAGGACAAGTCTCTGCACATGGTCTACTTGGGAATTGGGGCCATCACCCACAGACTTACAACCCTAAAAATGCTTTATTTGGAGATATATACTTTAATTTAGAGAGCTTGCTTTTTATTTCTTACTTCAACTTTTCTGAAAATTACATTTGCACTCCACACTGCTTTGCTATGATTTATCAAACCAGTCTTCCTGTATTATCTAAGAATCTTAGGATCTGAAATTATGCAGCAGAAGCTGTAGGAATATCTTGACAAACACTAGATGCTAAATAAATGCAATTGAAGTGCTCAAGATCTCAGCATGAATATTTTCCTTTTATGTTTTAGATATACACAATTTTATTGATTCTATTTTTTTTTATTTTTTTTGGTACTGGGGATTGAACTCAGGGCCACTTGACCACTGAGCCACATCCCCAGCTCTATTTTGTATTTCATTTAGAGACAGCGTCTCACTGACTTGCTTAGCACCTCGCTCTTGCTGAGGCTGGCTTTGAACTCACGATCCTCCCGCCTCAGCCTCCCTAGCCACTAGAATTACAGGCATGCACCACCACGCCTGGCTAATGATTCCTTTATTTTTATACAAAGTTTGTACATTGGGAACTTGGAAGAGCCAGAATGTGTCTTTTGGAGCATATGTGTCGATATTCAAATTAAAAAAAATTATGATGGATTCATTAAGATTTTAGAACTCTTGTTTAATTTTATAAGCTAAACCAAGGTAAACCAATAATATAAACATGTACCATAAAAGGCATTGATTGAAGCTGGGAATAAATTGGTGTGAAAAAAAAAAAAAAGGAAGAAGAGCTACAGGCATAGACCTTCCCCTTCACTAAGTGGCCACACAACACAATTTTCTGGATGTGACTTATGTCTATCCTCATGACCATCAGGTTTGGTCTAGTTCTTATGCTTATACATAGTATTTTTTTTATTTCTGATCTTCATTGTAATCCTAAATTATTATTCACCAACTTAGATGGCAAACTTTTGACAGAACTTAGAAGAACTCATTCATCTTTCTTCAAAGTCAGTACTATTCCAGTATAATATGCTACTTCTACATGATCAATGAATTGGCTAAGGGAAGAAACATTGGTGTTTAAAGAATGCTAAAAACTCTGTGGTGACCAGGATGAGCATACATGTTAGGGTGTAGGCAAGTTAACTTTGAATAGAATGAATGGGATAGTTAAAGGAGGTCTTTAAACATCAAAAGTTAAGACTGAGCTCTATTCTGGAAACTACAGAAGGCCACTCAAATGGAACACAGTGTGAGTGCTACTTAGATAATAAGAAATAAAAATAGTTCACTATAATTTTCATTATTTTGTAGGCAGGTAAATACATTGAACCAGGGATACAATAGTTACTGATCAGTAAAACTTTTATGAAATAACAAATAAACTTCAGTTATAAATTTGCATGAGGAGACTAATCAAAATTTATACTAGGAATCAAAAATCAGTTCTATTATAGATTAGATTTCATTGATCAATTGTGATACCAGTGGCAGAATTTGAACCCAAGTTTTTCTCATTTCTAGGTACTCATTGAACAATTGTATATTAAATACCAGCTTTTTGTAACAAATATATATTGAGCACCTGCTATTAAAAACAATATACACAGCTATTAAAAGACCCACTTTGATTCTTTGCAGATTTCATGAAGTTTAAAATAATGACTCTCTTTCAAAATACTTAAAATCTTGCTGCATGGAGTAGACTTAGTCATTTGAAACCCTTGCTACTAATAAAAGCAATAGCAGTTCACCGGTAAAAACATAGGAAATACATGATTATGTAGCAAGAAATGGCTCACATGTTTTGTGACTTGAAACTACACTGTAAATTAAGAGCCAAAGTTATTAATGAAGCCAACCTCATGGTCTGTTCTGAGAGGTTTCTTGTTATTCTATTCCCTCCTTAGCTTCATATTATTTTAAGGCTCTCGTTTTGTTTTGTTTTTTAACATCTATGGGGGCAAATTTGTTATGATATTTGGACCAGTTAAAAATATACTCTGAATGGTGCTACTTTCTGTCTCTGATATCCTCTTCAAGTTCAATGTAACCATTATAATTGAAATCACCCTTCCTGGATCTCAGGTTTATCTGTTAGGGTGACTATATTAGTTAGCTCATCCTCCTTCTAGGCATTAAGGTCCACCCTGAACTCATGGGGAGAAATCACTTTATCGAAGAAGAAAGCATCTCATTATGAAGAAACCACTGTTGACCACCTCTTCCATATTAAAGAATAAGAAGGAAAAGAAGAGGAGGAGGACGAAGGTGGTCATCCAAGTTGTATTCAGTTTCAAATTCAAGTTTAGTTCTACATATCGGGTGAGAAAGAGATGGCTGTATATTATAAGGAAGATTCATGATATACCCACACTGTAAATGATTTACAAGTGTACTTTCCTGTAGTCAGAAGTCTTTGCATTAGTTACCCCTGTGGAAGACACACATTTAAATGCAAATGCTCTCTCGCAGTGCATTAGAGACTTCAAGTACTGGTTGACATGAAGTCTAACAGGGTTGAAGGGTCAGGAAATATGTTACTGACAACATTTGTGGAGAAGGAAAAGCTTATTTGGGAGGTCCACAAAGAAAATGAGGAAGGATTCACAGGATCATTCTATGACTGTATGGGAATGGAAGCATTTTTGAAAAGAAGTGTTTAGTACTTCAAAGATCAAACTTATTTATTTATTCTGTTCCAAAATCTGGCCAATGGTCAGACTATAAAGTTTGTTCAAAATATCTGATATTTTACAGAGTTTAGATGTAATGGAGAAACTGAGCTCCTCCAATTTTGCCTTCCCTTCTAAAGGCTAGGAATATTTTGTTTTTTCCTAAACTTTAGATATTCTCCCACCATTAACACCATTAAGAGACACTGTGTCCCTTCAATGCTGGTGAAGCTCAGTGAAGACCAGGACCCTAGTATGAATGAATGTTGATAAAAGAATTCAGAGTTAAGTTTGCCTCTTCATTTTAATTCATTATGTAAATTCTGAAAAAACTTTTTTAGATATATTCACATTTTATTTATGTTGTTATCTATATGATAATGCCATGAAATTCCATCAAACAGTTTTCCTGCTTGATTCTTTGATGATTTACAAACTGTTGTTATCTATTCTGCCTGAGGACAGTTTTCTCCAACTAACAACAAATAGAGCTGCATTCAAGTGGTTGAATTATATTTCCCTATTACCTGTCAGCCAAAAGAAGAAGTGGAATCATATCAGTATATGCTGGAAAAAGTATAATAAGTAACAAGTTTAGCTTAATTATTCAATTCACCAATCATGTATGTAACTAAATTGTGTATAACAATGATCTAAAGAGAATGCACTATGCTGTTAATGGAAGTAAAGGAAACTTAATGATAGTTACCATTTAATTTATTCTAAGGACTTCATAAGAATTCTCTTAAGAATATCAGGATCATGTGCAATAGAAATTGTTCAAGTTGTTGTTGTTATCAAGATGAGAAGCCTGAAGCTTAGTACTTTGAACAAGGCCTCATGTATAAGGAGAGTTAGAGATGGAATGCAAACCAATCTGTGACTTTGAGTCAGCACTTGATACTTTATCGTATTCTTTTCTTACATTTAATTTTTTTTTACAATTTTATTTTATTTATTTTTATGTGGTACTGAGGCTCACCTGTGCTAGGCAAGCATTCTATCACTGAGCTACAACCCCAATCCTACTGTATTATTTTCTAAATAGTCCTCTTCTATTGACATAGTCCACTATCCTCTCTGAGCAGAACTAGGAGCCATCTCTAATATGTTGAAAATGCAAAAGTGTCAAGAGGTGAATTTAATAACTTCTGAGTAAAAAATAAACAGATCATCTAGATGTCTTGAGAGGAACTACCAGCTATAGTATTCCTCTTCTATGGCCCAACTCTGTTCCCCAATACCATATCCAGGTTAAACTAGTACCTATGGCTTCTCTGCTTTGAATTCCATTTAATCACATTCCCAGTTCACCTCCCTTTCCCTCTTACTGAGTCCCTGCAGGAACTTTAGCCTGTGTGTAGCTTGGGTAGGTTTATCAGCCTAGTTCTCACTAGCCCACCTATGCTGGGCACCACTCCTCCCACAGTATCAGTTGCCTTCCTCTCTACAATCTTCTACCCTTCCTGCTTGGATTGGTAAGCCTGAGTTTGGTTGCAGCTTTCTATAACAACAAAATTTGAGAACTTAATCCTAAGAGATTCTAGTCTTCACACCTCTAGCTATAAAGTGTAATAATGTCATGACTGGAAGAATTCTTGTAACCCTAACATGTTTATGTCTGATTATATTACCCATCAAGTGGAAAATTCACTTTGCAAAACTGTAAGTTTCCTGTGCACAGAGACCCTACCTATCCTATTTACTGATGCAAGCTGAAAGGCACTGTAAGGAATAGCCCTTAATAAGAGGTCAATTTTTTTTTTGAATTTGAATCAATAGAGGAATGATAGAGTGCATGAAAGAAAGGATGACAACATGCCCACTGGCTAACATACCTGCTCTCTCCCGCCACCATACATACCTTTTCCTCATGATTATGATAACTCTATAAACTGCTTCTGATTCTTGCAATTAAGGCTTTGTTACATCACATAATTCACTCTATTTCCCGGGATACCTGAACAAAGTATCTATGGGAGATACGATGGCCTAGGAGTGTATTAGATTACCTGGGTGAAGTATCATGTCCTCCGATCATTCCTCTTTCTTTCCTGGAAAAATTAATTTGTTTAATTACCAAAAATATTTATAAAGAGGACAAACATCCACATCACACATTTTCTCATCTCAATTCTAATTGCTTTTGTTCATTTTGTGTTTGTCTGATTTCTTTTCTCCACTGTAAACCTCATCCATGTGGAGGCACTTTGGTTTAGCTTAGTAAATAAATTCTGATGAAATTTTACACGGAAGTGGCATGGTCATAGTCAAAGTGCATATCTTTAAGCAACAGTATTATTAAGAAGATGCTTTTAGTTTTTATGATATATTTTGAATCCAATTTTGAGTGATTGAAAAGTTTTCTTAAAATGTGTACCATATGCCTACATTTTTAACATTTATAAAGAAGGCTATTCTATATCCAAGCTCTTTGGTTATCTGACTACTGGAGAATATGATGCAGAGAACACTTACTGAAAGGGAAATGCTCTTTTACAGCATCCTTTAGTATGCATTATAGCCCTAAAAGAAATGGAAGCCAAGACTTCCAAATATATTAGGCTCCAAAAGTTATCACTCAACAATATTTGACACAAGGGGAGGCAATATATGAAGTTTGCATAGTCCTTGTTAAACCCTGAGTTTAATGATTTTTTAGGACGTTTGCATTAAAATGGGATCGTTAAAATATACTGCCATTCCAGCAGTATAAAAAATACATACAATAAGTTCACACAATGCATACCGATAATGACTCAACAAAATAAATGGCGAAATAAAGCCAGCATTGCTCACCCTGTGTTTAAAATAACCTTTAGGCATTTGGGGATTTTTATTGGTAACAATTTGGTGGCAAACTATGCAGTGTAAAAGAACAGTTTAAAAGCTAATAGGAAAAATCTGGCATTAATAATAGTGTAGATTACAGTGAGGACAATAGTGAGGTTACTGCAGAGAGCAATGTATCTAGATAATTAAACTGAAACCATTTTAGTCCTATAGCAGTGTAAGATATGCTGCTGAGAAAGTTAGAGATCCCATATGCACAGCTAAGAGTAGGAAGTTGGCTTTCTGGTTACACAAGTAGATTGAAAATGAATGTTGAGGAATGCAGGGAAGGGTAGGCAGATCATCAGAATTAATTGATCATCATTTCTTTAATGCCAAAGATTCTTATTATCATTCAAATCTTGAATTATATTGGTAAATATGATACCACCCTCTTAGCTTAATCTGTTCCAAAATCACAAATAAACAACTTAAATGTACCAAAGATCTCTGAAACCCATATCAAAATGAACTATGGATAGAATTATCCATGACTTGATATTAAAGATAAAATCCTCATGAAGTTACTTCTTACACAAATTCATGAATAGGCTAGTAGTATCTCTGTATCTCAGTGTCTCAATAAGAATGATAATGAAGCAAATGTTAATCCTGATCTTGTGATTCAGAGTGATTATTAAGTGATTAGTTCTTGTTATAGCTAAATGATTTTTGTTGGGAGTCTTAGATATGTGTTTCTTAGAGAGCCACTGCTGTCTGAGATTGATTCTGACAATGAGTATGAACGAAAATAAAAGAATTATAATATTGTATTAATAGCTAAACAATAATAGGAGTGGATTTGGGCTAAGTCATTGCACAGAATATGATCACAGATATTTAGACATCAATGTAAAAGACATGCTTGAAAGCTATCCCACTTTGCTATGCAGAAATTAAAACCATGGAATCATCCTATGTATTTTATTCTATTTGGTGTTATGAAGGTTTTTAACTCATAGTCTTTGGGTATTGCTTTTTTGCTTTCTATCATTCTAACCTTAGCAGCATCCTAGATGAGAAACATTGTGTGCTACATATTTTACATTTGTGATCTCTGAGCTCCAAATTTAAAGAGAAGAGACAAGCACTTTTGATTCTAGCTTGCCTAAATAGGTATTCAAAATACTGAGTTCAAAATTTTTCAAATACTCACTAGTTCCTTACACATGAGGATCCCATGAAACTTTTCAATATATATCATTCACATTTAGTTTTTCACTTGCAAACAAAAAAAGCCAGGTCCTATGTGATAAAGATGTTGAGCCCCCTTGGAATGATGAAGAAACTTTAAGCTCAGGGACTCAAGAAACTTGTTCGCATAGAAAGTCAAGTCCTTGGACATCGAGTTCTCACGTTTCAATTAAACAGAGTCAAACTATCATGATACAAGGGCAATTTTGATTTAAGGTGAGTAGTCCATGTTAGAATTTCACAAAATAGCCATAAAATTGTTCCAAAGAAACCAGAAAAGAAGTTAAAAATAAATATGCAGAGGCCACCACCACATCCAAGGGAGGAGGCGGGAGGGGTTCTCTGCTTCATTTTAACAAATGACCCTGAATTCAGATTTGTAATATTCACTCTCAGTACTTTTGTACATCAAGTGTACAAAAGGGAAAGGGAAAAGTGTTTTTACATTTACATTCTGAATCGTATTTTCAAATAAGCTGAAGTTTATTTTATATCTTACAGGATATCCCCAAAGGACCAATCAATAGTAGAAGAGAAGGAAAAGTAAGAGGGAATTCTCATTTCCTTTGGTTTCCCTGAATTTTTCAGCCACAGACCCAGCATCATGATGCTTTTCAGAGTCAGTTCAATAGGGATTGACTATTAGCACAAAGAACCCAGAAAGAGCCATGCCAACTTAAGATGGCAACTATATAT
>NW_025999990.1:25119494-25212165 GCF_001458135.2 Marmota marmota marmota | reverse complement strand
TATATATATATATATATATATATATATATATATATATATATATATATATATATATATGGATCAATACTTGATAGTCTTTCCTCTTTTATTCCTGGGCTGTATTCTGCTTTCTTAAAACAAGAGCTATCTAAAAGAACTGGGAACAGAGAGGGGGGCATCTGCTAGATGGAAGAAAAAGATGAAAAAGAAGAGGAGGAGGAGGGGTGGAGGAAGAGAGATAGAAGGAGGAGGAGGAGGAGAAAAAGTAGCCTGATTGCAGCTTAGTTTTGTGAATTCAAGAAGTGTGTGTTTGAAAAATGAAGGTGCATAAGTTAGTGTAGCTCCAGGGCGCCAGCTTCCCTAGTGTTAGCATAGCTGACACACTGACAGTTTATATGGAATTTATGTGCCTATTTCCTCTGCTTTTTATGGGAAAACATGTTGTTACCTTACAGCTGCCCACATCAGACGCCGCCAATCCGCCTCTGAGCCATAGAGCACCTTTCTCAAGGAAACATACATACATCAAGGGCTTATGTATTTTTTACAATGTTGTAAGGGGAAAATAATAAAATATGGGTTACTGTGTACACCATTCCACGGTTTAATTTTTTTTTATTTCACTGGTTTAATTGACTCTGACCATTTTTATTGCCCTTTTTTCCCACCTCATCTCGCCATTTTAATTGTTTATGTGTTTGTGTACAATTGGATGGCATCTGGAAAGGACAGGAGCTGTAACCACAACTTAAACGCCAATTGCAGGGCTTTAAAAAGTAAATAAAGCATTTAAGCTGCCACATCAGTGGCAAGATATATGCAGATGTAAACAGAAGGAAATGTACATTTTAAAGTGAAATGCTTAAAAATCTGCTCCTCTTTTCAATCACCTGCAGGAGCTCCGGGTCCTCTGTGCTCTCTGAATGATGCCTAGAAGCACACAAGGAAGCAGAACTGGAACCTTGTTCTGTCTATTTCTTTCACTATATGGTGCTCTGGGTGGGTCACACCTAAGTATCACCGAGAAGTAGGTTGATCATGGCCAAGGAACTGGGGCCCTTTGACCTGTTACCTTGCCTTTGATCTGCCCTGTTGCCCACACTCCCATGTCTGCCCATCTGCCAGCTTGTAACTTACCCTAGCTTTGGCATTGCAGCATTTCATCCAGGAAGCAAACCATTTTTCTCTTTAGCCTCTATTCCTATTCTTTCAATGAGATGACAGAAGCAGGCAGGGGTAAACTCTGCCAGCTTACATTTTCCAGAGTTTTCTCCACTTGCATATAAGATCTTACTGTTCTAAATCAGTCTCTAACTGAGAAGTGAAGACTACAATGTAATAAGAGCAGAAATCTGGGGACAGACTGATGAATCCAAAGCCTAGGAGGCAGCTTCTTCTTTGCAATAAATAGGACTGGCTCTGGACCTTACGATAAACGGAAATAAGGATCAGTATTTACCTTGCCACATTCCCCTCACACTTGTGTGCCCAAGCTTCTTGTGGTATCCCTGCTTATGGGCATAGGATTAGATAACAGATCATAGAAGAGATTTTCACTGAAAAAGGAAATATGGTGCATGTGAACTTTGCCTTTCAGTGAGTAGGTTGGCCACTGAATGGTGTAAAGAAGTATCTCATTTTTCTTTCATATGTGTGTGTAGGTACATCTTGTACATCCCTGCATAATGCTCTTGTCATAGTGAAGGTCCAGACGTTTTTATATTGACTAATTCATTGAGCAGATGAAGATTTTAACTCTAAATATTATAGTCCTCCACCATACTAACTTTTTAAAAGAAACATTCTGTAAATGCACAGTTGAAAATGTCATAATCTAGGATATTTGCATTGGAAAGATCAAGAGAGGCATAGGACCAGCCCCACCTGCAATCTGGGTGAATTATAGCAAAATCAATGGAATCTACTTGTTCTCCTTGTAATGTTTGTCTCCTAAAATGACATATCACCTTCTTTTAGTATTCTGTAATGAAACTGACACAGGGCTTGACTATTTAACACATTTTAAAAGTATCTGCAACAACAAATAGCAAATAAATACATATTTTCATAAAGCAATTTTCCTGCTTTGCTAGATACAGATTATTCATCTTTGTGTTCATCCTGATTTAGGTTTGGTCCCCTCTCTAATTTCTAATCTGCTTCCACCTGCCCTCTTTGGCCCCACCTGCTGGAATTCCTTGAAGCCCATATCAAGTCCAGTCAAGATATTTCCTGGTCAGTCTACTTCAAACACATGAGATTCTCCCACTTGGGAGAGAAATTTGACTTCCTCTTTGCATTTCTGGTGGTTGATATTATGACAAATGAAAGTGACACGAAGATAAAGCCCAGCCCAGAAAGAAGAATTTTCAAACGATTAGCTCTGGATTGCAATGGAATATGATTCTTTAGGAGCAGCACCAGTTCCCTGTGCTGTGTGTCTAGCAAGCACAGCAAGGACATAGGATATTCACAAATGAGGACTGGAGTGGTTTGTAAAGTTGCTTATAGGGTAATCATTCTTTTTATCTGAAAGTCAATTACTCTATCCTGGTTTCAGTTTCATGCTAAAATTCTTAATGAAATAGCTCCAAAGGAGGAGGCTCCACCCTGATGTAACTCATCCTACAGTTAGGTAGTAATGGCATTTGCCAACCCCTAGGTTTGGATGAATGTCAAAGGTGAGAACAAACGTTAGGAGGATTTGATTACCTGCAACACATAAGTCTTAGTGATATCAGAAACAGCAGGGTGGTATTGGTTTCCTCTTGCAGTTATTTAGATAATGTTTTGGATAAGTTCTCAGCTTGGTTTTATCTATTATTAGTTTTAGGTTTCATGTATGCTTATCCTATTTATAAAAGGGTTGTGTATGACCTCGCTCATGGCTCTCTTAGCATAGATTCTGAGGGATAGAAATGTGCTCTGCAGTTTTCTTGCCCTTCAGTTGTTCCTCCAGACCAGGAACATACATACACAGGAAGAAATATGACAAATATAATCTGCTCTCATGTCAACATGCATTAATTTAAAGCGAAAAGCCAAAGAGATCAGAAATTCTCCTGTACCAAGATTTGTACAATCAGTATCTCTTGACACTCACAGGGACAGAACAGGAAGCAACTTCAGCTTCCTGCAGTGAACAGTGTGTTAAAGAAAGAGAAGGTTTTCAACCAAGCATCTGAGTGTATGTGGCCATGCTCAGTCTTTTGTTGAGCACGCTGTTTTGCTAGACTCCTTTGATCTTCTAAACTTTGTCTAAAAAAAAAAAAAAAAGAAAAAAAAAAAGAAAAACACAGAGAGGTCAGGCTGAAAGGAATCCCAGAGAGTCTTCAACCCAACTCCCTCATTTCACTGATAGGAAGCGTGAAGCCAAGGAGGTGAAGGTGGGTAGACTGTCTTGTCCAGAGTTGCACAGCTTGTTCATGGCAGAACCAGGACTGGGCAGCAGTCCTTTGTTCTTCCCTTCACCACATCCCTTAGGCAAACCACTGATGGGTTTTCAAGTAGCTTGAATAGAATGGTGGTTTAATAAAGAATTGCTATTGAACCTGATCTTATATATCTACTATAGGGTATTATGGGTTTGAGGACATTGAGAGTCACACCTAGAAAGCTATTTTTCATAGTATCCTAGTATACTACTGACATGAAGCACAGTAAGTTTTTGATAAAGGGTTAGACCTAAAAGTAGTATTTATATGACCAAAAAAAAATGGCTAACATTTGCTGAATGCTTGCTTCATCAGTCTCAGCTCTGAGTGATTTCATATATTATTCTTATATAATCCTTAATATAGAGCAATGATGTAATTATCATAAATATTCCTCTTTACAAACGAGGAAACTGAAATGCAGGAAATGTGCCCGGTGGCACAGTTAGTAATAGCAGGAACAGAATTGCAGTCTCAGCAATACCACTTGAGGGGCTGCTTTCTGAACCACTAAGTTATGTTGTCTCCCTACAAATGAGTGTACCACAAATGGTTCCCTGTGCTGTGTGATTCAAAAAAAAGAAAACAGTCCCAGATTGGTTCATTGCCACTTTGGAAAACATATTACTCTAAGAGAAAGGCACTTGGAACAAGTTGCTTTTCTGACATGGCAGCACTAGAAAATTCCAGATCCTACAAAGATTTATATAAAGGCTTAGAGTAAAAAAAAGTTATGCTAGCTAGGCTTGGTCGCTGTAGTCCCAGTGACTTGGAATGCTAAGACAGGAAGACTGCAAGTTCAGGGCCAGTGTGGGCAACTTATGGAAACTCTGTCTCAAAAGGGCTGGGGATGTGAGTCAGTAGTAAAGTGTCCCTGGGTTCAATCTCTAGTACCAAAACAAGACAAAACAAAAATTATCCTAGTAGAAAGCTTAAGGAATCTAGAGCAAAGAGAAATTCCTGGGATTCTGGAGGGAAAGAAAGCAAGAAAAATGAGATGAAATCAAGGAATTGATAAATATATACAATGCATATAAGTCTATTGCATGTGTTTATATTTCACCTATTAATAAGCATGTGTGTACAAGGTCTGTCACAATGTGTGCTCCCATACACAGCCATTTAACTATTAGAGCTGAGGTTACAGTGCATGCTCATTCTTTCTATCCTTTACTAACTAAGGTCACAATTTAAATATGATGTCCCCTCACTCTTTTCTTTAATTTTTTTTTTTTTACTATAATTCAGGTCATTAGCACCTCACCTCAGAATTGGTGCATTAGTTTTCATATTACTATATAAATTCCTCTTTTGAATAATGCCTCTTTTTTCTCCAATCCTTCCAAGTCATTTTCTTTTTCTTCTTTTTTTTTGTGTGTTTTTTAAATTAAATTATTTATTTATTCTATTTTGTTATACATGATGGCAGAATGCAATTCATTTCATATTACACATATAGTGCACATTTTTTCAAGTCACTGATTATACACAAAGTATTTTCACACCATTTGTGTCTTCAACCATGTACTTAGAGTAATGATGTCTAACTTATACTCATTCTACCATCATTCCTACCCCTTTGCCCCCTCTTTTCCCCTCCCTCCCTTAGCCTTATCTAAAATTCCTCCATTCTTCCCATGCTCCCCTGCCCCTACATTGCCATTATGAGTCACCATCCTCATATCAAAGAAAACATTCAGCCTTTGTTTTTTGGGGGGAATTGGCTTGCTTCACTTAGCATTATATTCTCCAACTTCATCCATTTACCTGCAAATGCCATGATTTTATTCTCTTTTAATGTTGAGTAATGTTCCATTGTGTCTGTATACCAAAGTTTCCCTATCCATTCATCTACTGAAGGGCATCTAGGTTGGTTCCATAACAAATATCTTCTTTAACTTCTTGCCTTCTAAAAGTATGGACCCTGAAGTGTCCCCATCATCCATCTGTAATCTCTGCACTGCTTTGATAAGTCTAGTCAGGGGGAGCCATTGGTCACCTCAGAACTTGTTTCTTCTTCCTGTTTCTGAACCTTGGCAACTGTTATGTCCTCTACTTAGAGTAACCTCTCTCTTTTGCCTGAGTTGAACCATCCTCTTCTAGGAGCTTCTTTTATTGTCACAATCAGAAAACATGCTTTCTGGTGAATAATACAGCACCCAATTACAGGTAGCCTTGAATGATTGTTATTTTTATGTAAGTTAAGAACATTCAGTAGTGACTCAATCCGTGTCTGTCTTTCAGCCCCCTTCATTGCTGGATACATTCTTCTTGATCCTAAATCACAGCTTCCCATTTCAACCCTGTTGCAGAACTGCTCAGAATTAGGTTTCAAATACATAAAAGTTCTAAATGAAGCTCTGTAAAGTAAAAAGATGATCAGTGTTTCATGATGTGTCTGTCCACTTGCTAGCTCTCTGACCTCATGTTCTCCTAGTCTCTCTTATACACACAACTAGGTTCCATGGCCCCCTATTTTGTTCCTCAAAACTTCCAGAATAGCCTCCGTCATGACTTTTCTCTGGGACTGTTCTTCCCACAAAGATCTCCTGACTCATACCCTCAGTGGAAGCAGGGCTCAGCTCAGATGTCACCTGATTATAAAGTCCTCATGACAGCCTGATATAGATATCAGTCCCTTACCACTGTTCCTACAATTTCCCTGACCCTATTTATTTTCCAAATACTTTTCTCATTACTTGAAATTTATTAATTAATTTTTTGGTTTTTGATCTGACTCTCCCCAATTGACAGAAAAACCCACTGATATAAAGCATAGTAAGTTTTTGATAAAAGGTGACTTAAAATTAGTATTTATATTACAAAAAAGCAGCTAACATTTGCTGAATGCTTGCTTTGTCAATCTCAGTTCTGAATGATTTTATACACTATTCTTATATAATCCTTAATAAAGAACAACGTGTTACTCTGGGAATATGACCACTAGCTAGTAAGAATGAATTATTTGGTTATTATTTTGTGTTTTTTTTTTAGCAGAATATGAATTGAAAAGAGCAAAGAAATCATCACTATCCCTAAATCAAGGTAATTTAAAATTTCAAAAAAGAACATAAATTAATGCCACATAGTACTGTTTAGATGTGTGTTTCTATAAGTGTTAGAAGAAATGAATAGAGGACCTTGGCCCAATGATATCAAGGTGAAGTCTGATCCATTCTCTAGGTCCAATTGACAGTTCATAGAATATTCTAAGTGCAGAAGAACATGTTGAACTGAGTCAGGAATGTGAATTCAGCAGTACACAGGCTATGGGAAATGTTCTACAGCTCCAACAAGGTAAATTGTTTAGATAAGAAAGGGATATTCTGATGGCTAGGGGATTACCCACCTGTCGCGCTGGTTTCAATGCAATAAGAAAACAAATAACCCAATCAACAAATGGGCCAAAGACCTGAACAGACACTTCTCAGAGGAGGACATACAATCNAAAAAAAAAAAAAAAAAAAAAAAAAAAAAAAAAAAAAACAGAAGAGATGGAGTGGTCCACCCTGTGGAGCATTCCTAAGTTCACTCTCCCAAAAGCAAACAGGCTCACTATTTGTGATCCTGCCGAAATTGCATGCAGTTCCTCAGATCATCAAATATCTCACAGATAAAAAGCCTAAAATGCTAACCTTTGAGATAATTCTAAATGGGGGCGGGAGGGAAGGAAGGGGAGCTTCCACAGCACCTGGCGTCAGAGATCTGGGCTTCAATTCCAGGGGTGCACATTTACTGGCTCTGTGATTCTGAATACGTTTCTTATTCTCTCGGACCCTCATTTTCTCATCTATAAAATGGGCATTTATGTTACACATTTGGCAGGAAATAGTTGAACAGCAAATGTGACAGCTTATAAATATGCTTTTATGGGTTGTCTATGAGGAAACTGAGTCCCAGAAATGCCCAGAAGCTGGTTAGCTGGTTAAAGCCTAAGCTAAGGACCCATGTCTCTTGACACACAATTATAAACTTTCCCTCAACAAGTGGGTTCAAACAAAATTGAATCAACTCTTGTTAGTCTTGGAGTTTTTAGAGGTAAAATGTAAACATTAATATTTTAGCACTGTGCTTGGTATGCTATAGTTAACCAATAAATGTTAGATATTATAATTATGAATATTACTTTCTCTCAGCATTGTTCTGCAGAAGAAATTAGATGAGAAATATAAATAGATTTCTCAAAAATAATGTGCTATAATAGTAATGTTGGGCAATGCTAGAAAATTATCTCCAGTATTCAAATACAGTATTCAAATATTCTTAAGTATAGCGAGTTCAACCATTTTCAGTCAGAATGCCATCAAAAAGAAAACAATTGATCCTTTTGGTAAAGGGTCTTACCTTCTATTCCAATCTAATTTTTAATCGAGTAGGTTTCATAACCCAAATCATTAAAGACACACAATATCTTTCTCTGGCCTCACAATCCAGTATAGATTTAAAAGTGTTTGAAGGAAATTTACATACTTTCACCCATGTGCTCAAAACTGTGATCGCATCTCTTGGTCATCTCTCTGAACTCTGGCAGAGGGACTCCTCCCATAGACCTTCTGTTCCCACCAAAATTAGCTGCTGTTTCATTGGTACCTTGAGCCAAAGGCCATTTCCAAAGGGGATTTGAACACATCACTTCATAGAGCATTCATTCACAAATCACCTGCCCCAGTGGACCTCATTTTTGTGCAGCTGAAATTGGATCAAATAAATAACACCCTTAGGCACTGGGGTGGGTGGTAGAGGATGGGCAAGAAAACAGGACTTAGGTTTGCAATTAGGTAAGGATTGTTCTCATTATCTTAGTGTAAGATGCTACTGTTGGCAGGGGGCACAGCTATAATGTGCCATTTGTCTATTTTAAGTTCTTGCCACCTCCTCATGACCTTTCTTATTGTGAGTTGGGTATTCTTATCTCTGGCTTCTGGTGTGGATCCCCCAACTGGAAGCCTGGGTTGAATTGTGACCTGGCAGCCTTCTCTGGATCACCCTATGCTGTACCTGAGCTCCAACAGCTGCTGCATTCCTCATGAATCAGATACACAGGGGCCTAAATCAATCAGCCTGACTCTTCTATCTATAGCAGGAAGTGCCTTCTCTCTGTTCAACTGGCACACAACAAAAGCTGATACCCGTAGTGTGGCCCTTGCGTTATCAGGAGATGGCCATGCAGCCGGGCGAAGCCAATGACAGCCTCTCCCTAGAGCTGGGGGCTTTTCCCACTTGTTTTCTTTTTCTTTTTTCTTTTCTTTTCTTTTCTTTTTTTTTTTTTTTTTAATTTGTCGACCTATGATGTCTCTTTGCCTTGTGCAAAGGACATAAGAAGTCAGCCCAGGAGCTTCCCACTGGTAGTGCCTGCCAGGAACTGAAAGGGCCAATTAGCAGGGTCCCCTATCCGGGATCTCTTCTCTTCTGGCTGTCTTGCTGGGGACTCATAAATTACCCATGCTGAGGAAGACGCCGAGACCCTGGGCACCTGCTTGCAGCTCTTCAGACACTACAAACTGAACAGAGGCTTCCCTCTGAGATACCTGCGGGACTTTCACTAAACTTGCCTCAGTGGGAAATCAGTGGTTAACTAGGTCACTGATGAAAACACGGGAGAGAGTGAGTCTGCTAGGGACTAGCTGTCTTTAGAAGAAAAAGTTTATTCTTTATTCAAGGAGGAAGGATTGGAAGAAACTGGAAAGGGGGACAAAGCTTTACGAAAGAAAAGAAAGGAAAGGAAATTCTATGAATTTCTGCTTCTGCCTGCTTCTCAGAAAAAGCACAGAGACTTGGGCCCCTTGATATGTTAGGATCTAATACTCATATTAGGGCCTGATTGAGCAAGAATTGAGATATGTAATTTTATAAAGAAACATCTCATGTGACATCTCCTCTGATTCAGGTTCACCGTGGACATAAACTTGAACATAGGTTTTCTTACTACAAATTTAGTCCTTTCTCTGAGCTGCTAAACTGATGCATTGGTTTGAATGAATCAAAAGGAGATGACTAGATAGAGAAAAAGGACGAAGGGATGAGAAGAAGTGGAGCGGGGTAGTGCCAGGAAGCCAAATTGGCCAAATTACATTGTCCTATTGTGTACATGTACTAATGTGTAACAACAAATTGCACCATTATGTGCAACCATAATGCACCAATAAAAATGTGGGGAAAAATGTATAAACAATTTAAATAAAATCCTCATCTCCTGTAAAAGGTTGGACAATTTTTCTTCCCGATATCTTCCAAGGAGAGAAAACACAAGCAGAGAAACAGGGGTGGGAAAGGGAATGGAAAGTTTGCTTCTAAATCTGTTGAGGCAGAAATCCAAAGAAAGCTAATGCACCAAAGACTAAAATGTACACTAGATTTTCAAGAGTTGGCATTAAAAATTAAAATATCTCATTAATAATTTTATATTGATTATATATCAAAATGATGATAGTTTGAATATATTTGGCTAGCGACAATTTATCATGAGAATAAATCTAACTTGTTTCTTTTGACTCTTTTAATGTGATTACTAGAAAATTTAAAATGACCTATGTGGCTTACATTGTATTTCCATTACAGCTGCTAGAGAATGTTTGACATATCATACTGTGTTTTCTTACTGTTAATGTATATCAGCCTTCCTCCCAGAAGATTGGGAAGCTCAGGAGGGGAGGAAGCAAGTCATTCTATTTCAACCATAGTAGCTGAGTAATTCCAGGAACTCAATAGTGTTTACTTAAATAAAATTCAAGGTGGAGTTGGGGGTCTTTTTCTTTCTTCAACATTGTGGTCTTTCATAAGTTTGGTTGCTATTCATGATTTATTTTCTGTTTGTTTCTTCTTATTGAATTTTTTTGGGTCTTTTTGTTGTTGATTTGCAAGAATTCTTTATATATTCTGGATATGAATTTGAGTCCCTTGTATATGGAATATCTTTTCACTCTTGTGTGAAAAGAGAGCTCTTGATGAACAAAAACATTTAATTTTATGCAATTGAATGTATTAAACTATACCTTTATAGTATGTGATTATTTTGAGTTAGTCATAACAATAGTTGTCTGTATTTCTTCTAAAATGTTTAATTTTTGAATTTTGAGATTAATTTCTTGATTCAGATGGGACTGAGTTTTTAAAAATTCAGTAATACAGTATCACAATCAAATACAACATATTAAATTTAGTGTTACATTTCTAGTAGCTAAGACTATATTTTAACTACCTTGGAATTACTGCGAGGGCAAGGTAGAACTCTTTAGTTGACTCTTTCTAAAATATAAAAGTATTAGAGACTCACCTTCCATTCTGGGCGTACAATTGAACTACTCTAGAATCCACTCAATAGAGTTCAGGTTTGTACAAAGCCAAATAGGATTTTGTTTGTTTCTGCCTCTTTTCTCTATACCACAAGCAACTTTCTCCTCTTTCAGCATAATTTTAAGAATATGAATAATAATGAGTCCCTAATTGCTATCCCTTGGTTTCTCAACTGTACCCCCACTACTGCTAGGAATTTGGAGATAATTCAGGATAGAAATACAAAAATTATCTTTCATATGTGTAAGGCAAGGAAAAAGCTATGTGTCAAGTGAGCAAATGTTATGTTTGTGAGTAAAAGACTGAAACACAGTAGATCAATTTATAAATTTTTACCTGAAATTTACCAAAAACAAGCAAAAATGTGTTTTTTTCTACTTTTAAATGTAGAAAAAGTCAAGTGCATTTGTGAAAATATGTGTAAATATAAAAATAAAAATTATGCACTTTTTTTAAATTAAAATTTTATTCTATGTATTTATATTTTTACATCATTAGTATATATTATAGGTATTTTCATGTGTCAAATTCTTTTTTTTTGCAAATAAATTATTAAAGATGGTTTTCTATGTACCAATTCTCTTTTTGATTAGGTTTTATTTTTCCCTTCCTCATGTTTTTTTTGTTGTTGTTGTAAATAACAATGTAAGTATATGAAGACTTCAAAGAAATTTGAGCTATATGCTAGTATTTCCTTAGAACAGCTTCTGTAAATGGAATTATTGGATTAAATGGAATGCACATGTTGAACAGCTTTGCCACATACAAGATAAGGTGAATGCTCACACTTCTCTCCTATGTGAGGGTTGCTGCAGAAGATAGATTCAACATATTTTCTTTTAAATTGCAGAGTTTCCTTACTTTACTAGGTGAATTGCTAATGACTTGTAACCTGGTTCCCAAAGAGCAGTGAAACCTCTTGTGAGAGAATAACAAAAGGTCTGGGGTTGGGGCTCAGTGGTGGAGCACTGGGCTAGCACTGGCACGTGTGAGGCACTGGGTTTGATCCTCAGCACCACATAAAAATAAATAAATAAATATATTGTGTCCAACTACAACTAAAAATTTATATATATATATGAAAGAATAAGGAAAAAAAAGAAAAAGAATTCAAAGAGAAGGGCAAAGGGTGGACCTGTTTCTGATGAAGGAGAGGGGAAATGTCATAGAGAAAACAAACCCAAACCTGATAAAGGAGGGCTGTCTTTGAAAGGGGCATCTTGAGGCGGAGAAAGAAACCACAGCAATAAGAGAGAGACCTGTTGCACCGAGGGTGAAATTTCCCCTTGTTAGATTCTCTAGTGAAACAAGACTAAATAAAATGGAGTGTGAGGAAGTAAAATGAATGGCGGTGGGATAATAGGACAGTAGATCAGATCAGAGAAGGTTTTCTCTGAGGCCATTCTCAGGAGTGGTAGTGAGGGCTGATCCCTGTGTGATGGAAATGTGGAGGGCCTAGGTCTGGCTTTGTCATAGGTAAACAAGGCAGGTGTTATGATTTGAATATAAATCTGTCCCCCAACAGCTCCTCTGTTGATGCAGGAGGTGAAATGATCAGATTATGAAAGCTATGAGCTAATCAGTGCATTAATCTATTTAATGGATTAATAATTTGAAAGCACTACGGTACTGGTTGGTAACTCTAGGATGGTGGGACATGCCCTGGGGATTATATCTTGTCTTCCTGGCTCCTTTCACTTTCTCTCTCTGCCTCCTGGCTACCTAGAGGTGAGCAGCTTTCTGCTGTCATGACCTTCTGTCATAATGCCTCTGGCCCAAACCCATGGAGTCCTCTGATGGTGGACTGAACCTCTGAAACTGTGAACTCAAAATAGATAGTTAAGTTGTTCTGTTTACAATGATGGAAAGCTATCGCAGCAGATGTACAAGAGTTGTATCCATGCCATATGGAACAAGGCAGTTCTTTGTAGTAAGCTGTTTGGAGAATACAAAGGGATAAGGAGAATTGCTTAATCTTTGCTCTTTTCTAGGGAAACAGGGCTCATTGAAACATCGTCAGGAAAACAGACAGTCTTAAAACAAAATGGTCAGAAGTGGTGAAAGGAGGGAATTGCAGAACAATTTCCCCAAGAAATTGGACCAAAAGAATATATGCTGACCCCCAGAACTCTTTATTTGAGGGAAAGCCCATGAGAGCTACAGAAATGGCCCCTTGAAACAAAGAAGGTACTTGGGCTTCTCTGGCAGACTGCCCGGCTAGAGGTGGAGGGTGCCTCCATACATCTCACCCACAGCAGAAGTGATCCAGGGTGAAGATGGCTTTGCCACTAGACTTTGCTGGTTCTTTCCAAACATCTAGTGAAACAGACAGACATACAAGTAAACAAACACAGAGTGTGATCTGAAGTAAACGAAAAAGCAGCATCAATAAAAGAAACACAGACAGCTACTTTGGAAAGTTGAGTCATGGAGGAGATATTTAGGCTGAAGTCCCAGGGATGGGCAGAAAGGAATCAGGTGGGAATTGCCTTCTAGATAAGACCCACCAAAGACTCTCAGGAAGGCAGAGGCAGCTCAGCCTTTGAGAGAAGGAGAGGTAAGTGCAGCAAGCTGTCTGGCTAAGACCTTGAGACATGGAGAAAAGTTTAGATTATAATTTAAATGATCAAATATTTTTAAATGGAAGGACTGCAGGATATGTAGTCATCTTCTAATGATGCTTCCAGCTGTTAGATGGGGAAGAGATTGCAGGAAGACAAAGACCCAAAGTGGGGATTTCTAGGGGAGAGACAACAGTGGCATGAGTAACAATTATATTCTCCTATCTACATCATGTTGTTTTAATTGTTCCACTTTTATATTAAGACTTTAATGCCTGATGTCGAAATCTCTCACTGTTCTTTTTCAAAAATATCTTGGGCATTTTCAGCTATTTTATTTGTTGAGATAAATTTTATAATTACCCTGTTACAGTTTACATCCTCTGATATCCTCTGAGATTTTGAGCAGAATTACATTTTTAAATCATTTTGTAGAAAATCTGCAAATATCTAATATTAAAATGAGCCTTCTTGATCAACAGAGATATATGTATTTCAGCTTATTCATTTTTTAAACAGGTCCCTCCATAATGTCTGATAGTTTTTTATATACATGCTAGATAAAAATATTCTTTATTTGCATTACAGATATTTTGTATTTTATGCAATTTTCACCTGTATATTTTCTTTTTATACCTTCTAATAATATAATGTGGTAGAAAAGAAATGTACAGATTTTCATGTTGTTTGTAATATTTTTGAAATTGTTTTTATTGGGTTTTCCAAGTGGAGTCACATCATCTTCCATTATTGATAACTTTTCTCAAATTTTTCATTACTTATTCTTATTTTTTTAAACTTTCAACTTCTATTGTCTTCTTATTCCAAACAATATTTTCAAGTGGTGCAGGAGCACCCACCTTATATATAATCTTGATTCTTGATGTGAAACAAATATCATATTTGGGAAATAATTTATTTTCATTTCAGTAAGCATTTTGACTAATATTAAATTTAGGTTATTTATAACTTGTCAATATTTAGAGGTGACTTTCATTAATAGTTTCATTTCTAATCTTTCATTTATCTGACTTAAAGTCAGTATATTTTTTTCTAGTATCTTAAAATGAATTTGGAAACCTTTCACCTCCTGATATTATAGGGAAGTTTTCCTGTCTGTGGAAGTTAGACATAACTCACCCATTGAAACAAGTAGATCAAGTAGCATTTTAAAAGTAATTATTTAATAGAAGATGTAGCTCAATGGTTGAGTACTTGCCTAGCATATGTTATTAGTGCCCTGGGTTCAATCCCAGCATTGGGAAAATAATAATTATTTGATAGTTTTTTTTTTCAATTTCTTTTATAAATTCCAACTACTAAGATTTATATTTCTTCCTGGGTCTATTATAGTCACAGTTTTTCTGAAAATTTTATTCTGTTCATGTATGCATATATAACTGTAGATAATTTTCCCTTAGTATTATTTCTATTTCACTTGTGTATATATAATCTCTCTTTTACTAATTCTTAATATTTCTGCTGTTATACTTCTGTTGCATGTTAGTCATCATTTTTTTTCCTCTCTGTATTATTTGTTTTCCAAATAAGTTAAACTAATATGCTAATTTTGCTTATTTCATCCTTAGTTGTTAATTTTTTTAACTTCATCCTGTTCTTCCTCATTGTTTCAAAGTGTGTAATCTACAGATTGTTCTGTTAAATAGCCTTCTATGACTATAACATAAAACCTGAGGAATAAACTTACAAAGAAAAAAGTTTTATTTTGGTTCACAGTTTTGGAAGTTTTAATCCATGATCAGTTGACCTCATTGGTTTGGGCTTGTGATGAGGCAGCACATCCTGGTGATAGCACATAGCCAAGAAAAAGAGGAGGATAGGACTGAGTCCCTCAATCCCTTTCAATGAACCGCCCCTAGGTTCCACCTCCTCAAGTTCCCACTTCCCAGTAGCTCCAGGGGGGTTTCAAACTCTAGCAACTATTTAGAAAAATGTGTCATAATTTTGGTTGTACTTTCTTTTCTCTCTTGTAACTTTTGATATTTACTTTAAGCTGTTTGTTGAAATCTTGTAATACAATCTAGATGATTTTGTGCTTTTATATTCTTCCCCAAAGCAGAGAGTTTGGACTTTACCTATTAAACCAATTTGTAAGTTTGCCTCCTTAATCTGTGAAACACCAATGGTGTGAAATTCAAATATCCTACTTCAACAACAACTTTTGCCTTATATGCCTATGGAAAGATAATCTCATGGTAATTTGTATATCCTTTATTTTATAAACATAACCTTTTTAGTCATACAAGGTGATTATTCCAGATTTCCATACATGTGATACTTTCATGAGGATCATTGCTTCTTGTTCTCTCTCTCTCTCTCTCTCTCTCTCTCTCTCCTTTCCTCTCTCTTTTCTTCTCTCTTCCCCTCCATCTTCCCTTTCTCCTCTTTCTTCCCCCCCCCCCTTCTTTCCTCCCTGTATCCTTTCCCTCTACATTAATTCTAGATCTTTTTGTTTAGGTAGGGTCAAAACTTTTCAATTTCTTATCAGCTGCATTGGGCAAATGAACATTTGTAGCTTATGTCTGTCTTTTTTATATATATAAAAAAAAACTTTTGATATGCATTCCTCTGATATTTTTTATTTTCTATCTTTCACATTTTATCTCCTACTCTTTGTCTTCTTTCAATAACTTGGAAAATTTACAGATTTAATTTCACATTATACTTGTATCTATCATTAAGTTTTAAAATATCAATGCATATTTTAACCTGTGTTTTTCTCTGTCCTTAGTTTGTCTTATTTACTTTATTTTAAATTTATTTCAAAATTATGGACATGAGTTTTATCAAAAACATTTGTACAAGAATCATGAAGAAAACCTTTCTCTGATTCCAAATGAGAGTAAAAAGAGCAATAATTTGAAAAATGGGGTTTTATTGCATAATATAATCTGACTGGTGGGAAAGAGAAATGAATTAAGAAATGGCCTCAGGAACTCAAGAGAATTCATTTTGTGAAAAAGATTCCTATTAGGAGAAGAAATGATGGAATACTCAATAAATGATATTGAATAAGATAATTATGTATTTGGAAAAAGTAAAGTCTGTGTCCTATCCCAGAAGCATATATTCTAATGGGAAAAGAAACTGATTAAAAGATGAATCCAGGCACTTTTAAGAAAATGTAGAAAATTAAAATGATAGAAAGCAGAGAGAAAAGGAGGAACGGTGAAAAATTTCAATAGGACGCTGTCGAAACCTTTTCTGAGGATCAATACTGAGGAAACAGAATATTTAGCAAGAGTCAGGCACATTTCATTTAAGGAAGTTCATTATAGAACAAGGTATTGTATGTATAAAAGTCCTGGGGTAAAAACAGCCATAGGAGGCTTGTGTGAAGCCCTGTATTTCTGCAGCTCAGGGTAACCCTAAAGACACAGAAAGTTAAAAACAAATTAAAACAAAATGCATCCCTTTAAAGCCATATTGGCAAAATTTATTCAATAGCTAATACAGAGTTTGGCAAGTATATAGAAAAATGATCAATGTTACGAATTCGTTTTGATTGTAGATTGGTAAAACCTATTTGAAGAGTAATTGGCTGCATCCACCAAAATGGAAAAATGTCTCTTTATTTGAGTATTCCATTTTCTTAACATTTATCTGAGAAAATCTCCCCAAAATAAAAAAAAAAGCATTTCTACTGTAGCATTTATAAAAGAAAAAGAGGACAACATGTTATGGTATAAACCATGTAGTAGAATAAAAGGCAGTCATTAGGATAATCAGAGATATCTACCTGGTATATATATTGATGTGGAATTTTCCCCAATACATTTTTTTGTTGCCATTTGATTTTAAATTGACTTTCATGGTTTTTGTGGTTGGTTTTTTTTTTTTTTTTTGTACCAGAGATTGAACCCAGGGGCACCTAACCACTAAGCAACATCCCCAGCCCTTTTTAATATTTTATTTATACTTAGAGACAGTGTCTTGATAAGTTGATGATGGCCTCCCTAAGCTGCTGAGGTGGCTTTGAGCTCATGATTCTTCTGCCTCAGCCTTCTGAGCTGCTAGGATTATAGATGTGGGCCACCATGTCTTGCTTCACAGTATATTTTTAAGTGGGAAAACTACTGTAGGAATTTCGTAGTATGATCAATTGTTATTGAAAATATAATTTATTTTATGTTCCATACAAATGTATATGCAGTCCCATATATTTAGACATAAATTTTTGGGATGAGGCCCCTGGGCATCTAACATCGATCTGTACTGTGATAAACACATTGACACGTTTTTCTCTTTCAGATCTAGAGTGTTATTTCCATGACTTCTATGTTACAGAGATTGCTTGTAGTCCTCAAGCACATGAATCGTGATGTGTACCCATATTTGAAGGAATCATGTCATCTATCTCTGTGACTGGATATTACCCACTATCAGGATTCTCTTCCCAGGTACTAAGGCAAATGGATTATCAGTTCACATTCCAACATAGTTAGCGTGGTGGATGAAGGGCACATCTGTGTTTTGGAAAGTTTTCATTGCGCTATTTCTTCTTCCAGCAAAATGTACACCCACACAAACATGTAACTGGATTTCATTGCAGCAGTCATCAAATTACAGTATGATTGTCAAATAATAATACTTTTTGGAGAAAGCAAAGTAGCTCACATCTTACAACTATCATTGCTCCATCTCTAGTCCCAGAATAAGGTTTCTCTGTTCCTTTCTTTAGGGAATACAGTCACTATAAAATACTCACAAAGTGTTTTCTTTAAATCTGTAACTCAAAGTGATTGTATTTTTGTGAAGTGAAAAATCAGAATATAATTTTATGCCTTTTGAATTACTTTTCTAATCCCAGAAGAATATTTTATTTTACTGCTTATTGGCAGTGCCACATTCAAAATATTCTTAAGTGAGTAGAATAGAGAGAAACAAAACATTGTATTCAGAACACACCACCTTCTCAGATGGATCATATTCGTCCGCATTCTAGGACCATTTCCCTCTGTTTGAACAAACCAAAGTGTAGTGCAGTAAATATCACATCCATTATTTCTATCAGATAATCCTCACTTCCATGTAAATAGTGATTGGTTTTATTGACTAAATGCATAGGAACAAGGTAGACAGCTATCTCCCCTTGATATAGTAGTGCCTTCGGCAAATGGGAGGATACTAACTACCTCAACTATCTTGCTTGCTGCTCTATCTTTTAAAATACTCAAAGACCACCACACATCAACTTTCTGTTATGTTTTCCTAGCTTGCTAGTATATATATTTGTTAAAAATAAAATAGAAAGTTCCTAGGTTGGTGTATTCTATACACCAGAGTAGTCTATGCTATAATCTACATTTTAAGAGACATTGTTTCTTATATTTGAAATATAATAAAATAGATGTACTTCATCATATCTATTTCAGATCTGCTAACCTCATCTTCTAACAGTCCTGCAAACATCCCTTCACATGTCACTCTTTGTACTCTTTGTTCATCATTTCCAGTGGTACCAGAATGCTCAAATTTTCCTCCTCCACTTCAATAAATCCTTCTCACTTTTCAAGATCCCCTCTATTCTTTTCTCTGTTTTGAAGCCTCACTCACATCTTTTTTTTACTCTTCCTTTCATTCTAATTATTTCTGCAGCACTAATAGTTTATACCATACTACTCCAACATCTAATTATATGCTGTCACGTTACGATGTTCAAAATTTCTTCCTTTCACAGTCCGTGAGTTCTACCAAACATGAGTAATACATTTCTTCCACATTTTCTTCAAAAAAAGAGACACATGTTATGAATTTATTAATAAATGTCAAGGAGATTAACTGATTACATAATTGATTTTAAGAAATAATGTTTCTTCAAACACAGATTTAGCAGAGACTATCCTGGTATATAAAATACACAAACCTAGGAACTTTCTATTTTATTTTTAACATATTAAAAATTATGTACATTAATGCAGTACTACCTAGAGATTTTTAAAATCCTACATGACCTCTGTATTCCATCATTCTTTCTCTGTGCCTCCTCTGTGTCAGCCTGATGTTTCCACCAGAGGGGATATATGTCTGTCTATGAGAACCATCATCACAGAGAGGAAAGGGCACTGATGGAAATGTGTCACAACCTTCTATGAGGCAGAGTGTGAAAAAGTCCTTGACCTCTGAGCTGTATCACAGAACGTGCAAAGCACTATAAAAGTATAAATATATGAAAAACACATTGTATTCAAATCCTTAATGAGAACAACTTACCTGTGTCTAATTGAGATACAGAGATAGGCCATATTATGTAAGGTCTTGGATACCATATGAGTATTCTCCCTGCATTTTTTACAAAATACATCTTCCTTAGACCTAGGCTTTCTTTCACCAAAGAATGAAATCTTGAACTTCTTTTCATGTTAATATTTAAGAATGATATCATTTTATACTCACACCTATTATATTTTATTATCAAAAATGTTGGAAATAATAAGTGTTACCTAAAAGGAGGAGACATTGAAACCCATGCATACTGTTGGTGCAAATGTAAAATAGTAAATGTATGGTGGAAAACCTAAAGTTTAGTGATTTCTCTAAACGTTAAACACAGAATTACTATAGTATCCAGAAACTGTACTTCTAAGTTTATACCCAGAAAAATGGAAAGGAGGGAGGGATGTTAAAATATTTGTATACCCACATTCATTGTACCTTTACTCATATTAGGCAAAAGATGGAAGCAAACCAACTGTTCCATCAATAGAAGAGTGGATATACAAATAATAGATTATTATTACACCTTAAAATGAATGAAATTTCAATTCATGATACAAAATTGATCAATTTTGAAAACATGATAAGATAAGTAAAACATACATGAACCAAAAATTATTGTAGAGTCTCACAAATAGTACAGTCAAGATGATTAAAGTGGTTAATTTTATGTTAAGTTTGTTTTAACACAATATAAAATAAATATATCATTTAAAAATTGCTCTGTAGATTCCACAAGCCCAATTTGAATATTTCCTCTATGTTTATTTTTCATTATTTTCTTGTTCATTAATTCAAGCTATGCCTGCCTAGAATGATTGCTTAGAAACACTCATCTATACTTGTATCTTATAACTTCCCATATATGGAACACATGGTTCTTTGGTACCTGCATATCTCCCTCATTGAATGTGTTCATTTGGTAATGTCAATCATACCATTGCCTCACTTTTCTACAGGTCTGCTATAACACTCCCTTAGTCCTAACCACATTTCAGATGTCCAGTTTAAGAGCAGCCACTTCAGACACATGCAAAACACAATTTTTATCATAATTAGGAATCTTATATTGCATTTGAAATGACATTCTGTAATGCTGCTACCTCACAAAATATAATGTTTCCACCATTTTACTATACTTCCGTATTTTAATTTTATACCAAACAGTATGCATTCTGTGAGTTTATTTTGTTAAGTAAATTCCAACAAGCATTCATTTCCATGAGTTGAATTAATGTAGAGTTAGGTCTTCTATGACTCAACCAGACAAGTCTATTCACATTACTTTGCCTGGCAATCTGGCCAACTTTATATGACTTCTTTCTTTATTTTTCAGGTAAACAACAAACATTCATTCTTAGGTAGCATTTATCATTCTAGTCAGTTCCAGTATTTAATTTCATAAGCAGTAGCTAAAGTAATTATGGTTTTGGCTTAGGTACCTCAGAAATATCTCTATAGTGACTGCCTAATTGTTCTTTACTCTTCAGTAGAATTTTCTGGATTTCCACCCATTTTCTGGAAAGAGAATTAAGTCAATTGTTCTCTCTTATAATTAGTGTACTTATTTTATTCACCATTGTTAAATACTATTCTAAATCTTATAGCAGGAGCAAAACTGATTATAAAACCAAACTTGCTATATAAACTAATTTGGCTTTAGCTAACCAGCTATTTATCCATAGTGTTAATTTTGAAATTCCATTAACTTAATATGACTCCAAGGAGTAACTATTAAGACAATATATGTTGATAGTAAAAACTTGTAAGAGCTCATTTCAATAAATAAAAAACTTTGTTGTGAAAAGAGATAACATTATCATCAGCCTCAGATACATAAAGTGAGAGGGCTTATGAAGAAGGAAGAAAGGGAAAGATTTCAATTAAGACAAAAAAAAGTCTTAACAAATTAAGCAATACAGCAAAAAATAAGTCAGCAACTTTGTGTTGCTGGGTATATAATACATCGAATCCACCTTAGGGGTTCTTAAAACATAGTGGGGCGATAAAATAGTGTGCACAAGAGGATCACCCTTTCCAATTGCTAGGGGTATATACCAAAAAATACCATTTAGAGGAGCAAAGCACAGAGAAGCCTTTGTTAAGTTGTGTGGTACTTGGGTACCATCTTGAACAGTGGACAGGATTGGGTGAACGTGGAGGAGAACAGAGAGTGTAAGGAACAGGGAAATCCACAGCACAGGAGTCTGAAGTCGACATGACAGAAGGTGATCAGAAGCTAATAGGAGGAAGTGAACTGATTTTGAAGAGAGTATCCAGAACTCTCATATAGACCACTGGAAGGGGCAAGCAGCCTGTGGATGACTTTGAAGGCCAGAAGAGCCAACTGCATTTGAACATTGGAGGCCCCACTTCTCAAGAGGCATTTTAGGGAGACAAATCTGCTGACAATATGAAAAATGTTTTGGAAGGAGACACTTCAGCAAAAAATCAAACAAATAAACAAACAAAAAAACAGGAACTAGGAGCAGAGTTAACAGTAGGCAGAGATTATGATTATGACTTTCCCACAGGGATTCTGAAGTAGCTAGAAGGGAGACATCAGGGTCCCTCTTGTGTGGTTGGGAGGGCAAAGCATTTTCCCCCACCATCTGATTTCTTTTAATCATACAGTTTACCTTGAGACCTCATAAACATTTTATTTTCCAGTGGAGAATTTTTTAGGGGTCAATATCCACTAAATAATGTTTTGAGTTTTACTTTTTGTTGGTCTATTTTACAATTTACAAGTACAAAGGGAATTTTAAAAGTACAAATAAACCTTTGAAAATTGAAGACATATTTAAGATTAAGCCAAATAAAACTTATATAACAGCAACAATTTTATAATAGCTAATCTGTATTAATGTTTCCTATGTACCAGCTAATATTTGAAGCATTTTCCTTACAAAATCTTATTTTATCAGCACAAAAATCTCTGTGAGGTAGGTCCTATTACTATCCCCATAGATGAAGAAACCAAGGCACAAAGAGAATAGGTTTGCCAAAGCTGTCACAGTTGAGAGGGGATAGGATTAAGAGAAGAAACTGAGCATTCTGCCTATAACCCAGGGTAGGAATCAGGGCAAACTGGCTGTGGAAGCAATAGTAAGGTAAATCCAAGACCAGGCCTTACAACACAGGCACTCTATCAATCAGTGACAATAACAGTAAAGATTAGAATGCTTTATTTATTTATTTATTTATTTTTTGTGGGTTGGTTGTTTGTTTCTTTTGCAGTGTGGGTAATTGAACCCAGGTTCACATACATGCTAGGTAAGCGCTCTCACACTGAACTGCATCCCCAGTCTTTTAAGAAATATTTTCACCATCTCATTACTGCATGAGGTTCTCAACATGTACAAGAGAAACTGAGGCACAGTCAGATTATTTGACAGAATATTCTAGAAGCATAGGGCTTAAGCTTAAATTTTTTTCAAAGTTTCCATACTCGTCCACTTTACTTAGCATACCCACAATTACCATAAAAATTTAGCAAGTAACAGGGAAAAAAATGTAAAATATCCCCAAAGAGAAAAAAAGTTACATGCAATCAAAACTGAAAGGAATGTCAAAATTAACAAATAGCACCTGCAGAAAATGAATAAATTAGGTACTTATAATGCTTTATTATTTTAAATTATAGCACTGCTAGCTGAGCTTGGAAACTTTTTTATATTTTTTTCCTGGTTGTTGTATCTTTAAAAATATTAATTCCATCTTGACTGCCTCTTTAAATAAGATTAATTCCTAGCATTTCCCATTTAATTGCTTTATCTGTTTTGGTCCATTAGATTCTATTCGAGAATATAGCTTGTATGATAAATTAAATTCTGGGGTTTTATTTTGACATCTAAGTTAATTTTTAATTCTGGAAAAAGTACTGCCTTATGCAATTTAGTTCTTTTAGAAGTGGTTAAAAAAAAAGTGAGATTTGGAACATTGTAAGTTTTCTGTGAAACAGGTGTTTCACAGCCAACCTGACTTGACTGGGCTTTCTAAAGATTTTCTTAGTCCTTATCCACACTAATGAAAGGCCTCTTCAAGGGATATCTGTATATCACATTTTGCTAAGATTTCCAAAGAGAGGTTTCATAAAAGAAAGTTGCACACCTGGTTGATGTACACCTGCTTGTCAGGATGGAGTTGAATTTCCATGCTGACTTCACTTGAGCCCTGAAAAGGCATCTGAGATTTCCGTATGGGCTATTGCCTATGAATTAGTCCAAGTTTCATGAAATCAGAGCTTCCCTGATATAGATATTAAAAGTTAGAATATAAGAATTAGGGCTCACACAGGGAAGAAGAAGGTCGGGATGATTCTAGACACAAGGTTGGAGAAGTTGTCACTGATGCCTTTAGCTTGAAGCACTGACCTGAGGAATTGGCTGGAAAACTGTCCATCCTCTAGTTTACATAATGACCTCTCATCGTCCCAGTCTACCTTTTGAAGTGGGAGCTTCAAAGATTTGATTTTGATTTTCATGACTTCCCAAAAGCAATGCCCTCTCTTCCTTTCTATCTTGTGAATTTGGAGCTATATGACAAAAGGGACTGAGAAACATAGCTCCTCACTTCTCAAGAGAGACTTATGATAGAATGAGTCATTAAACTATAGAACAATGAGGATTCAAGCTCTTCCATGAAACTTTATTTTAAAGTGTCTTGCTACATGGAAAATCAACCCAACCAATACCAGTTGCTGTTTGGACATCTGCTGTATAGCTGGTGCTCTGGTAGTCTCTCCAGGTGTATTTTTGGTATTACCAAATCAAATCATCTTCTGAGATAAACTTTTAAACTAGGCATCCTTTTAGAAAAAAATGCTAAGCAATGTTGTCCAGGATTATGTAGCTTAAAGTCAATTCCAAGATTTCTACAGAACTCTTGCTGAATCCAGTCTCCAAAGGTCAGACTGTGGTATCAATGAGTAGTTTTATATGCTCAAGACATAGTCCAGGATGACCCCTGAGAAAGAGAATATGGATTGTTAGTATTAATACAGGACATCATGTGAAACTGTCCCAAAGCTACTCATTTTCCTCAGAGTAAAACCTTGCTAGGAATTATGACTTCATGACCCTGTATGAACTAGCCTCTGGTCACCCTCTGCCATGGTCTCCTCTGCAGCCCTTTATGCTCCAGATACTGTCACTCTAACTATACTGGCCTTCTGCCTTGGAGCTTGCCGGGCACTCTTTCACTTCAGGACAGATATAATACCTCTGCCAGGAAATTTTATCTCCAAGACGATACCAGACATTCTCTCTCTCTGTGTGTCTGTCTCCTACCATATTCATTTCCACCCTCCATCTCTTTCTCTCTTTTTCTCCTCCTTCCATTCATAAGCTAATCTATAGTTATGGCTCCTTCTATATAACATATTTTAGTCCTAAAAGATTTCCTGACATATATAATACAAGCTCAATAAATATTTAATGAATGAAGATTGAATTTCAATTAACATAATATTCAATCAGGAAAAAAACAAAAATTTATTGTTAGGTTGTTAATAAAATCCTTGTGATTGTTCCATACTGCTGCGAACCAGCAATGAGTGAGTAGTTAGATGAAGAGTGCAGTCCTTCTGCTTGATCAAGGGTGCTCACAAAGATGCCCAATCAATTACCTAACATTAGAAGTCAAGGAACTAGAAGGAGGACAATGAAATAAAATGCAGCAGATCATGGGTAAATGAAAAAGAGAATTTAAAAAACAGTAGTTTAAATCAACAAAACCCAAACCAATTCACTGAGAACATCAATATAAGGAATATAAATTTAATTAGATAAACTCAAAACAAAAAGAAAGAAGAATTAAATTATTAAAATCAAAATAAAAGGCAAAGACATTACTGCCAATTCGACAGAAATAAAAAGGATTATAAGAGTATGATGAATACTTACATGCCAACAAATTGGATTACCTAGATGAAATGAAGAAATTCCTAGAAATACAAAATCTGTATCAAAACTAAATCACGAAGAAGGAGAAAATATGAACATACCTATAACTCGCAAATTAATTGAGTTAGTTATCAAGAATTTCTTAACAAACAAAAGCCCTGGACCTGATGGCTTCACTGGTGAATTCTGCCAAGCATTAAAAGAAACTACTACAAACTCTTCTTAAACTTTTCCCCAAAATTGAAAATGGAATGCTGCTCAACTCACTGTATGAGGCCAGCCTTTGTCCTAATCCCAAAGTCAAACTAAGAAACTACTATGATTTATGAATATTTGATGCAAAAATCTCTAACAAAATGCTAGCAAACTAAATTGAGTAGCCATACTAAAAGGATTTAAAGCCATGGCCAAGTGAAATTTATTCTTGGAGTTCAAGGATAATTCAACATAAAAATTAACCAGGGCATTACTGCATTAAGAGAATGAAGGGGGTGGGGGTGGGGAATACATGATTAATCCAATTGATACAGAAAAGCATTTGATTAAAGACAACATCCTTTCACGTTAAAAACATTCAACACACAAAGGAGTAGAGGAATACCTCAACAAAAGAAAAGCCATATGCAAAAAATTCACATCAAATATTAAATGCTGGAAGTTTGTAATCTTTTCCTCCTAAAACCAAGCACAAACATGAATAATCACATTCTCCTATTCAACATAGTACTAGAAGGTCTAGCAAGATACTACTGTTGGATTATATTGTTTCTTTGTTGTTCAATTTTAGAACTTTTCTACATACTCTGGATTTTAACTCTTTGTCAGATAGTTGGTTTACAAATATGTGTTCTTATTCTGTGGGTGGTTGCTTATTTTCTGTGTTGACAGTATCTTTTTAAGTGTACATATTTTCTTTTGCTGAGTCTAACTCATCTATTTTGTTTTTTCTTTTGTTGCCTATGACTTTGCGGTCATAGTTGAGACATCATTGCAAAATACAATATCATAAGGTTTTTCCCTGAATTTTCTTCAATTTTAAAGATGAAAGAATTACTGTAGAGAGATGGATAATATGATGACGGTTGCATGACCCTATGAATATATTTAGTGATACTGAACTAGATATTTAAAAATGCCCAAGGTGGAAAATTATATGTTGTGTATGTCACATTTTTAGAAAGGTAAAAAAAGATAAAGAATCCCCTATTAACACTCCAAATGTCGCCAAGGAAAGATATTTGCACCTCTGTTTCCAGAATTAATAGAACTGGCATATTTTAGGGAAGTATACATGATAAAATATTATTATTATAAATTTTATACCTAGTTTTAAAGCCCTGGAAAAATGACTCATCTTATTTATAGAAAATCCAAAACACACTAGGCTTAAAACCTTTTTATAATTCAGCTATATTGAATTTATACATATATTTTTGGAAACCAATCTTTTTAACTTAATAAATATTTAATCTTATCCTAAAGTGTGACATTTTTTAATATGTCTTGAATTATTATTCCCTGTTCAATTAATTTACTTTGCATATGGGTGATTTTTTCCCTCCAATAAGAGAGTAAGTGATTTGAAATTAGGAATAAAATATATTTAAAAAACCATTTGTTTTATATTGGGATTTGTCTAGCCCCATTCAAAATATAAGAAGTAGTCAAGATCCATCTTTGAGACAATTCTTACTGCATCAATTAAATCATTTATATAAAAGTTGATATAATGGTTAGTGTGTGTCCAGAACTGTTCTCTGAGGTTTAGGTAAAGAGTCTACGGAAGCTTCAACCTATTGGGAATTGAAGAGTAAGGTTGAAGTTTCTTGTCTGAAATTTGTATCAAACACCGGGAGACATTTAGGAATGCATGTAGTGATTTTCATTTTCACACTGATGCGGCACATTAGTGACACTAACTACTGACCACCCAGGGATGTTCAATATTCTGTCATCTGTGAGGCAGTTCCACAGTGGCAAGAACTATGTTACCTTAAACACTAGTAGCACTCCTTGTTTGAGAAAGAGTGACCAGGACATTGTGGGAATTAGGTAGAGTTACAGGAAATGATAACTCAAGCTGAACAAGCAGGAAACGATCCTTTAGGCAATGGAGCCATCAAATGTGCTTGAGCATGGAAGAAGACTCGATTGCTTTTACTTCATAAGGAAACTGAACTACCACAGGCAGAAAGAGGAAACAGAGAGACCACATGGTGTAATTGTAATTGAAATTACAGCAGTATGCTAAGGAGTTATATCTTTGTTCTCATTTTGGAGTGCTCTGTCTAGGGCACTGTAAGTAATAGAATCATCAAAAGTAAGGAAAACTCAGGAGAGAAGAAGAGACCCTGGCGAAATGTGGTAGGCTCATCTCTAATCAGGCCTTAGGTAATAGAACCCAGGTAATGGAAAATGCTCCTTGGCTTATTCTAATTAAACCCATCCTTAGGTGTGAATGGGTGGAGCCAATCTTAAATTCATCATCTAGCTCAGAATGGAGTGATACTCTAAGGAAATGCAATGTCCTCTCGGATATTCACAAGGGGGAATATGAACACCCAATAGTATTGCACCATGTGGAAATAATTCATAAAATGATTACAGAATACTTTACAAGAGTATATGTGGAAATTCAGAAACTTATTATTCCAAAAGTCTTTAAGTCTTACAATGCTTAGCATAGAACCAGACATTCAGTGAACTTCAGTTCAAAACCTGCTCAACTGTATTGTGATAAGTATAATTTTAACTTTTTATTGAAACTTTTAATTTTAACTTTTACAAAATAAAGGCCTAAGTGAAGTTGCTTATCAAATTTATTCACTGCCAAAATACATTGAGATAGCTATGTAATACTGTATTATCTTCAGGCAAAACATCATATTGGAGTATTTACTAGATGGAAGACAAAAGTGAACCTTACAAAAACAAGAAAAATAGAACCATTGCTAACCTGGAGATACCTCATGACAGAGATGAAAACTGCTTCAGAGAAGAATGATTGATACAGACTGCTGAAATCAGGAAGTATTCATGGAGAAGAGGGGCCTGGAAGTAGAGAACCTGGGTGAAGGAGTAAAGAGTTGGTGCAAATCAACATGATTACAATAAACAAATAGAGTTAAATGAGGTCAAAGTCATGGTCCCAATTTTGGCTTTTACTTCTTTGCAATTGAACCTTTTAGTCTCAGATTTCTGATCTGTAAAAATGTGACTAATGGTGCTTATCTAACAGGACTGCTATGGAGATTTACTGAGATTATATGTGCCACAGCTACTGGAACGGTGCTCAGAATGTTTATTCAGATATTCTCAACTATTCATCTGCTGATTCTCGACATGAGAAAACTTACAGCTTTCATCCTGAAAAAAGTCAAAATTGTGAGATGTGTGTTTTAAGTCATCTTAAGTTCACCTCTGATCATTTCAGCATCATCTAGGTACTCGATATTGAGAAAATAGTACGGAAAGCTGCCTTATCTGAAAAATTATTTCAGTTGCAATGTGTTTACCTTTTTTTTAATAAAAATTTGAGGGAAAGAAATCTATAGTCATCACTCCATAGACAATGCCATTAACCAGAGTTCTTGTAGGAAACCTCTAGTCAAAAGTAAGTTACCATTCACCACAAGCCACCTACCTTCCCCATTGAGTCTCTTTAACTTCGATCTTGAGAAATCTCCAGAAGTCAATGCCATGGACACAGATGACTGAGACAGGGTCCAGGGCTGAAACGTCTCTTATATCTTCTGGAAATAATGTGTATGTCTGAAAATTATTGACATGTCATAGAAGTGTGCATGACTAAAGCTTGCTCTTTTTCTTACAGTTGAATAATGTATCTTCTATTTCTAATTTTTATAACTTTTCCTATAATGATTACATTAGTTTTCAGACATAAAACTGTGTGTTTCAAAATTAAAAAAAAATGACTTTATGTCTAATCTGTCTGCCAAGAACTATTGCATTCTCTTATTTAGCTCAGTGTTTTTTCTCTTTCTTTAGTATTTCCACCTTTTCCCTCCAGCCCTCACCCCATAGGCCCCATTTCTGTCCACTTTTGTTGTTGTTTATTCTTCTGTGGCAGTTTGATCTCTCTAGTCAACCCTGATCATCGCAGGAAGGATGGCAGCTAAGTTGGGATTGTACCAAATTCTAGTGACAGGCACAGTTCTTAGTCAGAGCAGGTGCATGTAAAGCCAGAGGGAGGTTTCATGCAGGGAAAGCCATCAGCTCTCTCAAAATTGAGGTGGCATCTCCTGCCTTATGCAGAGCTCATGGTTGTAAATGGAAACCTGCTTTAAACATTCATTCACATCAATTTATTCAAAAGTGTTTAAGGTAGAGCTGAGTTTATTACTACAGATGTGGTTGAGGCCCTTGCAGTGTAGCATAATGTTGTATCAGTCGTAATGCCAAATACACCCAAGTGACATGTGGTGTCTGTTGACAAGGCCATGGGGGTCTTTATGACAAGGAAGAGATTGGGGGAGAAGATTTGGTGGAGAATTTGTTCCCATAATACGCTGAGGGGGTTAAAGTTTATGAAGATTTTAAATCTTTCCTTTAGCTTGAATTATCTTTTTTTTTTCCCGTTTTGCCCAGCCCTGTCTCCAAAGAAAGCAATAAGCCTGTCAAAGGAGGAATTAATTAAGCAAATCAATCAGTCAGTTTTATTAAGGAATTACAAAACCCAAGTGGAGCATTAATTATTCAGATAATGGGACATCTCTGAGCCTTTCTTTTCAATTATTGATAAGCTGCTATCTATCATTCAGACTGCTTTAGTAGTGACTTAGTTGTGAATGAAGCCAGGTCATTCAGCCAGAGCATATGGTGGTTATGAGCCATACCAGGAGGCTGGCATAAAGGAGCAGGCTGGGGTTCCAGGGCCAAAATAGGAGTGCAGACAGCAGCCATCATCGGGAAGGATGGGGCTGGGCTGCACACATCTCTGTGAATGGGGCACCACACTGGTATCATCCCCCTGACTGAAGAGGTTCACTGAGGCCGTGAGCCAGAGTTTTCCTTCTTTCATCATACTTGGGTTTCTTATTGGGCTAATAAGAGTGATTATTGAACAGGATGGCATTTATAAGAAAGCTAATGACATTGTTTTATAGCTAAGAGGAAAAAATTGTCCTTCATTTTATCAGGAGAAACTTTTTTTTTCCTTTGTAGCATCCGAGAGAAAAATGTTTTCTTCAATATCAACATTATCTGTAAGACCCTTGGTTATATTGTTTATATGTAGGATTAAAAGTTCTTCTCAACTCTCTTTTGATTTGATAAGAAGTTTAATCATGTATTCATTCTCTCAACAAATAATTCTTGAGTATCTATTAATTGGTGGATCTTGACCCTTCAAGAAATGATACCTTAAGGCGTTCATAGTTCTGTGATAAAGGCATGTAAATGTGTGTGTGTATAATATATAGAGAAAGATATATTATAAATATATATTAATCAGACAAGCTATCAGTGCCCAGAAGGAGGTTCAAGATAAGCAGAACCAAAGATCTTAGTGTGGCACAGAGAATCACAGCAATAAGTAAAATAAACTGATAATATTATCCCTCATAAATCACAGAGAACATATAAAAACCCCAAGAGTTTTATGCCCAGACTTTTAAAGAAACTCATGTGGAATATAGTAGCTATGTGGGTGGTACTCAGGAAAAGCAAGGAGGTGGTTCACCAAGTTGGAGAGTTGAGGAATGTTACTCTTTATATCACTAATGGTTTGGTTTAGGGCTCACTGGCCATAGATAGGAACATTTCTTAAACTTTACGTGTTCAGCCAAATCTTGAAACATTAACAATATATCTCAATACTTACAAAGTTCAGGAGTCAGCAGCAGTTTACTGGAAAACTGTTAAGCAACTTTGCAAAACTACCTACTTTTAAGATTTATCTCTCCCCCCTGGACTTTTAAAGCACTTTATATTACTTACATACCACTTAGCATATCCTGTGTATATTCAGACAAAAGCTATAAGCATGATGCTGCATTAAAAGCTCCTTGAGGCAACACCAAAAACAGGAGCCATAAGAAAAACATTGATAAACTTCATAAAATTAAAAATGCTTGCTTTGTTAAACACATGCACACAATGTTTGGAAAATAAAATACCACAGACAAACATTGATAGAAAATATTTGCCAATTACATATCAGCACAGAAGTTGCATCTAAAGTATATAAATAATTCTGAAAACTCAAAAAATAGAAAACAATCAATTAAAGTGGGCAAAAAGCTCTTTCAACACACTTCACCAATGAAGAAATAAATGAGTTGCAAGCACACAAAGAGATGCTCATCCTCACTAATCATTTGGAAAATGTAAGTCAGAATCATAAAGAGATACTTCAAACCCATTAGAACAGATAACATTTGAAATCTGACCTGCAAAATAAGTGTGTAGAGCATTTAGAATTCTCATGCATTGCTAGTGAAAATGTAAAATGACACAACCACTTTGAAAAACAATTTCCAAACTTTCTTATAAAATTCAAACTATATGTTTCATGTGACCAAGTAATTCCTCTCATAGTTTTATGAAAGAATATTGAAAACTAATGTTCATATAGAAACCTGAATGTGAATTTTCATAGTAGTTTCATTTTTCATTGCCCCAAACTCGAAACAGCCTAAATAAACTTTAATGGAAGAGTAACATGTGGTACGTCCATCCAATGGAATGCCACTTATTAATAAAGATGGTTAAACTGTTAATACATGCAGTCATGCAGATGAATCTCAGGTGCATTATATTAAGTGAAAACAATAGGCACAGAAGCTACATACAGCATGATTTCATTTCTATAAAATTTTGGAAAATATGAAACTACAGGAATAGAAAAATATATCATCAAGCAAAGAAAATTTCAGACCAGTATTCCTGATGAACATATTTACAAAAATTCTTAATAAAACACTGGGAAATAACATAAAAATATTAAAAAGATAGTGCACTGGGATCAAGTGGGGTTCATTCCAGGGATATAAGGTTGATTCAACATATGGAAATCAATATATGTAAATTCATTACATCAATGGACTTAAAGACACTAATCACAGGATGATCTCAATAGATGCAGAAAAAGCATTTGACAAAATACAGTATTCATGCATGTTCAAAGCATGAGAAAATCTAGGGACAGTAGGAACATACTTCAACATTGTAAAAGGCGTATACGTTAAATCCAATGCCAATATCACAGTAAATGAAGAAAAACTGAAAGAATTCCCTCTAAAAACTGGAATAAAACAGGAATGCCACCTTTTATCACTTCTATTCAACATAGTCCTGGAAACTCTAGCCAGAGTACGTAGGTAAAAGAAATTAAAGGGAAGAAATGAAAAAGAAGAGCTCAAACTATCCCTATTTGTTGATGACATGATTATATATTTAGAAGATACCAGAAAGCTTCTAGAACTCATTAAAAAATCAGTGAAGTAGGATATAAAATTAACACCCATAAATCAGTTTTATTCCTATTCAACAATGATGAATCAGCTGAGAGAGAAGTCAGGAAAACTATCCCATTTACAACAGCCTCAAAAAATAAAATAAAATATTTGGGAATCAATCTAACAAAAGAGGGAAAAGACATGAAAACTGCAGAACACTGAAGAAAGAAACTGAAGAAGACTTTAGAAGATGAAAAGATCTCAATGCTTCTAGATCAGCAGAGTTAATATGTCAAAATGACCATATTACCAAAAATGCTATACAAATTTAATGCAATTCCTATTAAAATGCCAATGATGTTCTTCACAGACATAGTCATAAAATTCATTTGGAAAAATAAGAGGTCCAGAATAGCCAAAGCAATCCTAGTAAGAAAGGTGAAGCAAGAGGCATCACAAAACCATGCCTTAAATTATATCACAGAGGTTAGTAACAAAAATGGCATGGTATTGGCACCAAAATGGACGTGAAGACCAATGGTATATAATAGAAGACACATAAACAAACCCACATAAATACAGTTTATCTCATACTAGACAAAGTTGCCTTAAACATACATTGGAGAAAAGATAGCCTCTTCAAACAATGGTGCGGGGGAAACTGGAAATCCACATGTAGTAGAATGAAATTGAACTCCTATCTCTCACCCTGCAAAAAACTCATCTCAAAGTGGATCAACGACCTAGGCATTATAGACCAGAGACCCTTCACCTACTAGAAGAAAATGTAGGCCCAACTTTCCATCATGTCATTTTAGGAACAGGCTTCTCAACAAGACACCTAAAGACCAAGAAGAAAATCAAGAATTAATAAACGGAATTGTGTCAAGTAAAAAGCTCTTCACCGCAAAGGAAACAATCAAGAATGTAAAGAGAGAGTCTACAGAGTAGGAGAAAATCTTTACTACCTGCACCTCAGAGCATTAATCTCCAGGATATATAAAGAATGTAAAAAAACTTAACACCAAAACAAACAAACAAACAAATAACCCAATCAATAAATGGCCAAAGGACTTTACAGGCACTTACAGAAGAAGAAATATGAATGGTCAACAAATATATGAAAAAAATGTGCAACATCACTAGCAATTAGAGAAACGAAAATTAAAACTAAACCAAGATTCCATCTCAGAATGGCAATTATCAATTATATAGGTAATGATAAATGTTGTCAAGGATGCAGGGGAAAAGGTACACTCATACATTTCTGGTGGGACTGCAAATTGGTGCAATCATTATGGAAAGCTGTATGGATATTCCTCAGAAAACTTGAAATGGAACCACCATTTGACTCAGTTACATATCTTGTTATATATAGCCAAAGGAATTAAAATCAGCAAATTACAGTGACACGGCCACATCAATGTTTATAGCATCTAAATTCACAATGGCTAACCTATGGAACCAACCTAGGTTCCTTCTGACAAATGAATGGATAAAGAAAATGTAGTACATATACACAATATATATACTGAATGTTCTCTCTGATATAAGGATGCTAACACACAATATGAAGGGGAGGAGGGAAGAATAGAAGTTCACTGGATTAGACACAGGGCAATAAAGGGAGAGGAGATGGGTTGGGAATAGGAAAGACAGTAGAATGAATGAGACTTAACTTTCCTATGTTTATATGTGAATACACCACCAGGGCAGCTCCACATCGTGTACAACCACAAAAATGGAATCCTAATTAAAATAAGTTATATTCCAGGAATGTATACTATATCAAAATACACTCTAATGTCATGTATATCTAAAAAAAATTAAAAAATAAATACATATCAATAGTAGACAGGATTTGGGGGGTAGAGAGAAGGTTAGTCATTAAAGGGGCAGTTGGAGGAATTTGGGTGGGAAGGAGCTGCCAAACTATTATGTTTATTGATTGGTTTGGCAGGTGCAGTACTGCTTATTTGTCAAAACTCAGCAATACACACAAAAGGACTGAATTTACAAGACAAATGAAAATTTTAAAATGTAATTAGAGAAAGGGCTTCAAGAGAGTCGGATTTGTTCTATTTTTACCCTTATAAATGTCAGAATACAAACACCAGAATGTACACATGGGAATAGGTCAATAAACATGTTTTAGATCTAAGTTATTATAGTCAATCTTAAAATCCCAGTTAACAAGATATAATAGATTAAAGTTGGAATAAGCTGATCTAAAACACTGGAACTCAGCAAATAGTGATATTTTTTAAAGAGTTTATGTTAGTTTATCACAGTTTCTTTACAAAAGAGACAGACAGACATCATGATAAACAAAACAGGCTTGCCTTTGTATGGAGATCAGTCCTATTGTTGACTCAGTACAATTCAGTATTTGACAAACAGGAAAAGGCAAATACTTATTGAGCAGTTGAGAATCACACAAATTTTACTAATTTCTTTCTTTCTTTCTTTTTCTGTCTTTATTTATTTATTTATTTATTTATTTTTTTACTATTTTATAGTTTATTCTTTAAGCAACTATTCAAGACAGGTAATGTCTTTGTTTAACAAATGAAGAAAATTAAGTGTATTGCCAAGTCACACAACTGTTAACAGAGACAAACATAACTCACCTAAGATCTTGCTGGGTCCAGTACTTGCCTTTTCAAAGAATCTTCTCTTAGTAAGCAGGCAAGAGAGCAGCAGGTTGGAAAAAGTAGAGCAATGCATTGAGATGAATGAGCAGTTAGATCCCTATGTGGAGTAAACACCAGAAATTGTGGTGAAGTTGGAACCAATATTCTAAACACAGTGAGGATTCATATGCCAGGCAATGATTAATGTGATAAGAGGCAGAAGAAAGAACAAATGTGTACTAGGTTGTAAAGAGAAGAAAATGTTCTCTGCAGAGCCCCTGTGAATGATTCTTCTCATAGTATTTGTAGCCACCTTAAGAATGATCAAATCATTTCTCCTCCTTGTATTATTTTTCCCTTTCCCCTCACTTCCTCTTGTATGTACTTTTGTATAACCCTGAGGGTCTCCTTCCATTTCCATGCAATTTCCCTTCTCTCTCCCTTTCCCTCCCACCTCTCATCCCTATTTAATGTTAATCTTCTTCTCCTGCTCTTCCTCCCTACTCTGTTCTTAGTTACTCTCCTTATATCAAAGAAGACATTTGGCATTTGTTTTTTAGGGATTGGCTAGCGGGGAGGGGAGGGGGGATAGTAGAGGATAGGAAAGGCAGCAGAACACAACAGACACTAGTATGGCAATATGTAAATCAATGGATGTGTAACTGATGTGATTCTGCAATCTGTATATGGGGTAAAATGGGAGTTCATAACCCACTTGAATCAAAGTGTGAAATATGATATATCAAGAAATTTGTAATGTTTTGAACAACCAACAATAAAAAAATTAAAAAAAAAGAATGATCAAATCACTTGTCTGATATACAGAAATGCTGCTTTGTGCTAGATACTCAGCTCAGTTGATTAAAATAATTCACATAAGCTAATTAAAATGGAAAGAATTGATTCCTGCTTAAAGCATCTCAATTACTTGCTACTGAAGTCAGGCTTTTAAAAACCACAACCCAGGAGATCCAACATGGCGGCAGAAAGGGAGTGAGCTGCCAGACCTGCAGATCTCACCTAGTTGGAATACTATATCTCTGAGAGTGTTAGAGAACCCCTATCCAGCTGCAGTCTGCAGAAATCACCAGTGTTGTGACCCCATATAGGGCTCCAGGCCTCAGCATTCAAGTAGGATGCTCAGCATTGGAACAGAACACAAAGCCCAAAGTTCAGTCCACTCAAGACTCTGTGAGCACCTTAGCAGAATGACCTTTCAACACATCTGTAGATCGCCAAGACTTCCCTCTCCCAAGCAAGTCACTCAGCTGCTACCTACCCACAGCACAATGCCATTGCCAGCCTCCCCCCACTTCACTAGGCTCCCTCCACCTCACCAGAAATCCGGTGCTGAGAGCAGACCGCCGCCATCTTGACTCAATATTCTGGCCATTCAGCTGGGGGCAGTTCCCAGATCTGATCTCCAGTGGCCAGGTACTAGGTAACCAACCTTTTCTCCTCCCCAGCAGCGGTAACTGAACACAGTAGTTGCCCAACAGCAGGGTGCAGTGAAACCAGGGAGCCTCCCAAGGGAGCCCCAGGGTAAGAGTTTCCTCAATTGGGAACTGCTAGGGGAGAGGGAGAGACAAGGAACTGGGAAATCTCCAGACAAGAGAGGGAGATAGTACAGGACGCTCATGTCAGACCCAACATACAGAATAAGGAGAGAATTTTAAAAGCCACAAGAAAAAGGAATCAGATTATATATAAGGGGAAAACATTCAATTAGGATAACAGCATATTTTTCAACATAGACTCTGAAAGCTAGAAGATCCTGGAACAACAAATAACAAGCTTTGAAAGAAAATGGGTGCCAACCAAAAATCTTGTATCCAACAAAATTAAGCTTTAGATTTGAAGATGAAATAAAAACCTTCCATGATAAACAAAAGTTAAAATAATTTATAGCTAGAAAACCAACACTATAAAACATCCTTGGAAAAATATTCCATGAAGAGGAAACAAAAAAACAACAATGAAAATCAGCAGAAGGAGGTAGTACCCTAAAGTAAAAAGTAATCAAAGAAGAAAATCAAGTCAAGTTAATAACAAAAATAAACAAATATGGCTGGGAATACAAACCATGTCTCAATAATAACCCTGAATGTTAATGGCTTAAACTCACCAATCAAGGCTAGCAGATTGGATTTTTAAAAAGACCCAACATAATGCTGCCTCCAGGAGACTCATCTGACAGGAAAAGATACACAGACTGAAGGTGAAAGGTTGAGACAAATCATACCACTCAAATGGACTGGGGAAGCAAGCAGGGGTTTCCATCCTCCTATCAAATAAAGTAGACTTTAAGCCAAAGTTAATCAAAATGGATAAAATGGACATTACATACTGCTCAAGGGAACCATACACCAACAAGACAACAAGACGTAACAATCATAAATATATATGCCCCAAACAATGTTGCAGCTATGTTTATCAAAAAAATTCTTCTCAAGTTCAAGAGTCAACTTGATCACAACACAATAAGCTTGGGTGACTTTAATACACCTCTCTCACCACTGGATAGATCTTCAAAACAAAAGTTGAATAAAGAATCTATAGAACTCAATAATGCAATCAATAACTTAGACTTAACTGACATACATGGAATATTTCAACCTGCATCAAGCAGATACACTTTTTTCTCAGCAGCACATGGATCATTTTCTAAAATAGACCATATACTATGCCACAAAGCAACTCTTAGCAAATACAAAAATGTATAGATACTACCATGTATTTTATCAGATCATAATGAAATGAAATTGGAAATCAATGACAAAATAAAAAAAATAAAAATTACTCCAACACCTGGAGACTAAACAATATGCTACCGAATGAACAATGTGTTGCAGAAGACATCAAAGAGGAGATTAAAAAAAATTCTTAGAGATAAATGAGAATATAGACACAACATATCAAAATCTCTGGGACACTATGAAAGTGATTCTAAGAGGAAAGTTCATTGCATGAAGTTCATTCATTAAAAGCAGAAAAAAACAACAAATAAATGACCTCACTTTACACTTCAAAGCCCTAGAAAAAGAAGATCAAATCATCAGTGGCAAAAGGCAAGAAATAATTAAAATTAGAGCTGAAATCAATGAAATTGAAACAAAAGAAACAATTGAAAAAATTGACAAAACAAAAAGTTGGTTCTTTGAAAAAAAAAATTGACAGACCCTTAGCCATGCTAATAAAGAGAAGGAGAGAGAGAACTCAAATTAGCAGCATACATAATGAAAAAGGCAATATCACAGCAGAGACTATAGAAATACAGAGGATAATTAGAAATTATTTGGAAAACTTATTATACTCCAATAAAGTAGAAGATAGTGAAGGCACTGACGAATTTCTTAAGTCATACAACTTGCCCAGTCTGAATCAGGAAGACATACACAATTTAAACAGACCAATGTCAAGTGATGAAATAGAAGACACCATCAGAAGTCTACTAACCAAGAAAAGCCCAGGACAGGATGGTTACACAGCCGAGTTCTACAAGACTTTTAAAGAAAAACTAATACCATACTTTCAATTTATTTCAGGAAATAGAAGAAGAGGCAGCACTCCTAAACTCATTCTATGAAGCCAATATCACCCTGATTCCAAAACCAGGTAAAGAAACATTAAAGAAAGAAAACTTTAGACCAATATCTCTTATGAACATAGATGAAAAAATTCTCAATAAAATTCTGGCAAATCAAATACAAAAACATATCAAAAAGATCGTGCACCATGATCAAGTGGGATTCATCTCAGGTATGTAAGGTTGGTTCAACATAAGGAAATCAATACATGTAATTCACTGCATCAATAGACTCAAAGATAAGAATCATATGATCATCCCAATAGATACAGAAAAAGCATTTGACAAAATACAGCACCCCTTCATGTTCAAAACACTAGAAAAACTAGGGATAACAGGAACATAGCTGAACATCATAAAGATATCTACGCTAAGCCCCAGGCCAACACCATCTAAATGGAGAAAAATTGAAGCCATTCCCTCTAAACACTGGAACAAGACAGGGATGCCGTCTTTCACCACTTCTATTTAACATAGTCCTTAAAACACTGGCCAGAGCAATTAGACAGATGAAAGAAATTAAAGGGGTCTGTATAGGAAAAGAAGAACTTAAATTAGCACTACTTGCTGATGATATGATTCTATACCTCGAAGACCCAAAAAAGTCCACCAGAAAACTTTTAGAACTAGTAAACAAATTCAGCAAAGTAGCAGATTATAATACTCATAAATCAAAGGCATTTCTGTATATCAGTTACAAATCCTCTGAGATGGAAATGAGGAAAACTACCCCATACCAAATAGCCTCAAAAAATATAGTACTTGAGAATCAACTTAACAAGAAAGGTGAAAGATCTATACAATGAAAACTACAGAACCCTCAAGAAAGAAATCAAAGAAGACCTTAGAAGATGGAAAGATCTACCTTGTTCTTGAATAGGCAGAATTAATATTATCAAAATGAACATACTTCCAAAAGCACTATATAGATTTAATGCAATTCTGATAAAAATCCCAATGGCATTCCTCATAGAAATAGAAAAAACAATCATGAAATTCATCTGGAAAAATAAGAGACCCAGAATAGCTAAAGCAATCCTTAGCAGGAAGAGTGAAGCAGGTGGCATCACTCTACCAGACCTTAAACTGTACTTCAGAGCAATAGCAACAAACACAGCATGGTATTGGCACCAAAACAGACTAGTAGACCAACAGTACAGCATAGAGGACACAGAGACTAATCCACAAAATTACAATTATCTTATATTAGACAAAGGTGCCAAAAACATGCAACTAGACAACGGAGGCCAAAAACAAGCCTCTTCAACAAATGATGCTGGTAAAACTGGAAATCCAAATGCAACAAAATGAAATTAAACCCCTCTCTCTCACCATGCACAAAACAAAACTTAAATGGATCAATGACTTAGGAATAAAACAAGAGACCCTTCGTCTAAAAGAAGAAAAAGTAGGCCTTAATCTCCATCATATGGGATTAGTCCCCAACTTCCTTAATAGGACTCCTAAGTTCAAGAATTAAAACCAAGAATCAAAAAATGGGATGAACTCAAGCTAAAAAGTTTTTTCTCAGCAAAAAAAAAAGAATCTGTGAGGTGAATAGAGAGCCTCCATCTGGGTGCAAATTTTTACCACTTACACATCAGATAGAGCACTAATCTCTAGGGTATATAAAGAACTCAAAAAGCTAAACACCAAAAAAACAAATAACCCAATCAATAAATGGGCCAAGGACATGAACAGACACTTTTCATAAGATGATATTCAATCAGTCAACAAATATATGAAAAAATGTTTATCATCTCTAGCAATTAGAGAAATGCAAGTCAAAACTACTCTAAGATACCATCTAACTACAGTCAGAATGATAGCTATTATGAAGACAAACAACAATAAGTGTTGACGAGGATGTGGGGAAAAAGGCAAACTCATTCCTTGCTGGTGGGATTGCAAATTGATGCAGTCAATATGGAAAGCAGTATGGAGAGGCCTTGGAAAGCTGGGAATGGAACCACCATTTGCCCCAGTTATCCCTTTCCTTGGACTATACCCAAAGGACTTAAAAACAGCATACTACAGGGACACAGCCACATCAATGTTTATAGCAGCACAATTCACAATAGCTAAACTGTGGAGCCAACCTAGATGCCCTTCAGAGGATGAATGGATTAAAAAATGTGGCATATATACACAATGGAATTTTACTCAAAAATAAAAGAGAATAAAATCATGGCATTTGTAGGTAAATGGATGGCATTGAATAAGATAATGCTAAGTGAAATTAGCCAATTCCAAAAAACAAATGCTGAATGTTTTCTCTACTATAAGGAGGCTGACTCATAGTGGGGTAGGAATGGGGAACATGGGACAAATAGATAAATTCTAGATAGGGCAGAGGGGTGGGAGGGAAAAGGAGGGGACAGGGGGTTAGCAATGATGGTAGAATGTGATCGACATCATTATCCAAAGTATATGTATGAAGACATGAATTGATGTGAACATACTTCATATACAAACAGAAGTATGAAAAATCGTTCTATATGTGTAATAAGAATTGTGATGCATTCCACTGTCATGTGTTTAAAAAATAAAACCAATTAAAAAAGACCACAAAAAAAGGAAAGAATTTTGGCAACTTCACCTATAGTTCCATCCAAAGTTTAGTTGCTAAGCTACCAGGTTATGTGAGACACATGATTTAATTTGAGTCAGGAACCTGGGCACTAGGTGGAGGCAGTGGTGTGTTGGTAGTGTCCTTGTAGAACTCCCCCATGCAGTCACACCAACTAGGGCCATGTCCTTATATCCCTAAACTATTTCCTACCTCTCTCTGATTATAGACGAATGGAAATATCCATTGGGATTGAATTTTACTTACATAAATAAAGTTAGGATAGAATTTAAAAGAGAAAGGATTGAATGAAAGATATCTTGTGGTTTTTGACACTTGCTTAGAAGCTGTCCCTCCCTCCCCACCATAACAGCATTCTAAGCCTATGGGAGCAGCACGCCAGCCCTTGCAACACTATCAGACCTATCTTTCCAGCTCTGGCACCAAATGTTCTTCTGACATTTTCCTTCTGCCTCTTGCCCCTGAATTCTCCAGATGAAGCAATATCACTCTTCCTCCCAGAGAGTGTTGACTTCAACAATGAATGCAGAAGGACCAACTGCATTTAATGAAAAGGGGTAAAAACTGGATCTTTGCTTCCTTTGTATCCTCCATTTGTTGGTGGTCTAGGTCCATACTACTGCATTCTTTTTTAAAGCAGTGAGAATAAGGTACTTCTGGTATTTGAATGCTTTTCAAAGCTAATTCTGTGTCAAAAGCCAGATCTCCAAATACAACTAACATAACTGATGAAACAATCCTGAATTGATCACTTGTCATTGTAAGGCAGGACACCATCTAATAGAACTTGTCAGTGTCCTTAGGAGAGGAAATAAAGTAAAAAGTTACTGATTTCAGGCAGGTCTTTCAAAGTTGGGGTTTGATTGTGATTGGGTGAAGATCGGATTAAAATAGTTCAGTATTGATAACAGAAAGGTGAGTATTTTGAGATGAAGAATTCGAAGAATTTGGTGGGGCATAAAGTGTTAATATTTTCCATTGAAGAGCTAAGATTTTTCAGGAGGTTGCTGTAGTGAAAAATCAAAGCATTTTCTAAAGCAGGAGACTTTGGAAAGAATAAGGTCATGCTAGCAGAGACAGGGCAATAGCAAAAACAATCTAACAAAGAGAGAAAAATGAGACAGTTATGGTTTCTATTCTGAGTTCTCAAGTAGAAGTGAAGATTGGTAGTTTTGGTTATTATTATCACCACAGTATCTGAGAGTAGTTTCTGGTTATTTTGCCAGTTTATTTAGTAATTAAATTTATTATCTCCAAAGTGTGCTCACTTATCATACTTAGTGACATCACCCACCGATGTGGACCTTCAACAACTTTGAGTTTCGACTTTGGTTCTGCCATTTCTGAGCACTTGACCTTAGTCAATTTACTTCATCTTCCCAAGCTTTAGTTTCCTCACCTTTGCACTTGATTTATTCTGTTCTTGAGGCCTTAAAAAACTAGCTTGGATTGGCTAATTTACAAACAAGAGAATTTTATTATTCACATTCTGGAGTCTGGGAAGTCCAAGATTACAGTGCCAGCAGAATCACTATCTGGTGAGGGTTTGTTCTCTACTTGAAAGATAGTGACTTCTTGCTCCATCTCACATGCAGACGGGGCAAAGGAGCTTGCTTGAAATTCTCAAGCATGCTAACCGCATAGAGCCCTGATGACCTACTTCCCAAAGGCCTCACCTCTTAATATCATCATCTTACTCATTAGGCTTCTACCTCTGAATCTGGCAGAACACGTTCAGATCATAGCAATGGGATAATTTTACTTTTTGAAGAATAATAGCCCAAATTAAGATATCAAGGTTTCACAATGTCTTAGCTTAGCACCACTGTGTCTAAAATACCTGATAAGAACAACTTAAAGGACAGAAAGTTTATTTTGGTTCAAAGTTTCAGAGATTTAGTCCATGGTCCATGGAGCCCATTGCTCCGAGCCCAAGAGAAGGCAGAACATCATGGCAGAACAGCATGATGCAGGAGTGCTGCTCCATTTGGGGCAGTCAGGAAGTAGAGTGGGAAAGGGAAGTGACCGCAAGGAAGGTGAACCCTTCCAGGGCATATCCCCAGTGACCTACCTTCTTAGGCTACGCCCCACCTGCTTAGAGATACCACCCAGCTTGTCATTCAAAATAGAATGGACTGATTTATTTACAGCTCTCATAATCTAATGATTGTATCTCTGAATATTCCTGCATTAACATGTCCAAACCATAACTCATAGGGTGGAGCTCTTCTCTCTGTTTTCAACACTGTGTACATGCCTTTATTCTGAGTTTTCAGTCCTCACTCCTTTGATTTTTGTTTAAGTTCATTGCTAGACAATCATTTTCTTGAATGTTTGGCTAAATTCTCACTTTGCCTTCCCATGTTTTGCTACATTTTTCAAGGCACTGACAATTTTATATAAATTTCCACTGTATTATTTGGCTCCATCCTTTGATATTTATGCAGCCTGAAGCATGATGAATTGGAAATAGTACTGGAATTGAGTTGGAAGCTTTGATTTCATCCTTGACTCAGCTCTCCACTCTCCCTATGACCTTGGTCTACAACCAGCAGGCTGAAGTTGGGCTCATTTAGACCTTCAGTTCTAATTCAGTCCCTACTGAGAAGCTGGACTTTGAAATTCTTCTCCAAAGAGCTCCACACTCATCCAAGCAAGTTGGCCAACAAATTCATAGTTTCATAATGTATCTCCGTGGAACTTTAGGACTTTTCAGAGCATAGTTTGAAAACAGCTGCCATGGACTTGACTTGATCCAATTCTTTTTTTCCCCCTCTAGCCACAGATTTATTCTCCAAACACTTACTTTCAAAGATAAAGTGTTAATGTCTATGGGAAGTCAACTAAAATGATCCTAAAGATAGAAGCCAATAGTTTCTTTGAAAATTTGTGATTCCCAAGTCCTTCAAATGAAAACAAAGTTTCCCCAGACTCCACCCACACCACCATCGCTGGCACGCTTCACAGGTTCCAACATCTTTGCACTGCTTGTTCATTAATAGGGTGTCCCTTCTGCAGAACTGAGGCTCAGCCTTAGCTGTTCAGTCATTCTCAATTTGTCTCAGCTGTATTATTTCTCCTACCAGCCATTTCAGAGCACATCTATGCCTTCTCTCCATCGTTCCTCCATCTCATTTATTTTTTAGTATTTTCTCAACACTTCCTCCAGACACTCTCATTAAATGCTGGGCTAATTAACCTCCTGTTTCTGCGCATTGGAGCTGTGGTGAGCTGCATGGCCCTGTAGGAGGCCTCCCCTTGCATGGGAAGAAATCGGAGCAGTTCCAGTCGGTTCACACACCTGCAATGCTCGCAATCGAAACTGGCACCTACTAAGCAAGGTTGTTTAGGGGTCTGAGTGGTTTTTTTATTTTTTATTTTTTTTAAACTGCTGCTCATTTTTCCAAACAAAGATACACCATGGTCCCAGCAAGCCTCACTCACTGACAACACCACTGATTGAAATCTCCTTAGCCCCTAAAAACCAAAGCTCTCTATTAACTTTGTAGACATGTTTTCCATGCTACAGACGCATAGGCACTTAGCGGCTCCTCTCCACGATGCGCTGGTTCATGACTAAGAGCAGCTGATATGGCCAGTGCCACAAATAGCTGTGCACAGAATCAAGAGCAAGGGATCACAGGGCTGTTCTGGAAATCTGAAGTATCTGAAATGGCACCTCACCAGCATAGCTTTTCCTCCGCAATTTCATAACCAAGCCAGAGCACATTTGAAACTTTTCTCCTAGATTCTTCGCGTAGCAAACTTTTGGGGTCACAGTTGTGGAAACAAGTGTTCAGTTTTGAGCCCCACATTTATAGGAAGGAAGGAAGGTAGAAAAATATTCCTATACAGCTAAGATAGAAAACCAATATTGGCTAACCCCTGAAGGGATCTGTCTAGATTGAGATCATCAACAAGTTATTTATTTGCCCATCTTTTTATATCCTGTGGGCAAACATTGTAAAATAATAACATTATAAGTTCTTACATACTCTCTAAGTTATCTTCCTTGCTCTAAATGACTTTAGCATATTACTTTGTAGTTAGCAAAACCCTTTCAACTCCATCTTCTTTTTTGTTTCTAAGTTGGATGAAAGTGTTATCATCATTTGAGTGTAAGAGAGACTTGCCCAAAGCCACCCAAATAAAAATGAGAAAACTAGGGGAAAAAAATAAGGAAAGTCTCTTCACTGACCAAGTCTCTGGAGGGTCCAAGGGAATGTTTCTCAAGCCTCTGGGTTTAGCCTAATGCTTTCTCCCTCCATTCCCAGCCCTTGCCTTCTTACCTCCTCACTCCACATTCAGCTGCTCTCTTCCTTCTGCCTTTACCATCTTCTTCGTCCCTGCCTCTTTCCCAAAGCACTAGACACAAATGTTAAAGACCTAAATCTGTTACTGCATCTGGCAATTTTCTTACTCTCCTCTTTCTGATATAGCCAAATTCTTTACCTGGTTTCTACCAGGGAGGGTAAGGTTTGATTCTCATTATGGTTGAGGAGTTACTTGAGAAGTGATATGCATGGAGATTAATATTATTTAACATTTACATGCTTTTCTCTTATTACAAGTGAAAGAGAAATGCTAATATTATGATGTAAATACATAAATGCCCTCCTGCTCTTCAAACATTTGTACTCAAATTTTTAACAAAGGGAGGCAGGCTCAAATCTCATCTCTCTAACCCTTCAGCCCTTCCAAAACCTCAGCCTCTCTCTGGAGTAACAAAAGGAGAACACAGGAGATAAGTTTTCATAGCTGAGACTTGGACTGCATTTTCTGATTCTATATCCCTTCTAAGCAACTCTGTGAAAGTCACTGAACCCAACCTGGCTTCAGTCATTTCACAAGTTGAGAAGAGGAGCTAACATGATTTCAGAATTTGCTTCCAGCCATAAAATTTCACAATCTGACCTTCTAAGGTAGAGAAAAATATAAAAGAAAGTTATTTTGTCCATTGAGCTAAAGTTCACATGCCTTTTACTGATCTACACCGACTCTACAGTTCCCTTCCCCTTTCCCTTCCCCCACATAGCAACACCACATGGGTTCAGGGCAACTTCCATTTTCCCCAAAGCCACCTCATGGCTAATTGATTTCCTCAGCAGTGTCAGTGGCTTGGTCCTGATGTGATGTGTGAACACTTTGAATGGCTTTGATACATCCATTGAAATGTACTATGGCTTTTGGGGCTGGGTGCTCTTTACAGGCAGCATGAATAAAACCTGTGGACTGTTTTCCACCTTTCGTGACATTAGTCTTCCTTCTAGAAGATCAGATTACTTTAAAAGCAGAGAAAAGTGACATCAGTCACTATATGCTCTAGTTTCTGACCTCCTGGGCCCCAAGATTCCTTGTACCCCAGAAGCATTTTGCAGACCCTGTGAGCCTACATGAGAGTGCAATACTGCTGATGTTTACAGTCTTTTTCTGGTTAGGTATTTAATTGTTACAGCAATGTGAATATTTTTAGCCCAAATAGAGATGAAGGGCTGGAGGCTCATCTTGTACAGATGCTCCAGAGCTGCACAGTGATGAAACATCCAAGCTGTAACCATCAAAATTCTAAACTATTTAACCATTAAACTATGAAACATTGAAATAAATTCAAAAGTATGTTAGCAATATATTTGACTCTACTGTATGTCAAATAATTGAAAATATCCTAATATTAACCCAAATACTGTTAAGAAAGATTGAGAAGGTGATTTGCAATTAAAAAAAAATGAACTCTCTTTTGTTGTGATGAAAACAAAAGAAAAAGAACATACAAGCAGCTTTGAGCATGTTCACTTTGCAGGCCTTAGGGCAGTTTATGGCTGAGCAGGTAATAGAGCAACCATGCAGACCTATATCCTGGTTTTCTTTCATCCTTGCTAGATCTTCTTTCTTAAGCCGCTTCTCCATCTCCTCACTTCTAAATGTTTAAGAGTCAAGCACTCCACACTCAACCCTCTTCTGTATTTACAATTTCTGCCTAAGTGTCCTAAAATCTGAGCCAAATCTGCATCCTGGTGTCAAATCATGGAGATGGAGACAAAAAAAAAACAACCCTTCAATTCTAAATTTGATGCCTCTTATTAAAATGTATCTATGTTTCAGAGAATAACATTATAAAGACTTTTATTATCAATATGTTGATGTGAATTTATTTACCAGAACCTTCCTTGAGATGCATGAGTATGGTGTTAGAAAGCACAGGCGATATGTAAGTGTGATCTCAGGTGTGCAGGTCTCTATGAGATGCCTTCTGAAATCCAAGACCCCACATGAAGGGGACACGCAAAGAGGAGAAACAGATCATGGAGCCAGGAAGAAAACTGGGGCTTTTAATTATATTATGCATCCCTGAGCAGACACTCTACTAAGCACTCTCTGGATTCTACTTTATTTGATCTTTGCAGAAACTCTATGTGCAGAAATCACATCATCCATGCCCTAGCATGAGTGGCTATAATTGGAGGAGCTGCAACAAATATTATATATATATATATATATATATATATATATATATATATATATATATATATATANTATATATATAATAAATATATATATTAAATAAATAAATAAATATATATATATATTTATTTAATTTTGTGTGTATACATATGTTTTAATTGTTGATGGACCTTTATTTTATTTACTTGTTTATTTATATGTGGTGCTGAGAATCAAACCCAGTGCCTCACACATGTCAGGCAAGTGTGCTACCACTGAGCCACAACTCCAGCCCCTAATCCCAATATCTGTTATGCTGTTTTCTTTCTTACATCCTAGATGTTCACACACATGACCCATATCCATAGATGTGTGAACTTTTTTCTTTTTGTCAATAATTTCTTTCACAACAAGTTTGATTTTAGTAGCCAGTCACATTAGAATTATCTGTGACTGGTGGCATTTCACGCCCCTTGGAACTTTGGTCTACACCTAGGGAGAAAATCATTCTGGGGCTTTCCATGCTGTCTTGACAAGTTGACCTTGAATAAATTACTTGTAGCTTCTGGGAAACTGTTTCTTCATTTATAAAATAGAGGCAATAATAGCACTAAACTCATAAGGTTTAGAGTTAAGTGTAACAATGCAACATAAGAATCTTTTTACTAATACCTAGTACTTTTTCTATGTTTATTTAATATAAGTTATGAATACAATCTAGACTTCTTCACCTATCTTTCTTCCTCATCACAAGTTTCATTGACTCCCCAAAAGAAAGGAAGTCTCCTTCATTTAGAGCATTGAAAACATTGTCAAAAGTCCCTTGTCCTGATATCTACATACTGAAAAAATAAGTGAATAAATAAATAAAAATTTTAAAGTCATTATAAACTGGCTGTCTTCTATTTGTTTTATAATATGCATACTGTGGGCAATCCCACCAATGATTCAGAAGATTCAGATTTCAGCTAGCAGGATGGAATACTAAGTTGCAATCAAATGAATGGTAGTCACAAATGCCACATATCTGGCCAACCCTAAAAATAAGTCAAAGAAAGCAATTCTAAGCTCTAGAAGGGCACTTCCAACAATCAAGCTAACTCACTCTGCACCAGCAGCTTATTGTCTAAGCCTGAGAGACACCAATCACAGTCAACTCAACTAAAGTGTGCTGACTACTTTAGGATATGAATGAAGCCATTATAATACAAGCTATTTCATGCATTTACCTTGTATGCCTTTTGGGAAAGAACTAGGCAATATAGTTGCAGTTAAGATCTTAACCTGGAAAATTCACTCCAATGTTATATATGTTATCTGACACATCTGTCCCTTGGGAATGAAAGCAATCTGATAATATTATACTAAAGTGTAACAGCATCATGTATTAGTGTTACTAGAAGAAATTGCCTTTTAAATGAACAGTCTGGACAGGTCAGTGGTTAATCAAAACAGTGAAGATTGATAAACTTCCAGACTTCAGTAGGTGAAGTATTTGAAGGTAAGAAGGCACTTGGCATCCATCAAGTTACACCACTTAAATGACTCCTCTGATGTATATCCAAGTGTTTCTGTAGCCACTTAGTCATTCATGAAAGAGTCTTTGGTGAGAACTAACTGTTCACAAGTTAGGTGTGCTAGAGCACTAAACAAGCAATCATGTTCCTAGACATTCATTAGTAAAGAGCAGCTATAAGCACAAAGCACAATGACATTGTATAATCAGGACCTGAAAGAGCTTCAGGAGTCATGAAGGCTTTCTGGAAGGCCTCCTACTAAGCTGTGGTAGAAATTATACATGAGAGGGAGTTTGACAAAAGAAGAAAATGCACTTTCAGAAGAGAGACTGACACCTGTGAATACCTGAGATGAGACAAATATGCTATGTGCAAAGCTTTTAGAGGAGGTAAGAATGAATAGGACACACAGGGTGAGGGAAGGCATTTTGGTAATAAGTTAATAGGGCAGGTAACAGACAGAGTCCCCAGGGAAAAATTGAATAAGAATATTTAAAGCAAGAAGGTGGTCTGATTATGAGTGTGCTTTCAAGAGAGGCTTCTGGCTTTATCTTGAGAAATAGCTTTGGTAGGAAGAGGAGAGTAAATGAGGACAAACCACATGAGAAGCTATAGTTCCTTGTGGCTTGGACCATGGTGGAGGCAGTAGGCAGAGGGGAGGGGAGGCATTTGAAAGAACACATGAGATGTTGTATTTGATGGTATGTAAAAGCCAAGCATCAAGGAGACATCAGGAATAACATTTGGTCTTCTGGTTTGTTCAGCAAGATGGATGAGGATATCAAGTCAGGACTGTCTGGGAATTTCAGGTGCCTCCTGTTCAAGATGGCTGTGCATGTTTGTACTCCAGTCATCCCTTCTGCTTTGCCACATGTTAATTATGAACAAAGCACATAATAAGAAAACCAAAAATACAATATTTTCATGAGCCAAAAAGAGAACAGATACACAAAATGAAGAAAGGGGCAAAAACTGCAGGTTCTCTCACCACAGATCTAAAAACAGATGGTGGTAGCTAGGAATTCTGATTTTTCTGAAAAAAGGAGACAAAATGCCCTGCATTTCAGAAAGTGATTTCAAAGATACAGGATCTTCGAAAGCAGAGGAAGATTTCCTTCCATTGGTATACATAAGATGTGGAAACAAAAGATTCACTAGTAAAACTTGATTTCTATCAAGAGGCATAAGAAATGTGCTCATCTACGTAGAATGTTTTTAACGATTATATAGCTAATTGACAAAAAGTATAAAGAATCCAAATTATTCTCAACTAAGAAATGTATAAATTAATTATGGTTCATTCACCATGGAATAGAATATATATATATATATATATATACTCTCTCTCTCTCTCTCTCTCTCACACACACACGGCAAAATTTTCTAACCAAATGGTTTGATTCATTCCTTTACATTTCAGAACTTATTTATTCTTCTAAAATAATAAAAGTCATGTAACCAATTGTATCCTTAAATATTTGGAGCTTAATTATATTTAATTCATTGAATATTCTGTAAGATTTATTTCAAGATTTATTGTTACTAGAAGGAAGAGGGTAATGAATGCTACATAGATAACTGACAATGTCTTCAGCTACTGGAAAACTATCATTGTATTTAATGGTGATATTATAAAAGCTAATTATAATTCGAATCAAAGCTCAGAGAATTCGCTATCATGGCTCCCACTTATTTTATTTGGAGGTTCTAGTCAATTTGATAACAAGAAAATTAAATAATAGGTAAAGGTAAAGAAAGTAAAAGGATACTGTAGAAGATGAACATGTCAGCAGTAGGACATCTTACACTTAGTTTTACAAAGATTTTGAAATATTTATGAAATATCCAATTTGAATGTACAGATATAAATTTCAAAGGAAAACTGAGGATAGGGAAGGAAATTTGAGTCATTGGTGAACAAATGAGAACTATCTATGGTTGATGATGATGATAATTGCCCAGGAATAAAGAAGAGAGTGAAGTTAAAAAGGTGGAGAGGGATCCAGGACTAATTTTTGAAGAATTAGGATAAGTAAAGGCAAAATGGAAAAGGAATGTCTAGAAAAATACAAGTAAATACCAACAATTATGGTGGCAATGTCAACAATAGAGATTTTCCAGGGGAAAAAAGGTAGAAGTGTTTGATTTGTTCTGAGTAATCAAGAAAAAAGAGAAAAAAAATGTTTAGATATATGGACTTTGGTCTCCAAGAAATATAATGATTTAAATAGCAGGTCTTTTGATTTGAGCCTGATCAAGGTAACCTCAAGAGTTTGCAGAATCATAGTAGTCAAGATAAAGAAACAATCCACAGACAGATAAATAAAGATGTGGAATACACACTTAAATACTATTCTGTCTTGTAAAAGGAGAAAATCCTACACTTGGATGAACCCAGAGTAGATTATGCTATGTGAAGTAAGTTACAGGAAGACACATACTGTAAGATTCCATTTAAATGAGTATCTAAAATTGTCATTACATAGAATCAAATGGGTGAATGGTGGTTACCAGAAGCTGGCAGGGGTAAGTGAGAGAAATGAAGTGTTACCAAAGAATGGACATAAAGTTTCAGTTAAGCCAGATGAGAAAATCTCGAGAGATCCAGTGTATAGCACTATAGCTATAATTAACAACAACGAACGCTTAAAATTTTCCTAAGAATGTAGATCTCATGTTGTGTTCTTACCAAAATAATGTAAAATAAAAGTTCAAGGAAAATAAATAAATTGAAACATCATGAAAATCTCTTGAAAATTTTAATTTTAAGGTAAGGAGATATGTAGAATAGTATAGGGGGTGGGGGAGGAATAGGGCTGAGAATAAATTTTATATATGAGAAACTAAAGTTTGTGAAATGATAATCGAGATTACCCTATTAAACTTGCACTGCAAGTTTCCACAAATGGAATGTTGATCAAGATTGTACTGCTCCTAAATATGTAGGAATTGCCATTATAAGAAGATGGATTGATTTCCTTTTTTAAGGAGTTACAGAGAGAAAACAATGAACATAGGTAGAACAATGGAAAGACAAAAGAGCTCCCATATGATAACCTACATTTTCCCTATGAAGTGAAGAATAAAATCATCTGCTGAGAACTGATAGGAAAGATGGGGTGAGTCAGAAAATTGATGAAATGGAATAGGTCTAAAATAGCCTTTGGAGAGAAACTGGCCAGATAAACATAGAAGAAGTATTGAATGGTACCATTATTGGGATTCTGCTGAGGTTTGCAATCATATATTTGCAGTGGAATCACACTGTTATATATTTTCCCAGGAAAACCTGATGTTTTCTGGTGATAGTTTCATTCAGGTTTGGGTTTGTCCCAGTTAAGAGCAATAAAGATCAAAGGAGCAAAAAGATTTAGCATTTTTGTAAGGTTTAATTGTAAGGTTTAATTGTAATAATAGATCAAGCAGTCTAACTTGAACAGGAAGGAGAATGAAAGCAGGATAAAAGTCATGGATAGGAAAATGAATGGGGCTCAGAGGGTCAGACCTCAGGATTCCTGGTGAATTTTCTTGACCAAAAAGCTGGAAAGGTGGAAAATTGAATGCAGAGAGCAGTAATTTTATCTAGTGGTTTTTAAAGTAAAACCTTTCACAATTAAGGCAAAGAGCCCAAAAGAATATTTAGGAAAGAATTTGAGAACAATGAAGAAATAGGCTGAATATATAGTAGGTATTCCAGAGAGGAAAATAATGTGTTGGGATTGGAAACAAGACAGTAGAGGAGAATTTGAGCAAGATGGTGCAGTTTACAATTTGGTGTGAGAACAAAATGGAAGTATCCCTTGGTTAATGGGATTGAGCATTGAGGCAATGCCAAGAAATGAGAGCCCTTGCTGGCTACCTTCATGAATTGGAGAACCGCATGGGATGTTTTACTATATGGCACAATGTTTTACAACTCACCAAATAATGTTGCCTCTGGGATGACTTGGTCCATCTCAGTGAAAACTGGCATCTTTTGTTTGTCAATTTCCTGAGCAGCCTACACATGGAAAACCAGGGAGCGCAAATAATGAGCATGATTATATGATGTGAGATGAGGTTCTAAGTCTGGATTCAGAGCTAAACTTTGGCATACTGGGAGTTCCAGCAAAATTATATTCCCTAACCCTCTTTTACTCCACCTTCTGCACATGCACCTACTGGCTTTGGTTATCTTGATCTTGGCTTATCAGAGCTTCCCCTGTTGCCTTCCACAAGCTTAAAAATAGACTCCACTGCTCTAGGCTGCACCCTCTCCTGTGCTTAAACTCACCACATGGTGACAACATTTAGATTCTGATTCTCTTTGGGTCTTGGTGAATGATTGGTCAAAACAATCTATGCCAGAGGTACAAATGGTCAAGAATAGCACAGTGCATTATAACATCCTTGCAACAAATTCTTAACTTAGGTTATCAGAGCTTCTGTCTGAAAAGGAAGGAAGAATTTTTAAATTTCTTAATTCATTCTTTCATTTATACAGTATTTGAGAGCCTGCTATATTCCAGGCATTACTCAAGGTGGTGAACATAAGAAAAAGCCAGGCTAGTATCCCACACTTCAAATAATTCATACTCTGGAAAGATGAATGACATATGAACAAACATTTATGGTAATAGTGCTAGAATAGAAATCTGAGTATACAAAAAACAAAGGAGAAAGTCACTAATCCCAATACTATTATTTTCTTTGGGAACTTCCTCCCTTTTATTTCTTTTTTGTTTCTTCTTTACTGACCCTTTCTACCTACACTATAACTCTCTTTTACCAAAAATAATAATATAACTAATAATAAAACAGAACCTATTACTATTTCTGGATGTCCTTCCATTTCTCAATTTCTCTTTTAGCATTTTAACCAAAAAATTATTAAAATTAATTGCATACTGAAATCACTGGAGGGAGCTTTAAAAACTATTGATTTCTGATCCCCACTTCCACAGATGTTTTGATTTAATAGATCTGAGACAGTGGGCATCAAGAATTTTTAGCTCGCTCCAAATATATTCTAATATTGCCAATGATGAGAGACACTGTATTAAAGAATAGTAAGAGTTCTATGTACACAGCATGACATATTAAGCACCGAATAAGTGATAGCCATTATAATTTCATTAATCAATTAATTGCATTAATCAAGTGTGTTTTCTATGCAGAGATGTCACAGTCTAGTTAGGAGAAAGCTGGTAGACAGATTTGGCTGGCTGAGGATGAAATGACAGTAATTATTGGCTGCTCCAAATCTGTTTCATCTTCAACATGTTGACAACTAAAACACAAGACAGTTGGCACTCAGTTTCTCCATCTATAAAATGGGAAAAACTGCGTTGTCTGAAATCACTGGGTTGGTGATAGGATTAATTAGTTCATCTTTGTAAAATGGTCTGCAGAGGGTGAAAAAAATTCTAAAGAGCTGAGGATTATGGTCTCCCTGTAGCATCTATAATTTGTAGAGACATTTATAGCCAGTCTGGTCAGTGAAACTTGCAGTTGGGAGCCTCACCCTTGCTTTCAAGCCTTAGAGCACAGATTGTTGCTAAACTCATTGGCTTCCATTAAGCCCCTAGTAAAATGACTATAAACTAGTTGCTGTCAAAAATGTCTATGACCTTTGCTCTTTTTGCTCTGGGTGAATGTTCAATCCTACACATTTGCCAAATGCCACCTTTTATGCTCCTCCTGGGAAAGTGAGTGGTGGAAGTGAGGAAGGACAAGGGGATCCCCTGCCCCTAAACATATTAATTAGAAGATGTTTCTCAGCAATCAAATTGGGCCTTTACCTGTTTTTCCTGGAGGACTTCCTAGTGGCTGTTTTCATATCCTGTTTCAGTAATGTCCAATGTTCCCTCACCTTCCCATTGTGTTCAAAGGTCTTTGTAAGGACGCTGAAATAAAAAGGATGGCTCCTGGCATCTGCATAGAGAGAAGCAAGAGAATATTACGAATGATAAAATAGAACAGGGGTCTGCTTCCTTTCTTTTGGCAAAAAACCTGCTATAGAAACTAATGTAGATGAGGGGGCACTGAGCCATATATAAGTGAGTAATTATCTACTGTTACAGGCCTTATTATCTCTCCAAATGTTTGCTAAAATTCTGTTGGGCAACCATCTGGACCCAGAGATTTACCCGTGGATAGAGAGTGGATTGTTGTTTTAACTTGAGATGGGAAAATTTCTTTCTCTAATTCTTTTCTGTCATCTTCTGTTAAATAATTTAACTGAATGTCTCTTAGATAGCTCTCTGTGAGTCCTTAGAGTAAGTGGATTCTGTGTGATACACTCTATTCTTTGAAAGTTTTTTTTCCCCCTCTTCCCCCACCAGAGAATCCAAGGACAGTTTGCCATCTGTTGTAAAAATTTCATTAATGCACCTATTTTCTCTTCCTTTTTGCAAGAGTGGTCAGTCCAAGTAATTTGTAGCCTTCTCCTGTTATGGGTAGGATTTGCTGCCCAGAAGACTCACCCCATCCCCACTAAGTCCCTGCTCTCTCATTATGGCTTTCTCTCAGGTGGCTTTGTTAGCTCAGAACAACAAAGCCTGTGTCCCGAAGCCTGGCTGGGTATCAATAATTTAACAACATGTCATAGACAACAGTGAACCATGCTGCTCTGGTTGAAATATTCCTAGGGCTCACTATCTATTATGCTCTGCTTTCTCAGTGCACAGTGAATGGAGTACAGGTGGGCCCAACATTTTCCCAATTCAGAAAATTACTGGATAAGATAATGGCACAGGGGAAGTGTGATTTGCATTAAAAAGGATTCCTTGCTTTACCAGAGGGTTCACTTTGGATATTCGTTAACTTCAAACTCCTTCTCAGTATTGAATAGTTTATAGGCTTACTTCATTTGGGACTTACAGGGTAACATACTCAGACAAGACTCTCTTTGGGTAGAAATGATGGCTACCTTTGAGAATGGATTGGTCAAAAGTTTGTGCACAAAATATTGAAAGCCCTGACATCCAAAAGCCAGAATTTTTGCTTCAGATTTTCTCCTTGTCCAGATTTCATCTCAGTCTCATGCATCCAAGCACAACTCAGAGTCTGTTGCACCTGATTTGAGCTGACACTGACCTTTTCAGGAAGCCTCGTTCCCCTCCACAGTGTCAGAAAAAGTGTCCAAACACCAAAAATTCCAGATAGCCATGTAGAATGTTCTGTTTTAGTGATTATATGTGGGAGACAGAGGAAGGTTTTAGCAGTGCAACCCCATAGCACACAACCACAAACATACTCAGGCATAGATTTATCTTCCCTAAATTCCTTCTCGGAGCTTCACAGGTCCTTTTCTGCCTAGTGTCTGCAACACAGTGCCTAGACTCCCATCACTGGTCTCCATCCTCCTGGAGTCTGTTCTTCTGTTTCCAATTAAATTGCTCAGTCCAGCTTCTACCTGCCCACTACCTACACTGTTTCATTACTGTATTTCTCTTGGAAAGAACCCTCTGACTACCAGAATCCCCTCTCCTACCCCAACTGTCTGCCTTCTTTTATATGATAGGTAGATCTTTAAATTTTAATTAAACTGCCCTGCCTTTACAGGGAGTAAATGGAAATTTAATCCATTGGAGACTGACACTCTCTGAAATATCAAATAGGCTACCCAGGAGGATCAGGCAAAGGACGACAAGTTGGACAGCAGCCTTAACAACTTAGTGAAACTCCCTATCACAAAAAGAAAAGAAAAAAAGGGCAGGGATGTAGCTCAGTGGTATAGCAGCCCTGGGTTCAAACCCCAGTATCCCTCTTCCCCCAAATAGAAACATCAAATAGGCATGGCCTAAATTTGAAGCATGACATTGGATCACTCAACATAAATCCTCAGAGCAGTTTGGATGGGGGACAATTATAATAAGCCCAAGAAAATCAGAGAATCGTTGCCAAAGAATAATTTCTTGTGTTTTTCCGAGTTATTTATGCCATTTGGCTTAGCTTAAGTCAGATTAGGAGCTCTAACTCCTCATATCCGGATGGACAAGAGTTGGCTCCCTGATCACAGGGGTTTCCCATCAAAGGAGGATTGTGGTTTACTCAGAAATTTTGCTAAGAATGGCTGGAGGCCTACATGAGTCATGTGAGAGTCAAAGGTCAGGGGTCAGGTTAAAGAAGATAACTGTGGTCTGTGGTCCTTTCTTCCAGGGCCCTGCTGATATCAGTAGTACTTATCTCAAACTCTCCTCTCCTCTGTCACTGTCCTTGAGGTATCAGTCTACAGTGCCATCAAGAAGAGCAATGTCCTTGCTGTATTTTTGTCTTTTCTTCTCTGTAAATTTCTTGGATGCTAGGGCCACAGAAATCTTCCTAAGACTTGGCTTCCTTCCCATCAGTTCTCTTACTCAGAAAGCTACACTGCTCCTTATTTTTCTGTATCACTTGTAAGAGACATTATCATAGAATTTATTGTCCAAATCAGGACATATTTAAAAGCAAAAAAGGCACTTTCAATATTTATGTCAAGACTGCCGTTGTGAATGGGAAATGTGTCAGGTAAACAGGACTATATGATCACCTTGGATATTAGCTCCAGAACTTCTCCTTGAGATTTCATGCGTGTGACCACATACCAAGGCTTTTATCAATCGAATCTTAGTTTAAAGGTCAGAACACTTATAGCTGCTGCTAAAAATAACAACAGCAATGGCAGATATAGCAACTACTCATGGCTCCTCTTATGTAAGTGAGCACCATGTCTCGCTGTCATTAACTGTTTCACTCCACAACATTCCTATGACATCAGTGCATATTACAGTCATTTCAGAAATGGGTAAACTGACACAAAGTGGCTTAAATACATGGTCAAGTTTACTTAGCTATTAAGTAGCAGGACAAAAATTTAATCCCAGTATTGACTCTAGTTTTACCATGGTTTTGCCTAAGATCATCACCTAATATTTTTAAAGTACTTTATCAAACACATGAGGAATATTCAGAATTACGACTGATGAAATGTTCTGCTATTCTGAATGTTGCTCAGCGACATGCTTGCCATCATGTGTGAATGCCATTTTAATAGCATCCTGTTTTCTCTTGATGCTGCTTTATTACTTAGAGTGTTATCTCTAAATTTATTGCCTACCTATGTTCTCCATGTCCATCCATAGTCAATCCATCTAGCAAAGCCCAGTTTAATTTCACACCCTCTGTGAAACCATAGCTGGATACTCAATTGACATTCATCCCTCCCACCTGTATCCGCCTAGCCTAATTATCCTTATATAATGCACAAATTGGCACTAGATTATAAATTTTCCTTTTCAATTCTCTAATTGTTTTCTGTTTATTATCTTCTCTCCCAACTCATAGGCAAACCCTCCAAGGAAAGGTAGGGAGCTTCTAAACATAATTCAACCTACAATTTGGCCAGATTAATATGACTTGGACTTTTTTTTTTTTTTTTGAGCAAACTTGATTAACAGGAGATAAATTAACATCCACAGTTTCATACCCAAAATGATTGCCTCAAAAGGATTCTAATTTAATATTATTTTCTGCTCAAAAATGGGATATTTTTAGTAGCATTATTAAGATAATTTGAAACAAGATTCTTAGTTCAAATGAATGGAAATATAGTGAAACATGATACAAAGATATTTAAATGAAATGCTATTGTTTTCATTGCTGTTTGTTTGTTTTGTTTGCAGTACTCGTAATTGAACCCAGGGGTGCTTTACCACTCTTCTTCATTTTTTATCTTGAGATAGGGTCTTGCCAAATTGTTCAGTTTGACCTCAAACTTTTTATCCTCCTGCCTCAGTCTCCTGAGTAGCTGGGTAATAGGAGTTTTCCTCCATACTTGGCTACTGTTGCCTTTTAAATAAATAAAAAAATTTCCAACCATTTATAGTGGTCTCATCCCATGGCAAAGAAAAGTAACCTCTAACACCCCTCATACCTGCAATGGGAAAAACACATTATTCTCCTGCCTGGAGCAGAGAAACCAAGAAGAACAGTAGATTTCTTCTTGTACCTAGTTCACTAAGCTGGATTGGAGAGATAGAGCAGGAAGCTGGCCTCAAAAAGCTGCTTTGGCTGCATTGCCCCATCCATGGTGCATTGAAATTCTCTAGGAAGCTGAATGATGCTCATATCATTGGGTTTTCTCTGGCTTGGTCTTTTTTACTGATAAATTTGTGTGAGTTTCTTAATAGCCTTGGAGTCATCTGTCAACTTGTGACATGATTAATTCTATGTGGGGAAAAAAAAATTCAGCAAGTACTGCTCAGTTGGTCAGAAACTTGCTTCCTGTGTTTAAGACCTGAATAGTGTGTGAACCTTGGAGTTATTATTTAGATCTGGAATGTCCCCCAAAGGCTCATGGGTTGAAGTCTTGACCCCCAATTCAGCAATGTTCACAGTTGGGGCTTTGAGGAAGTGAATGGGCCATGAGGGCTTTGACCTCATCACTGGATTAATACATTGATGACATTATTGGGAGGTGTTGGAAACTGTTGGAGGTGGAAACTAGTTGAAGGAGTAGGTTCGTGGGGGTGTGCCTTTGAATACTATATATGGCTCCTGGCCCTTTCCTTCTTCTCTCTTTGTCTTGTTGCTTCCTAGTCAATATGAGGTGACCAGCTCTGCTCTAACCATGCCCTTTCCACCATGATGCTCTAGCTCAGCACAGGCTTCTAAGATTGGAACCAGCAGACCAAGGACTCAAGTTTCTGAAACAATGAATCAAAATAAATTTTTCCTTTTCTAAGTATCTTTTTCAGGTATTTTATCACAACAATGAAATCTGACTAATACATTTGGATACATAGAGGTGATGGCTTTGAAACTGGTGGAACAGACAGTGGGCATGCTGCTTTCTAAACATTCTTGGAGAGCCATGAGGAGAAAAAAAAAAAAAGAGAGAGAGAGAGAGGAGACATTCAAGAATGCCACAGATGCAGGGTATCATGGTCATTAATTTGCAAGATTATACTGGTTGGAATCTTGTGACCTAATTGCAAAACCCTTCTCTGAGTTACCCAGCAGGGTTTACAGTGAAAAACTAAGAAGTTAGTCAAGGTGATGATTTTTCTTTAAACTATTCCTTTTATTCCAGTATCATTAAGGCATTTCTAATGCCAAAGTCACTATGTCTCTTATGTTTCTTTCTGTAACTCTGTATCAAGTCACATAATAAAATAATAATAGCAAATATTCACAGATTGTTTATTAGGTACCAGAAAGCAGAGTAAATACTTAAAACTACAACTTAATACTGGTTAGTGTTTTTATCATGATTCCAGAATGTTAAGGAAACCATGCTTAAAGTTGTTGACAAATTTACCCGGAGACACTGTGCTAGATAAGTGGCAGAAATGGGAATGACGCCAGCCAGGTCCACCTGAGTCCTGGGCTTCGGCAGCCACATATGGCATATGCCCAATTCACTCATGCAGCTATTTTTCCAACAAGGAAAATTGGTGGGGAACTAATTTTCTCTGAGATTAAGGCAGAGCTAATACCCTTTCAAGGATTGTTTGTATTTAAAAGAACATCTTAGGATGAAAACACTATATGTTTATCTAATGAAATATCATCACCCTGGTAGGTTAGACTTTTCCTGTGAGTAAGAAAAGTCTTCTTAATCAGTTTGTAACTTATTCTAGAACAATTTTCATCTCTATTGATCACAGAACTGGACATGAAGGTACTTTACCTAGCTGCTCAAAAACTCAGGAAATTGAATTCATGTTTTCTGTCTCCTCTTTCAAATCTTAATTAAATGAGTACTTACATTTATATGCCTTTAGTCCACATAACCCACTATCGTCTTTCAATTTATTTAAGATTAGCTACTATTCTGACTCATGTTTTCCTTCATGTAAGTCCCCATCAATTTCAGCCCACTAGTGCATGGTTTCTTTGAATTTGCCACATATATCTAACCTAATGATTCTAACAGAATTTTATATTTGTTTAATTCTAATATGTTGCTCTCTGGTTACTGAGTTTATGGCGTATTTTCTGTCAAAACTCTTAAGTTTATTAGGAAATAGGATTGAAGCAGATTGCAATCAATATTTATGTTTACTTTCAGTACAAGTTAAATAAAAAAGAAATTATTCTTGATAGTTCATAAAATATTTCCTATGAGGTGCTGACACATAGAATGTGTTTAACACATTCACACACACACATACACACACACTCGTACTCACACTTACAATACATAATCTGTCCTTTACCTTAAAAAACACTTCTAGTAAATAACAAAAATCTCATTGTTTTGACAGTTATATTAAAATGTATATGTTTAATGCCAATAAGAATTCTGTTATTCTTACAGTCCTGCTTATAACCAGAAACCGAACAGATGGTAAAGGGACTGTCTCAGACATGTCCTCTTTCCTTGAAATAAGTTGTCCTTTCCCTGAAACAACAAAGCTCCTAAGGGGTTTAATTCCATCAGTCAAGAAGTTTGAGGAACATAAACCAAGATAACAACTGTTCTCACGTGGGCCACCATCACTCTGACATCGGTGGAATTTGTTTCATTGCAATTTACCAAAGGAAGATGTTTCAGAAGGTACATAGCTGAACAGTATAAAAGCATTTATTCTAATGGCTAAACTAGCTCTTTCAGATTGATTATGGTTTCTCAATCCACTATAATTAATTTCTTTAAGTAAATGGAAAAAAATTACATAAAACAAATAATCTTATGTGAGTATAAGATTTGAATTAGCATAATTGTATCAGCCATTTTTTCTTTTATTAATGCATATCATTTTATCTCAAACATATGTTCTTGTTCATATGGAAATGTGCTCATGAATGTTCCGGGGTAAAACAATTATCAGTAGCCTCTGGCAAGTAGAGATTCCACATCTGGTAGTTTTACCTGTTCTCATTTTATAGTTTGTGAACACAAGTCTGATGCTCTGGAATTCATCCACCATGGTGCCAGCAGTTATAGATGGGAGAACCATAGCTGGAGTCTTATTGCACAAAGACCAAGATTTCAAATAGAAATAGATGGAAGAGGCAGAGATAAGTTTTTAAATCTATTCAATATGAAAATTCTTTCCCATGTAAGAACTATTCAATAATATATATCAATATTTTAAAATATATTTTATAAAGTAAATACACAGTTTGAAATCTTACTAATTCTTTAACTACTTTCCATAACTATATATTTGAGTATTTTTTATATTTTTTAAGAGAGAGAGAGAGAAAGAAAGAGAGAAAGAGAGAGAATTTTTTAATATTTATTTTTTAGTTTTCGGCGGATACAACATCTTTGTTTGTATGTGGTGCTGAGGATCGAACCCCGGCCGCAGGCATGCCAGGCCAGCACGCTACCACTTGAGCCACATCCCCAGTCCCATAACTATATATTTGTATATATTTTATTTTAAATTAAGAAGAGGGCTATGAATATATGTCTAAATACCATATAACTTTATTTAATTCATGGTTTTTCAGTGATGATAGGACTTCAAAAATAATAGAGCATGATCAGCCCTCCCTATCCATTCTTGGATTTAACCACTGGGTATGGAAAATATCTGCAAAAATCGTATCTGTAGTAAATATGTACAGATGTTTTCCTTGTCATATTTCCCTGAGTAGGATAGTATAAGAATTATTTACGTAATATTTACATTGTGTTAGTTGTTAAAAGTAATCTCAGGATGATTTAAAGTATACAGCTTGATGTTCATAGGTTATATGTAAAGACTTCATCATTTCATGAATGAGAGTTGTAGATTTGGCACCCACAAGAGGTCCTGGAACCAACCACCCTCGTATTCCATGAGATGACTACATTGTTCGAAACTGGTATGTACTCACTTATGAAAGTAAGTGGCAAATCAGGTTTTTTACTATTATTAAATATGATATTAGACTAGCAAATCCCTTGAGAACACAAACCAATTATTAGGAATATATTTCACAGAACTTATATTTCTTACTGATTTCAGATGCTTTTGTTTATTTGTTTTCCTGAGAGATTGGGAAGAGAAATGTTCATCTTTTTCATGCCAGTGTTATTACTCATATAAGATCACACTTAATAACTGTCCCCATTTTTATATTTTTCTTCTTCCTCAAATGAATATTTGTGCTCAGTTTCCACGTTTATTTATATCTACTTTTCCAAATTATAACCATTCAAAAACTGCATGTAACTAAACCAACTGCATGATTTTCCTACCTCAACAAAGCTTCCCACTTTCTTATCACACGTTAGATTTGACCTACCAGTAACATTTCCTCCAAAATGTTACCTGTATGTCTGTCTCATGAATCTCCAGCACATTTATGTCTCTGTCTTCCTGGTCAATAACCCATTGTCACTGCCCTCTAATCCTCAGTCCATCGATTTTTCATTATCAAAAGCCATTGTTTTCTCTTTCCTGCTTCCCCAGCTTAGACCCCAGGGCCTATCACTCACTCGTTTCCTTGCATATACTCTCATCCCTTGCCTCCCTCCACTTGGTGAGAACTATTTCATTACCTCCCATATGTACACTAAAGCTATGGGATGTGAATTTGGGAAAAACACAAAAAATGCTTTGGTTTCACTTTAAGTTTATGACCATCCATGTCCCTTTATGTCCCTCAACTTTCCAAATTTCCTCTACAACACTTTCACAAGTTCTCCTTACTCCGCTGTTGACTTCATTTTTCATTTCAATGAAAAAACAGATGAGAACAGCAATCCTCACAACCCACCACTGGAGCCGCCAATGTACCTGTACTTCATCTGACCATGCTTTTCTTCTGTCACACTGAATGAAATTTCCTACCCAGGTTGAAACCCAAAACTCCACTTCCAGAGTGGATCCCATCATTTCTAAAACATTCAAAAAGCTTTGTTTCTGCAACATTACTCATCTCTTATCACGTTACCACTCTGTACTCCTTGTTTTCATCTCTATATATTTAATTATACACACACACACATTTTCCTAATGTATATATTTATATGAAGGACCCCTTATTTTAACAATTCCCTTGTCCCACAGTTCAGTCACACAGGTCTCTCTTCCCTACTGTAACAAAACCCCTAGAAAGAGTTCTTTTATACTCATCCTTTCCATTTCTTCACTTCAATTTTGTTTTTGTTTTATTGTTTATATGTTTGGTTTTTTTTTTGTTGTTGTTGTTTGGTTTTTGTACTGGGGATTATACACAGGGGCGATTAACCATGAAACCACATCCCCAGCCCTTTTTCCTTTTTATTTTGAAACAGAGTTTCACTAAGTTGCTTAGGGCCTTGCTAAACCATTGAGGCTTGTCTCAAACTTGTGATCATCCTGCCTGCCTCAGTCTCCCAAGTCACTGGGATTACAGGCATGCACTGCCGCCACGGACTCCTGTTCTGTTTTGAAGTCATTTCAATCAATATTTTGTCGCACCACTTCAATGACAATGTTTTGGTGAAGTCACCAAAACCTCCATATTGCTAAATTCATGGTTCTCATCTTTCTCTATTGTACAGAAGAATTTTGTATAGTTACTTGCTTCTTGTACTTGAAACACCTTATTTACTTGGTTTTCACACCGCCTTGTCTTCCTGGTTTACCTTGTCCCCCACTGCCTGCTTTCTCAGTCCCCTTGGTTGGTTTGTTCTCATCTTATCAACCTGGGATTAGGCTTTCCTTTCTTAAACTGCTTCCTGTTCTCCACTTTCCTTCCCTCTCTTCCCTACCTCCTTTTCTCTGTAACCACTCTCTGCCTTGCATCATTTATCCAGCCCACAGCTTTAGGCATCATTTGTCCACTAGAACTTTCACTCTGTGACCCCAGCCCAGGCCTCTTCCTTGACATTAAGGTAAATATGGTTGAATACAGAAATCTTGAGGGCTATTTTTACTTCATACTCATATCTAAATGTGGTTCTTCCCCATTTTTATAAATGGTCCCACAGTTCAGTCACTTCCAAACCTAAGAGCCGTTCTTGATTTGCCTTCTTAATTCACATAACTGTCTCAAAAGATATTAATTATTTGTTTCTTTTCTTCTTCCATTAACATCATTAAGTCAGGATTTTTTTTTCTAGTTTATTCTATATTCTAGTGCACAGAATTACCACCTGCTACTAAATATTATTTTTCCTTATGATGGAGTGAATGAATAATTTCCTCTCCTCTTTGAAAAATTTTGTTTTGCAAGTTTACTTCTATACCATTTTGTTGCATACATGAGGGGTGTTCACTTTCACTACACAACATATTCTGAATGAAATCTTCACTGGAAACTCCAGGCAATTTAAGATTTTAATACACAGTTCTGTACATAGAACCCACCACATTAATGTGTGCTTTCTGCTTTTGAATTACCTGGCTCTTACATTAAACTGTCAACTTCTCAGAGCCATTGAATATTCAGATCACCTTCAGTTCCCTAATACTTATATCAGGAACATAGTTAAGGGTTGAGGAAAGGTTGAAAAGGAATGGTTTCCCATGTATACTGTACTTGATTCTTTATATTCTATCTTTCATGAACCCACTGTTTCTCCCAACAAACATTCATTAATAAATGAACTAATGAATAAATGAACATTTTGGGGCTAAAATTAGGTGGGTAGTTTCCCTTCTTTCATCAGTGTTAAATATAGGAAATATGCTCTTGGAGAAAAGGTGACTCAAAGCACAAACTCTGTGAAATTTTATAGCAAGAATATCTGATTCGTGACTTTAGGAATTCCTTCATCTGTTGATCAATTTCTCTTCCTTCGGAGCACAAGGCATATTGTTAATTTTCAAAGTGAATCAGTGTGATGACTATATCTGGATGAAATAAAAGAGGCTTCTTCTTGTAAATTTTTGTGTTCTTTATCTTATACCTTAGAGAATTTCCACTTCTTGGATTTGAGATATCTAAAAAGCAATTGCCAGTGACATGAGTCTTTTCCTTCAAAAAGATTATTCTACACTAATTTATTGGAATTTTAAGAGTATTTAAGAGTTTCTTTTTTACAAGAACAAAAATTCATATTAGTTAAAAAAAGTGAACATGGCACTGGATATCTGCACTTAAACTAATATTTTAAAATAGAAAAAAAAATTAGACATAATGATGTTTAAAACTTACAAAGGGTGAAAAAGCTATTCAAGATTTGTAAGTAGTGCACTTATAATTGACATACCATATCAATATTTTTCTATATGCATATTTTCAATCAAAGTTTTATCACATGTGTTTTACTGAAACATCTGTCAACTCTATTTCTTTTTAGTTTTCCTCAGTTCATTAAATTATCATTAAATATTTGTACCAGCCAACTTAGTTGTACTTTGACTCCTTTACAATAATTGCACAAAGATTATGAAAGTCATTGACATTAATCCTAACAAATTTGAATTTTATTCTACAAATTGCAATTGTTTACTTAGTAAACAGGGAATGAATGTTATTTGGTAATGAAAGTTTTCTATAAGTTTTAAATCAAGAAATTAGAAAAAATGTGCAGGAACCATATAGATGATCCAATATCTACTTTGCATCTGATATAATTGTGTCAGAGAATGTGGCTCAGATGGCTGAGCGTAATCAGTCTTCCTGATACTGCCCCTTGTAGTCTAGAGCTCAAGGAAGACTCACTCCATGGAAGACTGATGTCTGTAGATGTGATACACTTACCTAGAATCACTGGCCCTCACACTGATGTGTTTCTTTGTTGATTTACCAACAAATATTGAGCACTTACTAGGTGCAAGATTCAAATGCTGTAGTTAATTGAGCAAAATGATCCCATTTTAAATTTCTCCATGCATGACAAAAAGAAAAAGAAAAAAAAAAACCTGGCAAAACTATTCCCATCCTTAGCCAAACTGATCAGAAAATAGGGAAGAGGAAGAGCTGAGAAAATAGCTTTTTCCCCAGTTTTATCAATCACTGAACCATTCCCTGTTCTTTTTCAAGGAGGTGTGAGTGATAGGATATAGAGAAAGGAAGTGGACGTGATTTTCCTTTGACAGTCTATTCTGGGGAGCATAAGTTGCTCCCACAACATGCAGAAAGAAAATAATTATGTTTGTGATTTAGAAAAAAAAATCATCCTATTGGCAGAATGAAGGATGTGTTAGCATCAATGGCTTTGTAAAAATACTTTAAAAAAATCTTTAGGTGAGTTGCCTTAATTAAGGATGCACAACAACTATAACATGAAGTGACTTCTGCCTAAAACCTAGTTTCATGATAAAGATTAATGAAAATAGTATTTGTCCCCAAGTTCCTTTGCATGATCGCCTCTCTGATAGACTAAAATTTTTTTCCTAGGATTGTTGGAGAATGTGAATATATTACTACATTAACAGGCTACATCTTTACATTGCAATCACTAGAAACTATGATAGGAATAATGAGCAGAATTTACAGTGAGGTTATTAGTGATGCTGAATTTCTTCCCTGCTTTATGATTTTTTATTGAAAACTAGAATAACAGCAGGCACCTTGAAATTTCACTTAGTCACAATGAATGCCACTGCTCTTTATATGGTATGGTTCACACATATCTTAAATTATGAGAGTATTTGTAATCTCTAAGTCATTAACACAATTTGCTTTCATATCTCCAAAAATCATAAGAAAATATTTTATTATGCAAAACACCTTTCTCTTTATTTTACATTTGCTTTAAAAATAGTCAACTTACTTTTTTGAAGTAAGGTTTAAAATTTGCAGAAAAAGCAAAGAGAAAATAGAAATTCTTCATTGTCACCATCACTTCCTCTACTCCTATTATTAACATCAGACACTAATATGGTACAATTTGTCACAAGTGATAAATCTAAATCAAAACATTATTTATTAATTTTACTCCATTACCACAAGGGTTTAGTTTTTTTTTTTTTTACTTTGTACCTTATATGGGTTTTGACAAATGTATAATGACATGTGTTTTAGTCAGATTTTTCACTTCTATGACTAAAAGACCTAACAAGAATAATTTCAGAGGAGGAAAAATTTACTTTGGAATCACTGTCTTCAGAGGTCTCAGTCCAATCCATATATGGTTAACTCCATTGGTCTGGACCCAAGATGGTAGAACATTATGGTGGAAAGGTTTGGAGGAGGAAAGCAGCTCAGGACATGGAACCAGGAAATAAAGAGAGATTAAGATTATCTCACAAAATATATACCTCCAAAGCATGCCCCCCAAAACCTATCTCCTTCAGCCACATTCTACCTGCCTACAGTTACCAACCAGTTAATTCCTATCAGAGGATTAATGCAGTGATTAGGTTAAGACTCTCATAACCCAATCATTTTACCTTTAAACCTTCTCCAATTATCTCATACATAAGCTTTTGTGGGACACTTCATATCTTAACCACAGCAACATGCATCCACCTTGGTAGTATCCCATAGAGTAATTTTACGTCCCTAAATGTCCCATACACTTGTTTATCCCTCCCTCCCTTTCTCTAAAACACTGACAAACCTGGCAACCATCTTTTGTTGTTTTTTTGTTTGTTTGTTTACTGTATCTGTGGTTTAGTTTATTCTGAATGTCAGAGTTGGAATCATGCCATATGTAGTCTTTTTTTCTTTTACTTAGTTATTTTTTTCTTTCTGTTATTGTTTTTTTGTTTTGTTTTGTTTTGTTTTGTTTTTTTACTTAGCTACATCCACTTAAGTTTCCTCCTTGTCTTTCAGTGATTTGATAGCTCATTTCTTTTTACATCAACTAATATTCAAGGAAATAAATGACCACAATTTGCTCATTCACTTACCTACACAAATACCTCTTAGATGTTTCCAAGTTTTAGACATTATGAATAAAGTTTTTTATAGGTATCTGTGTGCAGATTTTTGTCTGGACTTGTTTTCAACTCATTTGGGTAAATGCATGCATGTTTCAAAGCTCAAAAGTAAAGAATTAAATTTTTGAAAAGTTTCTCAGCATTATTTCAATTGATTGGACATCATTTCTATGTGTGCTGTGCCTTGAACCTGGCATTAATCACTTGCCTTCATTAAGTGCAGTATATTCATGGCTATAATAGTCTTTACCTGCTCATCATCTCCTCCATTAACCCATATCTTCCTGTATACCCAAGGTCCCTGTCTTGTCTTTTGCCTATCCATTTATCTTTCACACCATCTTGACTATATTCTTCTTACCAGTTTCTGATTTAGTTTTTTCCAAAATTTTTTCTTTTTTTTTTTTTTTTTGTTAATTTTTCCAGAAACATTTTGGGGAAATAGATAAAAAGCAGGTAAGTTTACCGGGCTGGTTTTGTTGATCGTTTTACTTAACCCTAGTTAAATAATCATTATGTATGATTTGGGGTGGTGAATATGCAATATCTCCTTCAGCATTTGGAAAAAAAACAGCTGGTTGGAATGCTTTCCTGTAATACACGGGAGCTGAGATTTAGAGGATTGGAGGGAGAGAGCTAGGTTTTGAAGCACAAAGTTGCAGCAGCAATAGCATTCGAGGAATAGGAAATGATAGATCCAGGAAAAACTTTTCCGCCAGCATATAAAGTTTATCCTAATTTTATCCCCAAATTAACCTTTCTTTCCATGGAACCCATTTGTTCCTGAGTAGCCAGAAACTGCTTTGGGCAAAATGCAGTTTCAGCTGAACATTGCATTATACTGTGCATCTGCGGAGTGTGTATTTTCTTTATCTTTTTTTCCCCATTGCTTTTACACTCTGTTTCACAACAGACTTCTAAGAAAGGAAATGGGTGTACAATTCTCATTTTGCAAATGAGGAAACTGAGGTGCAGAGGCACAATGCCCTGTCTAATGGGGAGTTATGGGTAAGCAAGAAGAGGGAGTCCTGTCTTTTGGTCTCAGCCCTCTGCACTCTCTTCCACACTTGCTGCCTTCCCAACCGTGGTCATTAGTCTGTGGCTGGGATTGTGATGGTGTCATGTCAGTGGGGCCAGAGCAACAAATTTAATGACACAGCTGGGAAAACTTAAAAGCCTGCCCTCGGCTGGGTCGTAAGTGGAGGTTAATACAATGGTGTCATTACAGCCTTTTGCCCGCCTCCCCAAACCACAGCACAGTTCAAGAGAATCAAAAAGGTTCCACTGGGGGTTGACTCAGGTCTGAATGAGCAGCCAAGGTCAGAATGGAAATGTGAAATGGACAGGGAACTGTTGAGCCCAATGCAAAGTTCAAAACTGCTCAGTGAATCCCACACGACCCAAAGCCTACCTTCGCCTGCCAATTAAAAGAAGGAGATCTTCCTCAGTTAGAGTTTAAATTAAGGCAGCCTACTGCTCCTTGGACTAAAGACCTGGCGATTGAATACAACTTACTTCTAAATCAATCCTTTTCAAAGTAACACACTTGAAACAAGGGCATATTACCTGCTCAAACTATTTTAAAAAACTACTCCCACTGCTACTAAATATAACACTCCAAGGTCCCATCACGCACTTTGCACCCCCTACTGTGTACCATATCTTTAATTTCATAATATATGCAGTTTTAAATTCAACATTTATTTTTAACACCTATATTTTAATGAAACATGAAATATAAAATGAAACTCCAGTCTGCCTTGTATGAGCACGAAGAAAAATCCTAATTACCTGTTTCAAAAGTGTGAAGCGCCTTCTAATTTTCCACCAGCCAGTTTCCTTAGACAGCACTCAGTATTATAACTATTTATGCCAATTGTGCTATTTCATGCATAAAATTACCGCATTATTGTTGGAATAGATGCCAGAGAGATATCTAAGCAGGGTGCAATCACTTCACTTTCTATCAAATTGGGCTCCTGAAAGGTATCATAAATTTTATTAGAAGGCAAGGGGCTAATGGCAGCCAATCAGTGTTAATGCTGATAAAATTGCTGTATTTTACATTATAAAAACCAGATGATATTTTTGTCAGAGGGCCACCTTTTGTTTTATTAAGAATGCATCATGAAAACTATATTGTAATCACATGAGATACTCAGGAAAGCTGGCTGCCTTACCCAGGATGTGGGGGTGACATTCCTCCAGGGGTGCCCTGGCAGTGGATTGTGAGGCAGCCTTTGCTCTTCGCCACCTGATTAATGGTGGCATAAAATGAAGCAATGCAAAATGCATCCCCTACACTATGGGGACCATAATTCAATTGCATGCAGCTTTATTCTCTCAGGGTCCACTCTTTGGGAAACAAATATTAATGTTCCACTGTTCTCAGGCCCTTTATTGTGCTATAAAAAAATTGTTTTCGATTAACCTGCCAATTGAATCTGGAGAGCTGGGTGGTTTTTAAGACTCCCTTGCTTCTTCCTGAGGCACCATAGCAAAAGTGGCAGATTACGATGATACTGGAAAAGGAAAAGGAAAGTCTGGTGTAGAGTCCTGGCCCTTTGGAATGGTACCAAGTTGTGCCTTACCAGAAGTAGCCATGATTTCCAGAAGTGGAAGGCTAATATGTGTGACTTTGGACAAATCAGTTAATCACCTTCAGATCTCTGTGTCCTTACTTCTAAAATGATGGTGCAAGATGGTACAGTCTCTCGTCCTTAAAAGTAAAGTATTTGAACTCCAGTCCACACACATACATATACATACATCCTTGGAGAAATGACTTCTCGTCTTACCTTTGACCCTATTAACCACTCCTTACCTGAACTGGTGTCTTGTTATTAGAAATAAAGAACACGGATGGGCTGAGTGGTCTGACCTTTTTGTCATTGCTCTGTTTGGGGCAGAAAAGCCCAGAACAGTGTAATTCTCTGTGATTAGCAACTAGCAACAATACAAATAATCATTTAAATACTCATTCAAACTGGGAAAAAGTAATTCAAATGAGTTTGCTCTTTCTTTTCTTTTTTTTTTTTTTTTAACAACTATGTCAAGAACATGGTGCAATTTGACTCTGTTACAATAGAACTTGTTTGGTCTCTTATCTAACCAGATAGAAATCCTTCAAGGGAAAGGATCTATTTTCAATTCTTTTGCATATGCTTTTTGCTCTACACTAAGCAGTCACTCAAAATTTACCTTGGAATTTCATGATTAAAGGTAAGTGGTTGGAAGAACACAAGAATCAAACATCACATGATGGAATGCCTCAAGAAATATGTTTGACAGGGAAAATGTGAAAATGCTGTTTTTCTCCTTCTCCTTCCCATTCCTCTTCTCCTTCTTCCTTTTTTCTCTTTCTTTCTTTCTTTTTTTTAAATATGATGTTGGAGATTCAAATCAGGGCCTTACACAAACAGGGCATGTTCTCTTACCACTGAGTGACAGCCCTGCCCAGAAATGCCGTCTGAAAACAGGGAATGTACATTACTTGCTAGGCAGACATTTGTTTATAACTATATCTCCAATTTCTGTTCCCATTTGACTATCAACACAAACCCATCTAAAATATTTGCATACTTGTTTACTTTCATTTAGGTTGTATTATTTCATCACAAAATGACTGATGGCTGATTTGTTTCATGATGTTGGACCCATTGGTTGGAGGTTGTAATTCTAACCTTGTTACTAGTATTCCTAGAAGCTTATGGGTGCATAGTAACAAAATAACATATATTCATGTGGTTAAATAATATATAAATGTTTATATAAATCAATTTATACATGTTGTATAAATATATGTTGTACACAGTAACAAATTACCAAGGTCGTGTGACTAACAACTATAATTTTGTACTAACCAGACAGACTTCCATATATGGTAGTGAGTATTACAGAAAGTTGTAGCCAGGATGGTAAATGGGGACTCACCAAGCTGTGCCCCTGCTATTAAAGGGAAGTCACCAGCAGGAAGGAATTATTCACTCACCCAGCCACACACCCAGAGAGAAAAGACATTTTTTTTTCAATTCAACCAAAGGGGCCATAAACACACCAGGGAAATTATTTTTAAAATCCACTAAGAGTCCCCTAAATGCTAAATCTAAAGTGATCTTTAATTCAACCAGTTTCTATATACCAATAGCAACTACAATCTGAGAAATTTTGCATCTCCTAAAAACAGATTCCCCGGATCCTATACCCACCTGCCACCATGGGAGAAAATGCTATGCCTCCATCCTCCAGGAAGAAATTTTTGCTTGGATTTATCTAAAGTAACGATGCAGATTGGAACAGTCCCACATGGAAATGCTAAGAAATTTATGAATCCATGAGTTAAGAGATCAAGAGGGAGCCAGGCATGTACCCACCAACTTGCAGTGCAACGGAGAGCCACAACGTTCTTACTATGTAAACATGGCTACCCCATTCTCAAAATATTTCTTAATGATCTAGGGCATTATTTCATTATGATTTTTAAAATTATTCCTACAGTGAGTGCTACCTTTACCCCCCGCCTCCATGTAGTTTAAAAATAGTATATGAGTAATTCTGAAATACATTTGCTAAAGCTGAGACTGTTCAATCAGAATACAATTGTAATTCAAGGTAATGAGTACTTAACTATGGATTTGACAGAAGCATCACCTCTAAGGCCTTGTAGTCAATCAGTTAATATTTCATGTGATTTATATTTGCAGATGAACTACATTTTGTTTAGGGCACTTGAAAGAGGTTAGGGCGTGATCCAAAGAGGGATATTCTTATTCACCCAATTTGTATGCATTTCGCTCAAAATAGTCAGGTAATGAAATAAAACATTTTAATTACCTCTTTCACCTTTCAAATGACTTGTGCATCTGATGTTTGCTTCATCAGAATAGCATCCTGCTTCTAAGCCCCGCTGTCCTCCTCATACTATTGAACCTCAGCCCATCCCTAAATAGATCATTTTTTATGACAATCCTAGACTACTCTCTATTACAACATGCTTCCTCAATACTGTATATTTGCTTTTAAGAAATATCAAATTGTACTTGAAGTCAAAACAAAACCTTCCAAGTACCTCGTAATCAATATAGCCTAGGCCCTCAAGTTGTTTATAATATAATTGTGAAATTCAGTCCATTGTAACTCTAAATTACAGTAAACGTTTAACAAGAAATGCAGCTGCAAAGTTGTCAAAAGCTGATACATGTCTAACAGAAAATAAGAGGATATGGTAATAACTGATCTAAGAGGTCAAAGAAGGATAGTCTTATTGTGAATTGTGAGCATTGATGTGAGACGGAACCTTCTACCAAGATCAAGAAAGAGGTACACAGGTTCCCAGGGTGATTCAATAACCAATATCTTCAATATCTTCAATAATATTCAGTTTCCCATTATCTTCAATTCTTTTCTCACTCTTTCAGGTTTCAAATACAGGCCGTTTGATGATATAAAAACATTTGATCAGATCACCTCATTTTTCACGCATTTCCTTATATCTATCTTATAGAGAATCCACTTGTGGGTCTGTTGACACCTGGTTCAAGCTGTGGATAATGCATGGGGCCAGGAGAAAAGGCATGGTGATTTGAGTACACGTTAAATATAAAGAAGCATCAAGGGGTTTTGTTTCTCTTTAGTGGTGGTTATTTTTTATACTATCTTAAATTTTAGATTTGGAGTGCATGGAAAGATTTCTAGTCTCCTTGAAGGAGAAAGTTAATGGAAGAGAAGAATAAAATGGGTGACAGGTAGATGAGACGACAGACATATGGGAGTTTTAGTTATTTCTTTAAAGAAAGGGTATTTTAAAAAAAGTTTTAGCAAAGGAATCATGATCAAATGGGTTCACAGAAGCAGAACTGGGATGTGGACAGATTATGTATATGTACGTGATGACATGTGGCATATTTATATAGTATGAAGCTAGTATTTCTATAAAATTGTTTCTTGATCTCATGAAACCTCGGTGGTAACAAAATAGCATAAAATTTGAATCGTCAATGGGCTGAAAGTTTCATGATTCCATCCTCATGCTGATTACATGAAACTTTCTACCCATGGCCAGCATATCTTAAAATCTTGATTGGTTTATAACCTTGCAATTTATTTGTACCCATTTATTATCTGTTATATAAAATCAGACATACCAAGCTATCTCTGATGCTGGATCTAAGGAGTTGAAAATAGAGGAGTTTAGGCCACAGGAGCCTTTTTGGAGAGAGAATATAATGCAAGAGATCAGCAAAGCAATAAAAGGGTTTGAATGTCCCATCCCTAGTATATGAAATTCAGTTAAAAATATAACACCAGGATTTTTTAATAAAGGGATGGAAGTTTGCAGCTCCTGTCCTTGAAGATTCTAGCACCAGATGAGTCTTTACAATTCAGACCTTGGGTAAGAAAGGGAGGGATGTGGGGGGAAAAGGACTAATAAATCTCTAAAATTTGACAAGTGACAGATCTTTGCCTGGTTAACTGCCTATGCAAAGATTTTTAGTAGATTCCTCTGTCATTCCCAATTCTTCTTATTCATAAGAATTTTATCATATTTAAATGACACAAAGGAGGGCAATCCTATATTTGCTTTGCAGAACATTTTCAGATGTGCAGAGTGTATGATGTGTTCCTGTTTCCACGACTCTGCAAAGACAGAGTTGTATAATCAATTCTAAATCAGGGCGAGGGCATACAGAAAGCTTTTCATTGTTGCAGAATAGAGTGACACTGATAAAAACAACCAGGTATACACTTAGAGCTGTTTTCAGCTAAAATATCTACAGTGCATCCATCAGTCTATGAATTGCCATAGACTCCTTTCTATCTCTGTTTTTTTCTGGAACCCTGCCTCTCTCTAGGTCCCCTTTCTCTTTGTCTTTGTCTCTGCTACTTAAGTCTCTCTTCTGCATGTCTTTTATCTCCTTCTGCACATCCCTACATCAACAGACACTCCTCCCTTGGCCCTTGTTGACTATTCACAACTAATGACTTTGCTAAACCAGAATTAATTTTCTTCTAATCAATACTCAGAAAAATCCAAGTGAAAAAATGGATTCAAGCAAACTTAAGGGACAAGTTGCAATAAAACACAATAATCTAGAACAGGGATAAGTAAAAATTGGTCAAGTTAGTGGAATTATTTTAAATAACTATCCTTAGTGTTGCAATGGGATGGAGAAACAGATTTTCAGCAACTGGCAGGAATCTGATGTTAAGCAACTGGCAAAATTTTAACCAATGCTGAAACCAACTGTTTCTAAAAAAGACAGTGAGTTCACAGTCTGAGGTGCCCACTATTGGATCAGAGAGACCTGGCTTAAAAGCAGCCTCTGCTATATCTGGTCCTAAATCCTGAAGCTACTTATGATCCTTCCTAACACACAATTTACACATTGACAAAAGAAAAAAAATAATCATAGTATGGTACCTGAACAAGATAATGTAAGTAAGGTGGAAAGTTTCTTAGAACAGTTTCTAACAGTAACACATGCTCAAAAATGTTCGTTATTATCATCAAAATTAGAGTTTTAAAAAAAAATTTTATCTACTACAGGAATAGCAATTTCTAGATTCACTCTCTTAAAGGCAATTATACACTTAGTTTCTAGGCTCTTTTCGTCCATAAAAGTTTAGCTGATTCTTATTTTATTTTAATATTTATTTGTATCGAAGTGTATATGTACAATGTTTAATAAGTGAGGGTTTCTCAAAATTTATGAGGAAAAAAAGTATTTAGCCTCACCTATCTAGATTAAATTTCCATTTCCCAGAAGTAATTACTTTCATTTTGTACTTTTATATTTTTTTTATTTATCTATGACAGTGGAATACATTACAATTCTTATTACACATATATAGCACAATTTTTCATATCTCTGGTTATATACAAAGTATATTCACAAAAATTTGTGTCTTCGTATGTGTATTTTGGATAATAATGACCATCACATTCCACCATCATTTCTAATCCTCCCTTCCCCTCCAACCCCTCTGCCCGATCTAGAGTTTGTCTAATTACTCCCATGCTCCGTCTCCCTATCCCACTATGAATCAGACTCCTACTTTTATATTTTTCTGAGTTCCCTCTGTATATACCTGAAGAATGTGCTTTTTCTATTTCTTTTTTTCAGTTTTGTTAATTTCTGTTGAATTCCTGCTATGGAAGTTGTAAACTGGCTATCTGTATCATTTCCCCACAAGCTTAGAAACCACACACTTTCTACACTTTTTACTCTTTCATTTTCATCACAATTTTTAGTTAAAACAATATTTAGTGCCCATGTAATTATGAATGAACACATAGTACTTACAGGTGAAGCCATTTAGTGTATGAGTAGAATATTATATTTATCCAGGAGCCAATATTTAATTGATTATTTTCAGTTGCTTAGTTCTATGTACCTCTTACTAATGCACCCCCACACAAATTGAATTCTCCTGTCTCTGTGCTTAGACACGTCAACTGTTCTATGTGTTTCATTTCATATATGTATATATATAAATCCTCATAGGTGTGCCCTTCTGCCTGCTCTATAGGAACTTTCTTTAGGCCTGTGACAAAACCATTACTTTTGTATTCTCATTAACTACCAGTCTAGGAGTTCTGTTTGGTTCTCTCCTGTTTTGGATCCTCTATTTCTTATGACTTTTCTCTTAAAACATGGTGTTAATCTTAATTTTTATGGACACATTTACAGAATGACTTTTTGAAAAATGATACAAAACAAGAAGTTTTTTCCTGTGAACTTGCTCATCTGAAAATGTCTTTCTTCTAACAATCAGCAAACTTTGTCTTCTTGCAGAGTGAATGTTTAGTTGTCCTGCAACATTCTGATTTCTGATCTTTTATACAAAAAGTACTTTTCTCACACTTGAAAGGTTTAGGAATCTCTTCTTTTTACTTGACACAGGCACTGTTTCATCCAATTTGATGAGCACTCAATGCACCCATTTGATCTAAACTCAAACAATATCTTTGATAATTTTGTCTCTTCCATTTTATCTTTTCTCTATTTTATAAATTCCAATTGGTCCTTTTATATATCTCTTAGACGGACTTGGTCTTTTTCAGACACACAAAAGCTGAAAGAATGCATGAGCACCAGATCTTCATTATAGATCTTGAAGGACTTTGTCCAGGTGGAAGGAGAACAGCAGACTGAAGTACACATCTACAGATAGGAATGGATAGCATCAGAATTGAGAACTGCATGGGAAAATATGGAAGATCTTTTCATTGTGTTTTTAATCTCTCTATGAAATAATTTACTGCTAAAATAAAAATAACAACAATGTAAAATAAGGTAAAATATGCAATCAAAGTATAAAAACTAAAAGGTTTACAATTTAAAGTAAAATACATGACCTTGCACAAAACCTGGGAAGAGAGAATGAGAAGTATATCATCATAACATTCTACCTAGTACTATAGTTGAATTAATTAAATAGCATTGGAAGAAAATCTGTGATAAATTAAAAATGGATACTTTGAACACTAACACAGCAACCAAAATTTCAGACCAAAGAATAGCTGATAGTAAGCCTATAAAGATAATAGAAGAAATCATAATAAAATAATAATGATATGAAGGCAGATAAAGAGGAAAAAGACAACAAATATACAGATGAGACAAAAGAAAACAAAAATCAAAATTTAAGTCAATAATCACATTACATATGAGTTTTCTAAACACTGTGATTTGAAATCAGATTGTGAGATTGAATAAAAAATCGAAAGACCTGTTTATATGCCACCTTCATTAAGTTTGTTCTAAATAAATGATATATATAGTCTAAAAGTAAAAGAATGGAAAAAGTCATACCACTCTAACACTCATCAAAAGAAATCAGGAAAGGTTTTAATATCAAAGTACATATCAGAGCAAGTAACTTTTACTAGAGTTATAGACAATGATTTTATAATGATAAAAGTACTAAGTCATCAGAAAGATACAGCAATTCTAAATGGTTATATATTTATTTAAGAACAGAGCTTCAAAACATAAAATACAAAAAACAGGTACAATTACAAGGAGAAATATAATAGTGGGCATGTTGTCTAAAATTTCAGTACTCTTCTTTCTGTTTTAATTGGCAGAACAAGTGGACATAAAATCAGCAAGTATACAAAAGACTCAAATGACATGATCCATCTACTCAATCAAGCCACATTTGAAGGATAGTCACTCTCCTGAAAAGAAGAGTAAGCATTCCTTTCAAGTGCATGTGAAACATACATGAAGTCACAAAATAATTGGGGTCATAAAATAAATCTTATTAAATCACAAAAGAATTCAAGTCACAGAAAATATGTTCCAGATTTCAAGGGAATTAAATTATAATTGAACAATAGAATGTTGTCTTGACAAATTTTTTTAAAACTATTTGAAATGTGATTAACGAGCTTATAAATAACCCAGGTACCACAGAAAAGACATTAAAAGGGAAATTAATAAGTATTTTGAATAGAATGAAAGTGAATATTCATGTGAACATGTTGGATGCCACTAATGCAGTACTCAGGGGGAAATTTATAGCACTGAATGCCTATATGAGGAAAAGTTCTTATATCAAGCAGCTCATTTATCACCCTAAGAAAACAACAGAAGAAGAGCAAATGAGATGGAAATCAAACAGGTTAAAGAGAATAACAAAGATATTTAGAGAAAATAATTTAAATAGGAAAGTAATATGGAAAAAACGGCAAAAAATTACTTTGTTTCTTTTGTAATAAATAAGAACAATTTTTTCTCTGGACAAAATTATCAGAAAAAAATAAAGAAGACAAAATATGGTAAATATCAGATGTGGAAAAAAAAAAGGAATTCAGAAGAGTTTCTATATGAACCAAAAATATGTAAGTGCGTGCGTGAGTAAAATGTTATTCGTTCATCTTTATTTTCTACCAATGTTCTTATCTCTAGAAACAATACAATCATATCATTATTATCAAAATTCCTATGTTTTTACTCTAATTTGGTCTTTGACTTTTAAATTTTTCTTCAAATGTCAATGGTCCCTGACTGTTTATATTTAAGAGGAAGTCACTAAAATACTGATTGAAAGCCTAGAAAATATGGACAGTTTGAGAAACAGTGAGTTTTCCTTAAGGCTACTTAGTCAGGGATCCAGTTTGATTTTTTGTTTGTTTTTTTGTAATGAATCTTAGCTTTCTTTTATGGGGAATGGCTTTCTCCCTGGCTGGCCAACATATGCAGAAGGCAAAACTCCAGTCTTACATCTGTAGAGTGGAGAAAAAAGCTGCCAAATATTTTAGAAAATGGAGGGCTAAAAACATGGATTTTTACTGTTCATGACAGGGTAAGATGTTCCAGAAATACTTTGCAAATGAGGCCATGGAATGGAGGAAGGGTGTGGCTTTTAATTTTTTTTAAGTCTTTTGATGGTACTTAATATTCTATATCAGAAATTTGTTTTGAACATTTAAAATAAGGGACATTGTACATTATTATTGGTTGTATCAGTATTTTCAAGCCAATCCATTTAGGAATGGAGACTCTCAATATAATGGTCAGATATTGTTAGAAAATTTTCTGAAGCTTCTGTTGGACTTTCATTGAATCCAGAAGTACTTCTCATGAATATTTTCGATGATCAAAGAATGAATTGTTTTGAGACAAAGGCAAAGGGAAAATTAGATTAACATGGAACATGGTCAAGCTGAGGAGACAATTATGACATCAAAATAGGCCTCCTCCAAAAGTAGTGGAACTTGAACATGAGTTTTGAAGAAAATTTCAAAGGAGAAATTCCAAATGCATTTCAAATGCTGACAGCCTCATTAGAATAAATGTATCTGCTCCTAAAATGACTACTTTGAAAGATGGCTCTCACCGGGATGTATAAATTTAGGTGTGTCAGCATGGGTGGGAGTAATTAGGAGATCCAATTTATTTCTTTACAGACACACTTTGGATAAGTATACCAGGTGAGGTCAAGATAGTCACACCATTACTCACCTGCAAAAGCCTATTAATGCTGGATTGCCTCCTGAGAGTGTGGGGCTGGTGACAGCAGAAGACAAGAAGGCTACTGCTTTGATAAATACCCTAAGGGTCTGCAAAATGGCAGTGCTAGGAGGCATGTGCCAAATCATGTTTGGCTTTGGCCCCATAACTTGTGAGTCTGTCAAGGACTCATCACGTCAATTGGTGGAAAATGGATTACTGTCATTCTTCAAGGCACGGCACATCATTCCCCATTGATTAGCATGCCAAATCCTTCACAAAGTAATGAGTCAGGGACGATTCAAATCATCATCCAACTGTCAGCTTGATTGCATAGCCCTCTATCAATGGGATTAAACTGGTGTGGCATCCAAAATGTAATGAAACACATTACTTTACTTGAAAAGTTGACAGAAAGACAGGGATGCTGGACCCAGGAGGCCTAGGCATACAGAAAAAAAAAATAAAATAAAATAAAAGTGGGGAGTGAATTGATCAATGATATAAATATATTTTTTTCTGCTTCACAGGAGATGCTATGACTAAAGGGAACTACGCTTCTCTTCAAAGGGAATTAAAACCAAAAGCAACACTGTAGGCATCATCTATTTGATCTTTAACAAAGAAAGAAACTGAGGTAGAGAGGAAAGTGGGTCACTGATGTTAGTGGATGTGGAGAGATGGTGAATACAATAAAATCATGTTTTTTGGAGGGAAAGACACTTAGTTTTTGTATCTTGGTTTTTCTTACTAAAACATCATGGGCAAGTCCTCAACCTGACTCTTCATCTGCCAAATAAGAATAATTGTACTACATACATCACAATATCAATATCTGTAGATACATATTTGTCACATATAATACATACATCATATCACAGAAAGATTACTTATCACATATATCATAAATATGGGAGGATTAAGGGAGCAGGCTTATCAATAAAATGACTACAATTTAGTGAAAAAGGGAACTCTGTTTCTTCTCAAAAATCAAGACAGCTAGAATAGCCCTTCAGTATTTGCCAAGAGAAATACTACACTGCTTTGCTTAATTTATATATAGTATACTACAAATACCCAAAAATGTCTATCATGGAGACTCAAGCTGATTTTTTTCTATTTATTTTAGCTTGGTGATCCCTAGCATTTTATCTCAGGGAAGGGCCATCCCTTGCAATTTTGTAACTCATACACATTAATCTTAGTTAATGTGGATTTTTTTAAAATGATAAATCTTGCCACAGTCATACACCCAGTATTAGGGTTTATTGGTGTGACCCCAAATCCATAAGCTCTGCAGCTTCCCATGGTGATGATGGTCTGTGCATCTACAACAGAGAATATTTTTTCCAGTAGTTGCACTGGGATCATGATGGATCACCTAAATATGGCTGTCTCATGTTCTATGATCCAATATGTAATGTTGCAGGAAGTTTCCTTGCATACAAATAGCTACCTGCGTGATATTACAGTGGAACTTGCCTATAAATTGCACAAGAACATTTATTAAGGTACACTAAGCTGATTAAATGGATTTTAGAAAATATTTTATTTGGGGGATAGGATTAGGGAGTATTATACCTCTACTGGTTAAACAAATTATTTAAGAACCTGTGAAACTAAGTATTTTGTTGTGTTGTTGGGGTATTGAGACCTATCAGAACATGTGTCATTTTATGAACAAAAGCTGTTGGTGAAGTCAGGCCTCAGGACCAAAGTTGGAAAGGTGAATGGAAACTATCTAAGCATCTATTCCACTGTTATAAGTTCTACCATATTCCCTGCCAGATTCATTAGACATAGATTCTGCACAAAGTTCTGGAATCATATCTTTAGAACAGCATTGAAATTTCAAGGTACATACAAAGAAGGGAAAATGATCTTTGATTGAAGAAACTGAGAAAACCTTACACACTATTTCCCTTTTAGCCCAAATGCTTATGGACATGTTAAAGACCTTAAGAAGTCCTATGGTAAAGAAAAGTGTTCAATTTTGTTCTCTTCAGCACCTACAGCTTCTTTAATACAAGAAATTCTCTGTTGTTTAATGTCCATCATAGCATCTAGAACAAGGCTAGCCATGCAATAGGGGCTCAAGAAATACTTGTAAGAACACTGTGGAATAAAATTCCCATTGTAATAATGTCTAATGGTTGTTCTACAGAAAAAGCTGATTTGACAGATATATATATTGTACTGCGGCAGGCACTAGGGAAAGGGTATAAAACAATAAATGTGACATATGCATTGGCCTCTAAGGAGCTTATAGTTTAGTGGATGAGGCAGACATGTTCATAAGTGACAAAAGGGAGGCCCACAAATATTGAGAGCACTAGCTTTGTTCTCAGACAGATCTGAATTCAAATTTTGACATTGCTCCCTACTAACTTGATGCTCTAAGCCAAGTTATTTAATCTCTCTAAGGCTTTAGCCTTTCAACCTGGAAAATGAAGATAAAAATGTCATCCATCTCATATGAATATTATTTGATGCAATGTATGCAAAGAAATTGCATCTTGTCTCACTACTCCTGGCACCAAGTAATGCCAAAATACAGTCATCACTCAAATATTTATTGAGTGAGCTAATGATGACTTAATTAATCATATCTTTATAATTTTTACTGAGCACAACACCTTACATGGAAGAGCTGCCTGACAATGTATTATTGAATAAATAAAATCATGAATCAGAGAAGCATTTTCTAAGCTCAGCATGCATAATAATATTTTCATCTGTGCATAGATAATTTTCTTATCTTACTATTGCCTTTGTGCCCATACAAATGAGCATTTATTAATATTTGATTTTTCCACAATCCCACATGATGGTTTTGCAATATGTCAATGTGGTCAGACAGAATTACATTTACCATTATTTCCTACCAGTATGGAGTGGGCCAAAGGAATTTTTTTTTGCAAGATGTAAAGAAAGGAACAGGAATTTTTTTGTTTTTGTTTATTTTTGATTCCTTTTTTGATGCTGGGCACTGGACAGACTTGTAGCCACTACGCCTTCCTCTTGCATCCTCATTAAGTTTCTGACTCCTGACCAGGTAGATGTGTGTGTTTAGCTTCATGACAAAGGGCACCAACTTGACCCTTTTCAGCAAATTAAGGGTATGAAAAAAACTGACATGAATCAACCCATCCTTGTGGGTTTTATCTCAAATTGCATGTTTTTTTCTAAATAGCCTTCATTTTCCCTCTACTATGGAGAACATATGGAAATTTCTTTGATTCTTATGAATATGTTTAGTATGTTTAGGGTTCTTTATCCATATAACACTTTCTGAGTTAGTCAGCTTTTTGTCACTGTAACAAAAATACCTTACCAGACAGCTTAGAGGAAGAAAAGTTTAATTTGGCTTACAGTTTCAGAGATTTGTTCTGTGGTCAGCAAACTCCATTGTTCTGTGCCTCAGGTGAGGCAGAAGATCATGGCAGAAGGGTATGGTGGAGGAAATCTGCTCAGTTCCTGGCTGTTGGGAAGCAGAGAAAGAGGATAGCAGAAGCTGAAGAGAAGAAAAACATTTTCAGGGACTTTTCCCAATGACCTACCCACTCCAGCCATGTCCTACCTTCCTACAGTTACCACTTAGAACAGTGGTTCTTTTAAATTATCAATACATCAAGTGGATCAATCCACCAATCAGTTTATAACTCTCTTAATCTAGTCATTTTGCCTCTGAATATTCCTGCATTGCTTAATGTAAGCTTATGGGGGAAACATCATATCCAAACTATAACATCTTTCCAAGGAAAGGGATGACAGGGTGGTAAAAGCTCAGCCAGAGACATGGAATCTAGTCCTAGTTCTCAACATATCAGTCCTGGGGGCATGAGTACATCAGTCATTCTGTAAATGTCGATTTATGCTTTTTTAAATAGATGATATCAGTTCTTCCTTTATTTATCTTATGTTGCTATTGTTGAGATAAACCACTATATTTAAATCCAACATACCTTGAAAAATACATAAATCTCAAGAATGTGAAAAAGTGAGCTATTACTTTGAGAATTGTTATTATTCTTTCAAATCTATCACTTGTTAAGAAGTGAAGATAAACACTTGTTATTTTACAACATCACCATGCAGAGCACACACACCATTCTCTAATTTAGTCCCTGGAGAGTAGACTTTGTTGTCCCTATTACACATATGAGAAAATGTTAGAACTTAGGTAACTACCTCAGAGTTTATAGACTGTCCTACCTTATTATATACCCAGAGGGCCTAAACATGTCTTGATAACATATAGAACACATTAAAAAATTGTGCTAACTTTGTTGTATACTTAATTACCTGCGTTGGAATGTATAAAAATTATACTATATGAAGTTGTTTGCAATACAATTTTATTAAATTGTACAATGATGTAATACTCAATTGAAAAATTAACTCCATTATCACAGCAATAGTCAATTCAACTCTAAGCAATAGAAATTGCTATTACTTGGTTTACATCAGAGATTTTTTTCATACTTAGGAAAGTTTACTGTCACTGATAAAGTACTTTAAAGACCTCTCCCCAAGACTCCAACCATCTATCAATCAAAAACTTCCAGTTGATATTTAAGAGGAGCAATTTAACTTCAAGCAATATTATCTTAATTAGAGAAAATTAAAAGTGAACATTTAAATATGGTAAATAGTAAATGTGTATTAAAGCATTTGATATGTCTTAAAAGGTGATAATAAGGTTAAGACTTTAAGTCTTTGAAAATTAGCAAGTCATATTGATGGAATAATTGCCATTGGCCAAAAATGTATCTGAAAAATATTTAGAACCAGAATGTGAGAAAGGTTTAGACTTTGATTGGGATAATGAAAAAGAACTATTTGTATAAATAAATATATACTCTTCTGTGTGAATATGACTATATGTGTAGCATGTCTATATGAGCCACATTTGAGCTACATTAAAGAGCTATCAGGCACAGTCATACAAAAAAAATGGCCACATGGCTGGAAGGTTCTTGCTGACATGGTGAAAGCACAATGTTCAATGAACATTATCTAACCCTAAGCTTGAATGTGCAAATAGTGTAGGTATGATTGGTCTTAATGTGAAAGACATAGAAGAAGTACCTATTAACTGCAGTGCCTCAAAGGGGGATTTCCCTGAATCTCTAGGGGTGTTCTACTGCAAGGTTGCATGACCTAGATAGTCTGCTATTCTGGGTGATTTTATGTCATATCTTCATTCTTAAACTATTATTTTTTGTTCTTTTTAGATATGCGTGAGAGTAGATTGTATTTTAACATATTATACATACATGGAGTATAACTTATCCCATTCTTGAGGATGTACATGATGTGGAGTTTCACTGGTTGTGTATTCATATATGAACATAGAAAAGTTATGTCTGATTCATTCTACCATCTTTTCTAATCCCATCCCCCCTTAACCTATCCTTTGGTCCACCTCCTCAAGGTCCTTCTGATGACAGAAGAAGGTAAGAGTAACTATTTTCAGGTTGGGCATTATGGGAACTAATGGATTAATAAACTACACCTTGGTAACAAATGCAGGACCAATAAAATGGAAAATAAAGAAGGAAGTAATACACTTGCTGTGCTAGATGATTATTTTAGGACAGAGGGAGATGCAGATCATAATATTTAGTCAGATTTTTACTTGACTTATTCTTGAAGCTGGGCTAAGTTGTCTATGCACAAATTATCAAAGCATACAGTTCAAAGTCACTTTGTATGTTCACAACACTTGAAAAATCCCCCTTTCCTTTGCCTGATGGATAAGAAACAGCCTGATACATTTTTCTTAACTAAGGGTCTCACACATTGGCAATTTTGTCAACCTAGATGTAAACACCACTGCCACGTCCGAATCATAATAAATTTTGTTTACTGTAGTTAGACATTGGGTTTGCTTACATTTTAGTTAAAACAGCTGAAGATTTATCCTTCTGTCAGAGCCACTGGAAAATTGAGAGTCTTGTGCAAGTTGTAAGCTTTCTGCTTAATCTTCTGGAAACTTTTCCAATTTTCCTTTAATAACACCAGGAGGCCAGTGGTGTGCCACTTATGGATTGAGGGGGAGGAGTTCTCCATCCCTAGTCCCCCTCCTTTCCTCAGCTGGCAGGCTCCACAGAAATCAAATGCAGTAATATACATTAGCACTAACTTATACACCAGGCTGTCACCATCAGGTAAAATTGATCACAAATTACTGATTACTGAATCAAGAAAGTCATCAGTTATATTGTACTTGATTACTTTCTCATAAGAGGAATATATTACTGAATATGGTGAGATTACTCATGCATAGAATTTAGAAGTGACACCCCAGCAGCCCACACTCAGGAGCGAAGGAGAATGTGCTGAGGAAGTAGAATCAAAGTTCCACAAAAAAAAAATATTGTAAGCCAGCTATTATATTACAGCCAAGACTGCAATGTGTACTTGAATAATTCTCAACTAGTTTCTGAGCTAAAAGATTAAAAAGTTTCCAGCTTTCTTTTTTCTAAGAAGTGTCATGGTCACTTTCCTCAACTCCCATCTACCATCCTGTTGGAAAGAACTTTGATGCTGGTGAAGTGTACAATATTAGGCCAATATCATTGACACAATTCTTGCTAGAACAAATGGAGAAATAAAACACGCTTTTCTTTGTGGCTCATTTTCTTCTTGAAGACCTTTTTTGATTTGTCTTTCCCACTCTCCCACTTCTCTCCCATGCTGTATTTTAAGACCTATTAGAAACTGCATCTTATTTAAAAGAGGCCCTTCTGCCCTTGGAAGACTATATGGATGAGATGTAATCATTAGAGAGATCTTAAGCAAATAAATTGAAGGAAATATTTGCAATCACACAATTTCTAATCAGCTTATCATGAATACGGACCTGAAGCATTGTCTTAGAATAAAGAGTGTGCAGTTTCCCACATATAGACAGTTTTATCATTGCCCAATAAGGGTAGCTTATCAAAATTGGGATTCTGTGAAAAGAAGGTGAGCATATAGATGAATTATAAAGTTAGGTCAGTATCTCACACTTTGCACCAAAATGAAGTCCAAATGTTTCAGGCATGTGGTTTTTTTGTTTGTTTGTTTGTTTGTTTTTTCCCAACTGGGGTATGCAGTATGCAGACATCTGGGGCGTGGGGAACAGCCATGGAGTTAGAGCATAAGAAGTCAAAGGAAAACCAGGAAATATCTTCCTGTGTTGCCTACTTAATGCTGATTTGTTAGTCCAAATTATTTAGGCTCATCTCTTATTTTTATTTAAGATCATTTGTGTTCAAGGAGTGACTTGAAATATATTTTATGTGTGCCATGTGTCCTTTAGCCCCATCTTCTTCACCAGGTTATCAACACGGTTGGGGCTCTGTGAATGCAGTCTGTTCTGCTAAGGGAATAGATGAGACTGAGAGCACTGGTCCTGCTCCTGGTCATAATCTGCAAGTGATCTTTAGTTACTGGTGTTCGCCGAAGTCACCAGTTCCTGGAGGCTGCATAAAAGGCAGAGTATTAGGAAACCTATCTCTATACATGGTTTTGAGTCTCTACATTTCCAAAATTCCTGACCAAAATCTTCACAATGTACGTTTGGATTCTGTCAGCCCCTTCCAGAAATGTGGTCTTCACCTCAGCAATTCTAATTGCTGATCAAGATTCTATCAACTAATCGATGAGTACTCAAAACCACAAAATTTCCCGACTAAATAGGCTTACTGTCTAAAGATTGCTGATCCAATTGTTTCCATACATTTGGATTGTTTTGAATATTGACACCACCACAAAAAAAAAAAAACCCAAAGCATCATTCATTTTCTGAATATGAATACTTGTATGATGGATTCTCCCTGTATGTCCCAGTTCTGTTACCACAATCATGGCACACTCCATTCTCACTTGGAATCAGTGTCCAGCACAACTTAAAATTTCATAGCTTTAATATTTTGTGAGATCTTAAGAATACATCTTCCACAGTAAAGATAAGATAGTTTATTTTCAGATCATTCATTGTGTGGCATATTTTTTTTTAAAAAAAGGAAATAATTGTATCATTGATGTTTATCAAATTCTTTAATGGTAGAATTTGAAAGAAGATTCATTATAGTCTGCAATGTTGGGTTGTCTCCTTGTAATTCATTATAAATGCATTCTGGACAATGCTTCATGCAAAAAATGTTTGCCCCAACCATTTAATCATCAAAACTGTTTGTTTATAACAATAGGATATTTAATGCTATAGGACATAAAACAAATGTCATGCAGTGCATTTTTTTCTTTGCCTGAGCTTTAGTCTTCAGTAAGATCTGACAAATATTGGCATTATATGTCACTAAGAAGTAAAAGATCATGCTCTGACCTTCAAAAATCTCCACAATATGTACATTATGTTGATGTGCCCTTTGTTTTTTCTGTCTTGGTTTGCTTTGGCGGCCTCTGTAATTTCAGGATGAGCGAGATTGTTTTACCAAGTTTCCAGTGGCATCATTTTAGCCAAGGAATTAACTAAAGGTGAAGACTACTTCTTCCACTATTTATTTATTTCATTCTGACACAGCTGGGAGTCAAGACATATTGAGAAAGGCAGGAGCCACAAATGGCTCAGATGCTCATTTAGGATCATTTGAAGCCTGAATTGACTTCACCAAAGCAAAGTGTAAACTTTTCAAAGAGCCATTTCATTTTAAAAGGAAATCTCCTATGAAAGGATTTATCTGTGAAGGTCAAAATTTTGCTTCTTCCTTTGAAAATGGACATCCACTCACATGTCAACAATGTGTGTCATCTTTAAGGTTTCAGTTGCACTCTCCCTAATCCATGGAGACTTTCCCCACCTCCCCTGTTACACTTACTCCTCTTTCTTTAAACTCCTCAAATTTTAAAAATTTGAATTGTACATTTTGTTATTTGATTATGTTTTCTTGTTTTTCTCATTGGGTTTGCTTCCTCAACTATAGATTAATCAAATTAAGATGAAGAATCACATATCTTTACTTTCAGTATATGACAGGGATGTATGTACTCTTAAAAACTCATTTTCATGTTTTATTACTTACTGAAAAATTGGGTTTAAAAGCAGATAGAGGAAAAAATATACATAAATATTATCAAGGCCCTGCTTTCTCCTTCTGAAGTCAGAGAAATTTCTCTCTAATTTTAATCATATATTTTGACTTACATTTTTTTTCTATCATCATCTGTTGTTATAATGATTCTCACAGATGGAGATGAATGCTGTTTGGGTGTGTGAATATACACTCATACTAAGAATGAGAGGCAGAGTCTGGATCTTAAGGTGCGAAATTCTGAATGGATGTTATTGACTTTGGACAACACTGGCGTAATTTACTATTAATTTAGGAAAAAAATAAAGCTTTAGGTTCTGCCAGCTAATGGCTTCAAGAAGGTGTTGCTAAAATGCAACAGAAAATAACATGTTCCAAGGAGTTTAGTAGACCACAGAAAATGCTCCTTTAACATTTGTAAAGTAGCAAAGCAAAGGTTTACATAAGGGTAAAAGTATAATTACTGAAGAAAAGCTCAGGAGGTAGAAGTAAGACAATTAGTCTCAGGGCTATACATTTCAACTCTGGGAAATGAAGGAGTTGATTTTAAACATCCCTTCCTCTTTAATTCTTATGACTAACCTTTCTCTAGCATTGATTATTAAGAATATCTTTATCATTTAACTCTACAGACTGTGTCTACCCTATTATTTGGGCCTTACTTAGCATGGTACTATGTGAGACAGTTTTTAACTGATGAGAGTTGGACTAATGATTTTTAACTTTACAATAGTGCAAAAGCAATAGACAACTAGAAACCACGCTTCAACATTTGCTCTTTGATCTTTTTCGAGCTAGTGATATGTGGGAAGATATTCTCTGAAGATTCCAGGCAGTGCCACTGAGCTATAACACCCAGAGAGCCACATGATCAGAAAACTCCAGAACCTACACTACATACTGACTGCACTTTGTTGCTGAACCCTGCTGTTTAGCAGGATTTGATGTTTGCAACTTGTGATGGCATTATTGGAAGGTAACCTGTTGGAAGTTAAGGGAGACTTGTATTTAAATAGATATTTGAATTGTGGCAATATTTATTATCAGTTCCTGCATTATTTACCTGGCTTATAATTTAATTGCTTGACATTGATTTATGAATATTTAAAAAGCTCGATGTTGATTATATTTATTTAAGAAGTCAAAATATGTCTCCTGGAGACACATTGCAAGTTCAATCTAGTTCCACTAAGAAAAAAATCCCCATTCCCTCTTAAAGTTTGAAAGTGCCTTAGTCAGTTAAAATTGATTAAGCAAATATCCAGTGCTTTGAAACACTGTAAAAGGCATGCTGGAAATACAAAAATGTGAGTAAAGGATCCTAAAAGTCTTGTGAGAAAGTGAAGCATATAAAAATGAGCAATTATCTAACAATCCAAAAGTAATACATAATAAATAACAAATTCTTGGTATGTTTATTGTCTAATGATACACTGGGATCTGTTCAGGGGGTGGAAATAAACAGATTGGTAGCTTTTTACAAAATTTCCTGGAGTAAATACTCTGACATAGACTAATTCCATACTAAGAACATAAGATCAGAGAACACAGGCTTGGGGAAAGATGAAAATAAGTAGGCCCAGGTAAGCCAGTTCCAGCTGATTCCAGAAGGCCAGCACTCCCGTAGGAGTTAAAGTCAAGCAAAATCTTCAGGGCCAAAGTGGACAAACATGTTCCATGGAGGAATATTTTCCATCTTAGAAGGATGATGGGAGTAATAGGGAAGAGTTGATGTGGCACAAGCCTCTTAAAACAGGATAATGCAAACAATGGTCCAGGGGTACAACCACCAAGATAGACTTGGTGAATAGAGACCCACCAAACTGAAGCAGAACATTGGTTGGGGATGATCTTGTAGAGTTGGGAACTCGGCAGTGCTTTGCCGTATGCTATTTCGGTTTGACTTTCCAAGGGTATAAATGATACCTGGTCTATGAAGAAAAATGAAAAGAATAGTGACAAACACTAAAATTATTTTTCTCCAAAAATCAATTTGGTGTTCAAAATAATGTTACTAAATTTTTTTCACAGGAAATTTCTGCAAAAAAACCCCAAAACAAAACAACAAGAACAACAAAACACTTTGGACAACACTGGAAAACAAAGTCTAAATCTCTCTTCAGTCAATTCAGATTAAATTCTTATAGTCAATACCATATTGCAACTTTGAAGATTCTTGTATTTTTTTTTTTTTTAATTTTTTTTATTGTGGGTTGTTCAAAACATTACAAATTTCTTGACATATCATATTCCACACTTTGATTCAAGTGGGTTATGAACTCCCCCCCTCACCCCATACACAGATAGCAGAATCACATCAGTTTCACATCCATTGATTTACAAATTGCCAT
>NW_025999990.1:25071675-25117927 GCF_001458135.2 Marmota marmota marmota | reverse complement strand
GTTACCCTCCATGCGACAAACCTCTCGCGTTTGAGTCCCCGTAGCCGATCCTCGTGCGATGGAAATCCTTCCTCCAGGTTCCGGAGCACCCCACTATTGCTGGAAATTCCTAACAAGATATCCTTTAGCCGTCCTGACTTGTCTTACTCCCACACAGTGAAGCAGCACACGGGGGTAATGCACTCCCCTCGCCGCCATCTTCCTTAGCCCCCTATTTTTTTTTTTAATTTCCCACTAACTAAACTCATGATCTGAACTAGGAAACTTTAACTTCAATTCTTCTTCAGAGCAGAATCCACTGTTGTAGCATTATTTCAAAACATTTCCATCCTTGTCAGAATCCCTGAAGATAAGGTTTTATTTTGATAACTCATATGGTTGGATATCAAACAGCTGCCAAGATATCTACCGACATCTGCTGTTTAGTTTTTATCAGTTTGTCCCATCTGGCTTGTATTCAACAGGACCCAAATCAATGCTGAACAAAATCACAGGACCTTCAAAAGCAATTTCACATTATTTTTGGAAGCATGAAGTATTCTTTTTCAGTTGTTAGAATCATAAACTGGGTTGTCTATTGTCCTGTAGATAACTTTGAATCTTTTCAGATTAAAATTTTCAACGCTGTTCCTCCACCAAATGTTAAGATTTCTAAAATACATGACTAGTATTCATCTGTACTACCTTTTCTCCCTTTCTCTCTTTCTCTCTCTCTCTCTGTCTCTTTCTCCCTTTCTGGTTCTGGGGATCTAATTCAGGGTTTCACACATGCTCGGCAAGTGTTGTACCACTGAGCTACATACCCAGTCCTGTACTTTAAAAAAATATTTTTTAGTTGTAGATGGACACAATGTTTTCATTTTACTTATTTATTTTTATGTGGTACTGAGGGTAGAACCCAGTGCCTCACATATGCTAGGCTAGCACTCTACCACTGAGCTACAACCCCAGACCCCTGCACTAAGTTTTATTTGGTTTGGAAACATTAACTGTGACAATAAATATAATATTATTAATATTCATGGTAATTAAAATACATTTTTTTTGTACTGAGGATTTAACCCACGGCACTTTACCACTGAGCTAGATCCCCTGTTCTTTTCATTTTATGTTTTGAGACAGGGTCTCTCACTAAGTTATTGGGGTCCTAGCTAAATTGTAGGGGCTGACCTTGAACCTAAAATCCTTCTGCCTTAGCCTCCTGCATCTCTGGAATTATAGGTATACACCACAAATAGTGACTGAAATTTATTGATTTAATCTGTATGTACAGATCCAAGAGTATTTCTCATCTTGGACATTTCAAATTTTTCTCAGTATTTCCTGCTTCAATTCTTTGTTCCCTTCAGTTTTATGTAACAGATGTCTGATAATATCTTCCCTTCATGCCTCACATTCTAACTCTGTATTACACATCTTCTGCTGCTGTCCTTACCTATTAAATGGAATCAATATAAAATATGACATACACAGAAACACAAAATTCCATTGTAACTTTGACTCCCCCCTTTTTTTCAAATTCTCCTGTATAAGGCTTCTGAAGCTTTGTAAGACATATTCTGCCCCAGTTTCTCCCAGATATTTAATATATACCTGGCATTCTACCACTTCAGTGAAAATAAGATGTGCAGTTTTATTTTAAAATGAAGATACAAGAAAAGTAAATTATCTTCCCAAAGTACATTAATGGTGGAACAAAAGTTAAAACAGGAAGATTTGACTCATCATCACAGAACAGTCTTCCAAGAACTTTTCTAGATACCAGCAGAGGCATAGTATGTGTTTGCTAAAGCAGAGGAGAAATGTGTTTTTCACTTCAAAGTGTGACAGAAAATCAGAAATAACTGTGTATAAATGAATTATTTTATCCACATTCTTTTCTACAAAATCTTGATGAAAATAAATATATAGTTTGAAAAGGATTGCATTACAATCATTATTTTTTTCCTTATAAAATATTAACTAGAGAAAAATTGTTTCTACTGTGTCCATATATTCAAGGTTGAAAATTGAGACAATTTTCTCTCATGAAGTTCCTATAACAAACTTTACTTTCTCATAAGTGTTTAAATGCATGCTCTCTATGAATTTGTAAGTAAATTTGTGTAATTTCTCCTCTCACATTTTTTGTACCCATGGTTTGTTTGATGGTGCCAGTAATGCTACATAGGTTTTCTTCTTTAGTGATTAAAAGTAACAAGCCAAAGCTCAGTAAAATCAAGAGAACTGGGGATCTGGTTTTCAATTATTATCCAAGCAACTTTTATTCTAATATCAATCAGGAAGTTTTTACCCAATCTGCTCCAAAATCATTCCAAGGTCTATAAGTACATCTTCCTCAATTTTCTCCCCAAGGTCAACCATACTCCAGAGGCCAAGCCACCTCCCTCCTGTCACAGGGTAATCTGGTGTTGTGGATGGAACTTCGATATATAGGATGAGGTGTCCACACTGTAGGTACCAAACCCTTTGCAGTGTTGAATAGAGCCAGAGATATGAAGAGAGGGGCCCAGATCAAAGGCCAATAACCAGGGACTGTGACCCTTTCCCCCTGTGCTATCCTATTCTGTGTGGATTCAAGAAGTTTGTGAATTCCACATTCACACATGATGATCTGAGGTTTTAACACATTTAACAACTTATTTTATTCATTTATAAATATTAGATATTTAGATGTTTAGATATGAGCTGTAAAGTCCTTCTTTACTATCATTTATCAGCTGTGAAAACATTACAAGAGGGCCTGCTTATCTCCACCATGGGTGTGGATGTACATCTCAAGGAAACTTCAGGTAATTTGGCAAATGTAGTCAAGACTAAACTATGAGTCCTTTTCAAAACAGTTATTGTTTAAGAATATTGACCACAAAATTAGGCAAAATTCAAGTTTATGATTGCAGAGAATTTTAGATCCCAATTTCTTTTCCAATTTTGCTATCTGTACTGATCCATTTGTTGATATGATGTCAAATTTCTACTCTGTTCATTCTATTGAGACTCTAACACAGAATAAGACTTTAGTTTCTTTCAACTATGTCTATTTCAAAAGCTGAGCAAATTTAGCCTAGCTCTCCATTCCTCTTTATAGAGAAATGGTATTTTTATTGAAATGAGAAATTTGCATGCCCATTTCAAAGTGCTAATTCTTGCTCAAAAATAGCTTTGGCATAGTATTATGCAAGATTTCTCCCCGAATTAGGAATTGCTGAATTAACACATCCAGTGTGGGGAATTTAGAGGTTGTGCCCAGTAACTTTACTATGTCTGCCAGGGAAGTCCCTCTCACCATTCAAGAGTAATTTCATCTTTGGTTTGAGCTGAGCTTTTGTAGCTTAATGGGTGATAATTTCCTCCTGTCAGACATTTCATATTCTGCATGCCCCTCATCTGGTCTGTGTCACATAAAGAGAAGGGAATGTAATTTTCCACCCACCTGTAGAAAACAGCTAAATTTTATTTCCTGTACGAATCCTAATACACTACCCCATGAAAGGAATTCATTATCCAGAGATAGAAGTAATTATCCGCAAGTAGAGTTGAAGCACATAAACTTTCAGTCTGACAGGGATGGGTGTGAAGGCCGGCTCCCCCAACCCTTGCAAGCTATATGATCCCTGGAAAATTGCTTAATGTCTCAAAGATTCTGGTTTCTCATCTGCAAAGCGGAAATAATACACCTATCTTATAAAGTAATTATGAGGATTAGATAAAACAATATATATAAAGTTTCTGGCACCTGGTGGGCACTCAATAACTACTATTATTATTCAAGCATCTAAATAATAAGCATTACGCTGCTATTAATTTTTTTTGCTGTATCCATCACTTCAATGGGAATGATTCCTATGTGACTTCAAAAGTCTTTTGTCTCCAATCAGGCACTTCTCAAATGTCTCATAATTATCTCAATTTAATCCATGTAATACCAAACTCCATCAGATTTAAAAATTAATCCCCATATTTCCTGAAAGTAAAGAAGATGTGGATACTCCTTGCTTATTTTTATTACAGCAATAGTAAAGAATTTGTGAAATTAAAAAATGAAAATACCCTCCCACTGTTCCCAATTTCCATAGCTAAAAAGGTTAGAGTTTAATGTTTCCTCAATGTCATTTTTATTTATGTTTTATGATTCAAGTATATACCATTTATCACTAATCCTAAGTGCCTCTCAGGTTTGTTGCTACAACTTAATTTCCCTTCTGCTAATATTGCTTCAGGGCTTCAACACTATGTATTAACCTAAACATCTATCTGTCTGACCTCAGATCCTTCTCCTTTTAATTCTTCCTCCTCCAAGTTAGTCTTCTGTGCAGGTTTTATTTTCTGATGCATTCAATAAATAAACCATTCTACCTGGTTTTCAAGACACATGGATGTTTATTCCTGCTTTTCTTCTTTTCCTTGTATAGTTTGATATTATATACATGGTCATTTTATTTGAAATAGGTATTTTTCCTACCTCAGGGACTTTGACTATGTTGTTCCCTCCTGTTACAAATTAATACCTGTCTTCCGCAAATTCTTATGTTGAAATTCTAAACCCTACTGCATCCAAATGTCACCATATTTTGATATAGGTTCTTTATAGAGGAATTGAGTTAAAATGAAGTCATGAGGGTGGGTCCCCTCTGTAACAATCACCCTTCTGTGTGTGCCAGCTCTGTTAATAAGAATGGTCTCACTTGAAGTGTGGCCATCCCTCAGAAATCATTCCAGAACCCAGAAGCTGATGCTGACTTCTCATCTCTGAATTCATAGAGCCTAATAGCAATAACACAATTGTGGCATTCAGCTGTGGAGGCAGATGCTGTTCACTCTGTGTACAGTGCAAGATCCTTTCCTCTATGCTGACAAAAATCCTCAATTTGATTTTTTATTTCAAAAAAATTTCCCTGGTTCCAGGAAATTAACTGTAAAAATTCAACCTCTTTTCCATCATTCCTTTTCAATTTGCAGTGATTGATGTTCTTTATGACCAATAGGTATAAGGACAAACAAGTAGGAAAGCTTTTGTTTTCTTACAGAGGGACAGATGCACCTGGCATATCATCTTCTATTTTCTTCTACTTTTCAGCAGATAAAAAGATGCCTGCAATGGTGATCTTGGTGACCCAGAAGAACCAAGTATGATAAAAAGTGGCCAACATGTTAAGCATGGCAGAGCACAAAGACTAAGTGATGAGTTCTTGATGGCATGACTGACAGCCAAACTAATATCAGCATATAAGGATCTTCAGTCATCTTATTACATGAAGAAAATCACACCTTAGTGGTTTCAGCCACTTGAATGAGAGTATACCCAGCTGGCAATATGCAATAATATTTTGTTTCCCATGAAGTATTTCTATGTCTTGCTTACTAATAACGGATGGAATTTTTTTTTTATTCTGGCATGATATAGATCCTCAGTAGATAAATGACAATGTTTCTTATGTCACATTTTATTCTTTTATGAAGCAGTTAACATCTGACCAAGGCAGGCTTAATTATTTTGTGGATCAATGGGGAATGAAATATTTATTTATGATTTCAGCTGTGGTAGTCCACAACTTGTAGTCTCCAAAAATTTTCTATCTCCATTATTCAAGTACAATGGTAGAATTGTACTTGTTTACTGCATTTACATTAAGCATGACTATAAAACTCGCTTAAGGAAATACAAGTGGAAGAAATAGGTAGCACTTTCAGGTGAGCCTGGAAGAGTCCCTTTTGGAGTGGAAGTAAGAGTTACCTTTGTTTTAAGCCACTGAGTTTTTTGCTGCCCACAGGGGGGGAAAACTAGCCTTACAAGTATATAAAACTATCTTATCCACTGAAACAAGATTTCAGATTGATTTGAGCATTAAAATATCCTATGGCCACCATTTTGGCTTCAGTGATCTGTGATTTAGGTCTTTTTCTGTGTCTTTTATTAACATTCATATAGTCTTGTAATATTATACGGCTCTCACCCAGAATGGTTATGAATAATTTTATGACTTTATTAGCCTAGGTCCTGCCCTCGAGGCACTTACAAGATCTATGGTGTATTGAGTTTCTCTATAAATATTCAGCACATGCACAAACCACTGGCAAAATGTAAAACAACAACAGCCTCAAAAAAAAAGAAAAATTACCAAATATATTTGGAAATTGAAGACTTAAGGAAGGATGAAAAGGGGGAACACAATTTATTTTTCAACGCTTTCAGCCTTCATTTCCATAAAACCCTTCCCTTTTATGTGTTACTGTGTTATTAATACTCAGATATCTCTACCAGTGAGGTTAGTGATCCTAACTCCAGCCTGGGCAGTAGTAACTTTTAATGTTTCCATGGAGTGCTTTCTCCAATCTGCACCCTCATTTCCAGTCCCTTTTCCTCCAAGTATCCTTTGCTCTTGCTTTATCAAAACCCTACACAGAAGCAAGCATTATCGGTGGCTTGAAATATAATGGCCTACGAGTTTCCATTCTGAATTTTTCCTGCAATCATGACCTGAGGACTCCCTGTCTCCATTTCAATAACCTACACAACTACTGATCTTGTAGAGTGGAAATCTTGAATGTTGTTGGAGAATCGTGCTTCATAGATCTGAAGTATCATGGGAGTTTCTTTCATCTAACATTCAGAAGCCCCTCCTTTGTGGTTTTGTTTTCTGCAGGTTTAGTTTTCTATAGTCAACCAAGGGTCCCAAATTTTTAAGTAGAAAATTTCAGAAATAAGCAGTTCATAAGTTTTAAATGACTTTTATTACAGTATGTTGTTATAATTGTCCTATTTTATAGCTGTTGTTAATCTCTTATTGGGCTTAATTTATATATTAGACTGGATCATAGGTATATATATATATATATATATATGGAAAAAAAACATACTTGATATATGTTTAATACTATCCATGGTATTAGGTATCCAGTGGGGGTTTTGGAATGCAATTTCCACAATAAGATGGACTACTGTACAAGTAATTAGGATTTTCTCACACTACACCAATTGGTGGACACCCCATAATAGCAATACCTAATAACATCACTCAGTGCTCCATGCCGGGCATTCTTCAGAACATATCCCATGAATTCATCTGTTCAATGCAACCAACTCTCCTGTAGGACAGATTAATTGCCTCTTTTGTTTTTAGAGTTCAGTTGAGTAAATGTTTTGAGTTTTTTTGTTGTTTTGTTTGGTGCTGGGGACCAAATCCGGGCCTTGCACTTGCTAAGGAAGTACTCTACCCCTGAGCTACCTCCCCAGCCCTCAAAATCATGCAATTAGTATAATGTAAAACAGGGTTTAAGGTTCTGATGTCTCTCTCCAGAGCCCACCCACTTCCCTTCTATTTTATTCTGCCTGTGAGTTCAAGCTTAGCTCACATAGAAAACTGTAAGTTGTACATTGTCCATGAGATTTAGACCTTGTATGTCTGAAAATGAAAAGGAAGAGAAAGATGATGCTTGCTGAGTCCCCTGTTTCCCTGCTTATCTCCCTACTCTTCCATAGAGTTTTGCAAGCAAGACGTGTAGATCAGACTGTTCTGCTACCACCTTAGGCCATTTGGGTGTTTTGTTTTGTGTTTTTCCTATCTTGTGCTTCATTGCACCAGAGAATAAATTCAGTCCTCACCTTCACATGCATGGACCATTTTCCTTCACTGCACTTCAGCTACCTGCCTCTCTCCCTCTTGAAATTCAGTTCTTCTGTTTAAGTATCCTACCAATGATTATCCTAGAAAAGGTTCAGAATATTGCAATATGAGAATACTTTCTCACATTTGGGATCTGGCTACCATGTCAGAATTGTGTCCTTTCTGTTCAGAGCTATGTTTATAGAATCCTCAATATACATAATCTTGGGGTGAATAGAGTGACATCTCCAAGTTATTTTTATCTAATCATGATGGTCATTAGATGGTTTGAGAATACAGTCTTCTATTCTTGTATCCCCTGACAATGCCATTAGCTGGCACAGCGTACACTAAACAGTCAATAAGGATTATTGACTGACTTCTTAAGTTCTTCCCATAATTTGTTGAAATTTTTTTCTTCTTTAATTGTGGAACTCAAGTTTATTTCAGAGAGAGTTAATTCTGTATTGGTCTGACTCATTTGCAATTTATTTTTTTTAGAGAAATTATCTAATGTCTAAGAAAAAAAAAAGAAGCCATTTCCTTTTAAACAATGAAATCACGTTTCACTGACATAATTGGACTGGAACACAGACAGGCTCCAGTTTAGCTCTAAACTCAGAACCCATGAAGGTCGATTGAAAAAATGCAGTCGCCCATCCCAGTCTTAAGTGGCTCTTTTTTTTTTTCAGATTGTGTCACAAACATGCATACAAAATAAGGGCTAAGTGTTAAAGATTAGAACCTGGAGCTTTCCAGCCATGCCAGTTACAGAAAAGAAAAGGAAACTTGCAGTACTTGGATATAACGTGCTTCTTCCACAGCATGTAGTAGATGAGAGGAAATCAGGTAGGGTGAAGTTGTGCTCAAACATCAGGAAAGGAAAAAAAAAAAAAAACAAACACGACTTTCTCATGCTTTGCTTTTATTCCAGAGCAGTATCTGTTTGGCAACACTCTGAAAAAAACAAAATCTGTCTTTTTAATAAACGTCTATTCTCATAACTCCCCAATAAATCAACAACAATGAAAGGTGTATCCTGCTCACAGACCAATGAACAGCAATTATATCAAACTCACTCACCTTGTGGCTCCTTTGTTCAGCTGCCCACATTCACCTCACTCCTACCCATTACAGCCCCATCCTCATTCTCCACTTCCACCACCATTTGGTGGTTATTTTTGTCCCTCCAAGCTCTGTGGAAACCGTGCTCATCCTTCGATTGTCTTACTTCTAGTTTTGAGGAATCACCCCCTATAATCTCATTAACTTGTATTTGGCTTGTTTATAGTATTCCCAGCATGAGGAGATGTTGCCAGACCAACTAGTGAAAGAATCTACATTAAATTATGGAAAATCAGGAGGATCAAAAAGAAATCTCAAGGCATGGAAGGGTACCATTGGTGGAAAAGACTTCAGTGTAGACATCTCTCTTTCTCTGTCTCCATCTTTCTCTCAGTATCTCCCTCACTCAGGGAAGCTGCCTAATGATTTTCTTTGCTTTCACACCAGCCCTTCAAACCCTTGTTTCTCACTCATATAGACCCTCCCAATGTCTCTCCTTTTCCCTCTGAGTTCACTCAGTGTCCAACATATAAAAAACAAAGAGTATAGAAAACAAATTTTGTGAATAAAAAACAAAGAGTAACCAGAAGTAAAAGCCAGTCTTATAAGAAGCTGGGTTAAAGCAGAGGCACTGAGGATATAAAGAGAAAGATATTACAACATGCCCCTCAGAGAATATCTGGTCAACCAGTGTTTTCCCAGATGTTTCAGTTCCTCCCCTATTTCTGCCACTGAAGTCCAATATCAGTTTGCTGCCATTCAAAGTTGTCCATGGTTCTAACACACCAATGTTTCAGCCTAAATATCTACTATGTGCCTGTTAATGGTTGGGATATGAAGTGTCCCCCCAAAGCTACTGTGTTAATGCCGAAGTGTTCTGAGGTGAAATGATCACATTGTGAGAATTGTACCCTAATCAGTCCATGCTAATTTGAATGAACTGAGTGGTAACTGTAGGCAGTAGGGTTGTGGCTGGACGAGGTGGGCCACTATGCACATCTTCTCTGTGGCTCCTTGCCCACTTCTCTCTGCTTCCTGGCATGCAATGAGCTGAGCAGCCTTCCTCACTTAGCCATGCTGCCTCACCTTAGTCCCAGAGCAATGGACCCATAAATTCTCATTTATGAACTGAGACCTCTGAACCCATAATCTCTCCCAAATAAACTTCCCTCCTCTAAGTTCCTTTTGTCAGTGACACAAAGTCTCTTGGGATTGAACACAGGGGTGCTTACCTCCTGAGCCACATCCTCAGCTCATTTTTAATTTTTATTTTGAGTTAGGGTCTCTCTAAGTTAATGAGGCTGGCTTTGAATTTGCCATCCTCCTGCCGCAGCTTCCTGATCTGCTGGGATTACAGGCATGCACCACTGTGCCTGACCCCAGTGACACAAATACTAACACAATGCCTCCCCTTTGAGTTCAATAAAATTCTTGCCATTCTCAGAATTTCACCCCCACACTCTCATGCCATTGACCCAGACATCTTCTCTTGGAATACTCTTCAGCCACATTCCAATTATTATTAATAATATGTCTTAAATAATATCTCTTTTTTGAAGTTACAACCAGACAACCGATCAAATCTAATTCTTCTTCCCCTGGGGCTAACCATATTGTGCCCCTGCATTACAGATTTACCATGTACCTTCTTTTCATCTAATTCAAAAGAGACTTGAGATGACTATAGTAAAGCTCCTTGAGATTAAGTATGTCCTTCTCTACCAGGTTCTGAATTCCTTATAGAAAATGATGTGGCCAAATTTATCTCAATATTCTGAAAAATCTAGTAAGTGCCTTGCAGCAAGTAAGTAAATAATAAGTTAGTAAACAATATTTACTTATTTGAATGACCAGGCCTTACCTGACCTAACCTCTATTCTGTAATCTCAGAAACAAATAAAAAGAAAGTCATTTTACTAAATGAAGTAAATGCCATTAAAGTGAAATAAATTAGTACATGCAAGAAATGTAATCTTGATGTTATCTTCAAGCCAGTTGCACACATTGGAGAACTGCTCTTTAACAATTAAGAGTAAACTAGGCCAGACTGCCCAGAAGTTACTATCTGCTGCCTTAGCACAGTCAAATCAGCATTTATTATGGATTTGGAGGCATATAATGATTTTTTCAGGTTAAATAAAGGAAGAAGAAAATAAAACATAGTAGAAGAGAAATAATCACAGTCAACAAATGCTGTCTCCAAAGTAACATCAATATAATGTAATTAAAAGTCAAGAAGAAATCTTTTCATTCTGAATGTACTTAAATTGTTTATCTCTTTACTATTTGAAACATTTCATCAAACTCAGCAGCTATTCCTGTGGGCCTTTGCAAGTATAATAATAAATATGAGCTTTGAAAGTTCTGCTTTTTTGAGTTATTCTGATGTATTTTTTTAATAAATACCAAACTTATTTATTTATTTTTGTGGTGCTGGGAATTGAACCCATGCCTCCAATATGCTAGGTAAGTGATCTACCACTGAGCTACATTCCCAGCCTGATGCATTTTGATTTATTGTGTGTGTGTCTACAAATACACGCATGCACACACCTACACGTCTTCCCACGCACAGCTCTGGAAAGAACACTGCATGGTAGGGAGGAATGCCAACCCCAGATCTGTATCATAACCTCCCCCATTGGCAGAGCATATTGCCTTTGTGGGTGGGAACTTCTTTACGGTTATAATAGGGGAACTGAAAAACATGATGTCTATAATCCTTTCTGGTTCTCAGATTTTATGCACACCCATTTAATAATTACTTAACATTGAGTTTAGGGATTTTTTAAAAAATTTATACCAACTCAAATCTTTGGTAGGACCCTTAGGTTCTATTTGTGACCCTTTCCCATGGAACCTGAAAAAGCTGCATGGGGAATGTCCATAATTAGCTTTGTTATCTAATACAGATCAGTATTTAGAAGATGTTCTCTCCAGCTCTAAAATTAATAAGAGTCCATCACTCTTGACCACAGGCTTAACAGGAAGAATGTTTTTACTGAAACAATGCTCTGATTTCATCTCATATCAGGTGTTGTCACACACTTTTATTTTGTCTTCTCTCAGTTTGGTTTCACACATGAAAAAGAAAGCCCTTGCAAAATGTGTGCAAATTGTTAAATGTCAGCTGAATGTCATTTTCCAAGTTTGGCACTCAAATAGAGCTCTCTGAAAATTGGTTGTCATCCGCTGGGAGTTAAAGAAAAGATCTTTGAAAAGGTCCTGGGAGGCTTCATTTCCAGAGGTTTCTAAGGTCCTCTATGAGCTGACTGCTTCCCCACACAAGTCATTTTCCTCAGGGTCTGCAAAGTCATGGTCCTTTCTGTCCTTATGTCCTTGTGCCATTCCCCTGCTCACAAACGCCCACCGCCTCTTGATCTCTGTTCATGCAAATGTGACTATTCCTGAGACTACATTAAGACACTTCTTCCATTAAGGAGTTGACTCCCTCAGCCATACATCATCTTTCCACTCCCTGCAACCCAATTGTACTTGATCCTTGCAATAACTGCTTCTGGTTTATGATAGTGCTGGTGTAGCCAATATTTGCCCGCATTACTTAGTACTCTTTTCCCTTGTCTTGCAACTTGTTTGTAAACTCTTCTGGATAATACCCCAAGCTTATCCTACCACTCACTTTGCACAGCACTAAGTTGTTCATGTAAGAAGTATTCTAATATGCAACGCTTGTTCTACTTTATCCCCTTTTCCTCAACAAGCAAAGGAATTTGAATAATCCTGTTGCCTGTAAGGATGGGCATGAACAGCTGCCAAAAAGGAAAGAGAAGAAATTAAGATAACAAAAAAAATATGAGCAGAATTTTTTCTGCTTTGATTACATGAGAATTTAAGAAGCAATATTTGTCCCTCAATTACCTGGTCCATTGTCTCCATCACCTAATTAAACTGTCTGAAAGCATTTGTCCACAACCTTGGTGGTTCTTCATAACCTGGGTATAACTGCCACAACTCAATGGGAAACTTAAATGTCACAAATGTCCAAAACCAGTCCCATTAGGGAATGAGGTGTGACCTGCCCAAGGATGACATGAGTATCTGATGGCACTACAACCCCTCCAAATCCCGGGCATTTGTCTTACTGCCAGATTGACCTTCTCTTGAGAAATATGGTTATTTTTCTCCCATTGAGGTGGCATAATCTGTGTGTTGACTCTTGTTTTCCTTCCAGGTAAGTGGGACAGAGACAGATGAAGACAAATATAGAGGGAGCTTTGATGAATCTATGCAGTGTTTTATTGCTGATGCAGACAGATTTCCTACATTTCTAGAAATGCAACATTTTAGAAGAAAAAAAGGGTGGGGTCAGCATTGAGGGAGGGCCGGGGGGAACAGAAGTTGATGCACCTTATCCATAGTCGGTCCTCTGCGGATGGACCTCGTCACATAGGAAAAATCAGATGACATCAAATAGTGCTTAATGTTTTCACTAAAGCGAGAAGAGACTTTTACTTGCCTAAGAAAAATGTCTTAACTAAAAAATAGATTTTTCAAAGACCACAGACAACAGCAAGGTAAAATGTGTCTGATTTATGGCAGGTTTAAAAGGTCTTCTCCCACATGTGAGTCCAGAGCCACTGTAGGTGCCACAGTGGGATGATAAATGAAGAAATAGCTCAACAGTAAAGCAACAAGGGAGTGGGCACTGGGGCGGTGACAGCTGCGCCACTCGGCCTCAGGGTGGAATCCAAATGTGAGGGTGAACAACTATATTATGGGATGGGAGAGACAGATAAAGAAAAGACAGTGACATTGGGAATCTGAGCAGTGGAATTTTCACCCCAATTTTATCACTAATGATCTTCCTAGACTTCAGGAAATCCCCTGGCCTTTCTCTGCCTCCACTTCTGCATCTCTGAATGAGAAGAACAAGAGCCCATTCCACCTACTCACTGAGATGTTATAAACACACACACACGCACACACACACACACAGTGATAATAGATGATCTAGTGCTTTGAGGAGCTCAAAGCACCATACAAATGCAAGATATTAATTACGTCCTAAAGGTATCATTTCAATGAGAGAGATAAAAAGGAAGAAGCATATTATTAAATTACATATTTGAAAACATAACAGGTATATTGGGAGGGCTGCTTTCAAGAAATATTATAAAAGCTGGCATTCTGTCTTCTAGACACCAGCCAATCCTCACACAAAAACACAGATCGGAGATGAGAGAGAAATGGATGACAGCGTACAGCAGGTGAACCATGTACCTAGGTAAATTGCAAAAATGTACTGACAAAATAAAATTGGTAACTTACATAATGAGCATCACAAATTAACAAGCATTCAAAAGACTTAACATTACAAAGAAGTGAGACAAAAGAGAGGTTCCGTTCATATTCAAAGCTACAAGATGAGCTGAAAGAACAATTATTAACAAGTGCTCCTCCTGCCCAAAGACAGAGAGCTGTGAGACAATAGGCACCCAGGAGCCAGGCCTTTTGGCTGAGGTCCATCATGCTACTGGAGTCAAAAAAAAAAAAAAATTCAGCAAATAGCTAGCTTCAGGGCCAAGCAAAGGTAATCAACTAATAAATTCCTAGTTTATTTACTATTTATTCAGATTTATGCATTAGAATAGATTACTGGGAAACAATAATAACAATAAAAGGGAAATTTGGGAGACTGTACCCTTGTAGAATAGCAAGAAAGGATGAAAATGTCAGAAACAGTGAAATGATGCTTATGTACAAAACACTGACTTCTATGAACATTTTAGTTCATTAGAAAAGAAAGATAATGAGAAAGCTTGCTCCATTATATCTAAAAAACATTGCTGGATTTAAGGGTCTGAAATTCTAGCAGCATTTTTTTTTTTTTTGCTAGAGATAATATTCAGAGACATCTATTTTCCAGCTCTTTGTAAAAGAATAGAAAGTAACTCTGGAGGTGGAAATAGTTTATTTTGTATTCAGGTACACCAGACCCAGCTAAAAGTGTGAGCTCATATTGAAAACCAAGAAAGAGTAGTGCAAGTTTATATGTTAAACCTGCCCGAGACTCAGAAACACTGGCAAACAGGCTTGTGTCATTCCAAGACCCACATGAGGAAGAGAGAGATTCTATGTGGTTGGGGTTCTACACCTACTCTGGACCTGATGAGGGGACTCACCTCTAATAGTTCCCATCTATACATGCAGAAGCTCATCAGCTCTAGCATAGGTGCATGTAGGCTTTTACTGCCAGACAGAGGACAGACTAGCAAGAACTGACTGACAGTTATCAACAGGAAAGATAAAGATGAAAACAGACACTCAAACAGAAGCAATAAATGGCAATGCAAAAAATGCATAAATCTTTTAGGAGAAAAAGCTTTCCAAAATCATTATAATTAATACTCTTAGAAATTAATAAAAATTGCCTAACCCCTTATTAAAGAAAGCCATGATTATGAAAATTGGAGACACATATCAAAGTAGAAAAAAATAGTATAATGAACCTGGTATACCAACAAGCTAGCTTTAAAATTGTCAATCTATGGTCTTTTTTGTTTTTGTTTTTGCTTTGACTTCTAAATCATCACTCACTTTCCATCACTGATTATTTTAAAGAAAGCCCTAGACATACAGCTTATTACCTATAAACATTTCAGGATACTTTTCTAAAAGACACTCTTCAAAAATATAACTACAATGCCATTATCACAACAAAAGGAAATATTTTTTAGATTAAAAATCTTCAAATTTCAAATATCCCTACTAATCTTTTATTTTATTTAGAGTTTATTTGAATCTGGATCTAAACTGTGACATTTTGTTATGAGTTTTTTTTAACCTCTTTTAATCTGTACAGGCCACTTTGTTTTTCCCTCTCTCTGTAGTCTTTTTATGCCCCTTGCAATTTGTGTTTGAAGATACGATTCATTTTTCCATAGAGTATTTAACAGTCTGTATTTTGCATCTCTGTGGTATTATTAAATATGTTTCTCTATCCCTGATAATTCCTATTAATTGGAAATTAAATTTAGAGCTTTAATCAATTGTGAGTTTAATATTTTAAAACGGAATTTTCTGTAGTGGATGATGGTAATTCCATCAGGAAGGCCACAGTGATTGTCTACTGGTGTGACATTTTGACATTTCATAAGTACTGCTTACACATTAGAACTAGATAATTTTCTTAAGGTCTATAAAACATCCTTATTCTATAATTTCTCCTTTATGTAGTTTGCTATACTACTTTGACAAAGAAAAGTTCGTCTCATCATATATTTGATCTCCCTAAAATACATTTGTATAAGAAAGTCATGATAAGTGCTTAAGTTTTGCCTTTATAATCACTTTTCACAGTAATGAGTTGGTTCTCTAGTATCCTCCAAAGGTAATCGATGAGGCTTTTTAATATCACTATAAACATAGATATGCATATCATTGATTTGTTGCAATCTATCACAATTACCATTTTTACTGATGCTCAACCCCTCTTCTTGTTGATTCCTAAATCCCTTTGACATAACCTGAAAGTCTTTGGTAGTTTCTTTTCTTTTTGATATGTTAAGATGTCCCAGGCTCATCATTTCTATTTCCATTCTTAGCCCTGTATTCTTTCAGTTCTCTAAAATAATACTCTTTCATTTTAGTAGAAAATGGTATTTCATGACTACAATTATTTTCCCTCATATTAGCTCTTTATTGCTTTTCAAGAAAAAAATTAAACTTTATTTATCCAGAAAGTTTGGTTGCTTGAGTGGGAGGGTTGTTATAGGTAACTTTCTTTCAGGATCTTTGCTAAATCCACTCATTTGCATGCACTTCCCCTGTTCACTCTTGTCCCTAATTCTGTGAAGCTTTGCTTAAAATGTAGCTTCTCCATGAATTGTTCCTCAACTGCACAAACTGTAAAGAAGTGAGTTAATGTTGAATGAATGAATGACTAGCTCTGTATGAAACACAAAGAGAAACTTACTAAAAAGGAACATAGTGTCACCAAAAAAAGAGATATTAAATATTTTAAATATCACAACAAAATGAAAAACTCAGAATATCAATCCAGAAGCATAAATACTTAAAATAAACAGAAAAATACCTGAAGATAAATAATTATACAAAAAGTTAAAAAATAGTCCCAGAAATAAAGAATACAAATTTCCAGGAAGCAATTAAAAAAATCCAGCATGATGGCAGTATGAATGTCCAGCATGATGAATGGGGGAAAAATAAAACACATCAAGGCATATCTTCATACCATTTCAACACTGTGGACAAATGATGATCTTAAAAGTTTCTATTCAGAGACAAATTCACTAATTACATACAAAAGGTCAGGCGTTAACAATACTATTTATCTTCCTAACAGAAACATTCCTTTGGTAGATTCTGAGAAAAAATGAGTCTCAATCTAGAATAAATCATTGATCAAGTATAAGGAAAAAAAACAAGAATATTTTCACATGTGAGTTTCCGTGCAGGGTGATCCCAGGATAACAGCCATCATGAAGAACACTGAGCCCTAACATAGAGTAGGACTGAAGATCCACAGAAGGAGTACCTCCTAGAACATGAGGAAAAGGAAGGGGAAAGCAGGAAAAGAGACTACCCAAATCCTTTGAATCCATTGGAAAGAGATTTCTACAAGATTATTTGGAAATGATGTATTCATTGATTAAAAAAAAAAACTAGCAAGATAAAGGTGATTATTAAATTCAAACAAAAGAAAATCAAAAGAAAATGTTGAAGAAAGGGGACAAATTTTTTATACACATAGCTCAGCTCTGAGCAATATTTAGATTCAAAATAAAGTAAATATTGCATAATTATCTCAAAATTATGACGTACTTATACGAGAGTAAGAAAGAGGAATGGCCTGAGCTGGTATTTTATGTAAAAGATGGTGCATGTAACAGAGCTAAATCCCTTTTTCAAAGGAGAAATCAGAAGATTTCATAAAATTACTTCCTCATCAATGGTGGATATATTCCACAACCCCCATCTATGTCTGAAAGCAGGCATAATACTAAACTCTACATATGCTTTGTTTTTTCTTAGACATACATGTACAAATTTAATCCCTTTCCATTTTAAATAAGTACTTATCATGTTGTGGCAGTAACTTTCTCAATTTGACTTATAAGAATAAAGCTAAAGCAGATTTCTTCTCCTTTACATTTTCACAAATAGAAAAGTTGTTTTTACTAGAGGCCTTACCAATCCCAGCATGATTTTTGTTGAGAATGTTTACTTTATATGGCGTCACTTTAGCATGTCCAAACTGTTGGCATCGTTACTCTTGCATATTAAGGCCATTTTAATTAAAATAAGTATTACTTAAATATAAACAATTAATCAGAAACAGAGACATCTACCCTATAACTAAAAGGAGGGTAGTGTATACTATGTGGAAAGACTGGACAAAGGGAACAGAATGGGATAAGATTCCATTACTATTCAGCTTAGAATTTAAAATGTATTGTTTATTTCTGTAATTTTCCATTTAATATTCACAAACCACAATTTAATTGAAGCTATGAAAAGTAAATCATGCCTAAGCAAAACTATTGCCAAATTAGTTACAAATTTTAGAAGTAACAGAATAAACTGAGACATTTAAACAGAAAAAAAAAAGGACAGTGAAAGACACAGTTGAAAAGTTTAAAATATTGCCTTTAGGAAGCAGGAATTGGAGATGGAGAGATCCTTTTTACCTTATTTAAGAAAAACGTTTTGATTTTTTAAACTAGATAAATGTATACCTTTGATGAAAATCATTTTTTTAAAAGGCAATTTCTTTGAAAAGAGTGAATAAAATGCTGAAATGTAACATTAAGGAAATGGATTTTTTCTGGGTAATGACAATTCATATAAAGTGAAAGTGTGTCCTGTAGTCCAGGAGCAAACCAGTGACAGTGTGGACAAAGCTAAGTGCACATCACATCTGGAGTTATGTGAGCAGTTTTACTCCCCAAACACAGAAACTGAAAATTCATGTTGGCTTGACTTCCCTGGGGCTCTTTTGATCTTTCCAAAAGATGATTTATGGGCCAGGGTAAGTTCCTTGCCGGTTCACATGCCCTCAGAGACTACCGACACTTCTGGACAGTGTTGATCTGGGACGGAAGGAGTGTGCAGCTTTGAACACTGGATATACTGCTGCCTGAGATCAGGCAAATGCAAGTAGTCATAGGCAAGTGCCTAGCTCAAGCCCCCCAGAAAACATAGATGGAAAAACGCTTCATTTTATCACAATTCAAACCCTTGAATCCTTGTCTCAGCTTCCTCCCCAGTTCCACCACACATCCTAATAGCTCCTATTTTTTTTTCTAATAGCTCTTATTTTAACAAGAATGCCAATGCTATAAAAACTTTCCCTTTGAACTTACTACAGCACTCACAATACCCTTGAATCTTATTATCTAAGATGTGTATTCTAGTGTTCTATCTGTATATTTTCAATGTATTCTATTTTTGCCTGAAAAACACAATGTGGAATTTTTTCCAAATATTCATGAGGGTTCGTGTAATTCTTAAAATATACCTTTATCATACATATTATTTGAATTCATACTTTCCCCTGTTTTGGTACAATAAAAATACCCCCAATAAGTACTATTTTTTTTTCTTTTTGGATTTCTCTTTAAATTTTTCTGGTCTTCCTATCAAAAGGGGCCTATTTCTGCCTTTATCTAGTTCTTTCTCTTCTGCTTAGAACTGCCCTTCAAATGTTCTAAAGGAAATCTGGATAAAAATTATTACCAGATAAAAGTGTATTCATAAAAATAGCAGTGCCATATCTCTACAGCCCTGAGTGGGGAGCTTTCAAGAACATGGTGGAAGATGTTATGAACACTCCTTCCAGCCAACAAAGTCTACATGTCCAACATTGTAGAAAAGCTATATTTCTTTGGACTTGGAGAAAAACATTATCATTGTAATGAAAATGTAGGTTTTCATGTCAACTCAGTGGAAAATAAAAATCTAAGATTTGCCTGAGATGAATCCAAATAATAAGAGGGAAAATAGATATAATCTTTCCAGGTGATTAAAGTGGACCAAGTGATTTTGATTGGGGTGAGGGTCCAGAAAAAGGAGGTTTAAGAGGTTGAGCACTACCTCATTCCCACTCTGGTCAAATATTAGACACAATCAAAAGGAATTTGATACTCAACAAGGGTAGAAGCAGATGCATAAAGTAAGTCACTGGTCTATCATCTGTCATGCTAGTATATGAGGCCCAGTGTCTTGCGTTCAGTTGTGTTGTTTTGTTTTTTTTTTATAGCTTTTGTAGGTCTGATTTCACAAGGACATCTGTGCTGATGCCCTTTCTCTATACTCCTTTTCACATGGCCAAACTCAAACTCAGCAACACAGAAGGCTAAAGGAATTGAATACATCTATTCACATATGGTGAATGACTGGCAGGGCTCAATGGACCCTTTGCAGAGCTGTTTACAATTTATCACTGTGAACAGCACTATAAACTACCATTTTTTTTTTTGAGCTCCTACCATATGGTAGGCATAGCACATTCAATGAATTGTTTAAACTCAAACATTGCCAGGTCAGTTATTTTTCCCATTTTAAAGGAGAGGTAACTGAGGCTCAGTATCACTCATCTAATAAATGGCACATATAGGATTCACAGCCAGTTATGCTTTGTTTAAAATCTCATGCTGCTTCTGTGGTACAGAGCTGCTTCTCAGAATGAAACACGATTTCTGACCTCAGTGAAAGACTAGCAGAGAACATAATTTTGAAAAAGAAGGTCACCTTCAGTGATTCTCAATTCAAACCAAATTGACAACTATATAAACTACCTTACCTATGAGACTAGTTCTAGTAAAGAGGGTGCCTACACGTATGTACAGGTGAACATATGTAAATACTACAAATACAAGTATATACTACATGCATTGAACTTTATAATTCATCTAATTTTATGTATCTAAGCCCCAACCCAAAATTCTTTCTACCTTTTTGTAACACTCTCAATTCCACACTGTGGAACTTGTATATGTATAGACCTCTTGGTCTACCTGGATTGGTTATTTTCCTATGTAAATCCCTCAAACTTTGGACTTTGTATAGGGTTTGATACTAAAAACCTAGAGTTAGAGCAGACAGAAAGAGAAAAAATAAACATTGGTAACTAAATAAAGAAAAAATAAATAAACCAATAAAAGAAAGCAGTGATACTTGCTTGGATTGGAACAATCCCCCAAGATGGGAACATTTATCCTCTTTTAAAATAATAACAAGTAGGGAGGTTTTCAAACTCAAATTCAATGATTTGGGTTTTTTTTTCCCCCTCAATCCAAGATAAAGAATAGTCTCCCCTTCTTCCACACCCTCTTTTTTATTTTACAGACATTCTATGATTTGATGGACATTAATAAATAGCCCAAAATGGTCAATTCAGAGTTTTCCAGATGAACTTGGCAGGACTCAAAGTACTGAGCTTCAGATGGGCAAGAAGAACATTAGACTTTCTGGGGTGTTATCCACCCAGTCAGAACATTTTACCATTCATCCGTCATTACTTATTTCCTCATTCCAAAATGGCCACTTGCCATGACAGCCTGCCACAAGCTGCCCCGCAATCGTTTCCATACACATTGCACCTTTGGCAGGGAGACTGGCATTCTTGTTTAAGGCAGTTATTGGTCTCATATTTATGATAATTTATCAAACGTCTTGCTGAAATTGTATTTTCTATGAGGATATATAAGAAACTCATAGCATCTTTTCTCTATTTGGCAAAAATTAAAAGCTTTGAAATTTCTTGGCCTCTTTCAAGAAGGAAGCTTAAGGCAAATCCATTCCCCATGTCTCCTAAAGGGATTGGCATCACCCTCAGGGCTGAAGGCATTCCTGATGCCAAGGTTGGCATGCTGAATTGTTATTTTCTGTAATCTATTGCATTAAAATATGTAAAATTCTGACAGTTGCATTTGGACTCATGTCCTAGTTTTAACAGGCACGAGGATACTTCTCAGCACGTATTCCACTGCCACCCCACCATCAGTATCATATATATAATACCTGCTTGCTGACAACGCATCTTGTGCCAAGTGGATCTCCATCATGAAAAAAGTAGAGAAGCAAAGAAGAAGGCAAAGGTTTAGGCTAGTAGTGACGAACTGAGAGAGCACTTTAATAAAATTATGATTGCCCCATATTAAAAATGGGTTAACAAAGGCTGAGAGGAAATGAATAATCTATGCAATGACCACAAAGCTCAATGATAACAAGACTCTTTAGCTTCAAAGTTCATGTCAGGTTCCCTTAGGGATTCAGTATTTCGTTCAGAGTGAATGTCAGATCAAGGAATCTACACTTTAACACAATTGCTTGATATCCATTTTTTTTTTGGGGGGGGGGTATGCGGGGGAGGCCAGGGATTGAACTCAGGGCCATTTAACCACTGAGCCCACATCCCCAGATCTTTCTTATATTTTATTAGAGATAGGGTCTCACTGAGTTGCTTAGGGCCTTGCTAAGTTGCTGAGGCTGGGTTTGAACTCATGATCCTCCTACCTCAGACTCCCAAGTCACTGGGATTGATAACCAATTTGGAAAGACCATAAAAAGGGAACAGAAAGGGATAAGATTTTTTATTTCTGTAATTTTAAACCAGTTTCAAAAGAGTAAAAGACATCTCTCTCTCCATGGCCAAATTGTGCTGAAAGAATACACACATGCACACACTCACACACACAAAAGATACTGAGCACCAGTTAAAGACAGAGAGAAGCACCATCATCTAAACACTTTGCTGAATCAATACAACAGAAACCAACCTTAAAATGAACACATTGAAGGAAAACAAAGTTTGTTGTACACATTATTTTAGAAAGATTCACAACATACATCCATACTACCTAAAAAATTGGCAGTCAACCTATTTCCAGAACATGAAAAGATACTCGCTTCATTATAAGACATAGGCATGGTATTGAAAATGAGCATTGTGAAACTCCCATACAGTGCTATTCAATAAAATTATAATGCAATCCAAAAATGTAAGTCACATGTGTAATTTTAAATTTTGTAGTATACGAACTAAAAAAGTAACAAGAAATGAGTAAAAGTGTTTTTAAATATACTTTTATTGATATATCCAAAATATGATCATTTTAAGACATAATTCATAAAAAAATTTCATGTGATACTTTACATAGTTAAATAAGTACAACACATATTTCATACTTGAAACACATCTTACTTCAGACTAGCCAGATGGCAAGTTCTCAGTTGCCACATGAAGCTAATGGCTACCATGTTAAAGAATACAAGTCTATATTATATCCCACAAAAAAAGAATGAAAATGAGTGTGTGTACACTCACCAGAATAGCATTTATCCTTGGCCTTATTGACTTTCTTGGTTCATAAATAAGAATCCAGATTAACCAGAAAGTCAGAGAGTGAGAAAGACAAAAAGGGCCTCAAGAGAACTTCAAGGGTAAGTAAATGCAGGGGCAATTGGCATCCAAAGGTACAGAGAGAGTTCACTTACAAGTGAAATGTTGACATAAATTAATGATCTGAAGAAGGAAAATGAGAAGTCTTGGAACTAGAATTTCCTGTAATGTAATAGGAAATTTTCCTGCAAGTAGTAGGGAATCCCATACTGGGAAAAATCAAGAGCTGGGGGGTATAAATGTGTCTCCAAGAACCAGGAAGCAGAAACTAGACACATGCACTTGAGGCTGAGCTACTGTTCCCACCAATCTGGCCAGTTCCAGTTGACAGAGTGTGACCAATGGCTTCAGCCATACCTTTCATATTTGTTGACAAAAGTTTCTTTCCAGAAAACAAAACAAAAAAACTCAACAGAAACAATAATAGCAGTAACTGAAAAATATTTTTTAAGCTAGCATAAATCAATGTCAAGAGAATGGATTGTCATAAATATCATTGATACTGTGAAGTAGGAAAAGTCTACATGTATCAAAGTGTTAACCTTTGTGATTAGTATAACAACAGAGAGATAGAAAAAATACCAAAGGATATGATCTGAACTTTTTTCAAGATAAGAAAGACTTCTAAGCACAAAATTTATTTTTAAAAATGTAATTTGAGGGTGTGAGAAACAACACATTAGTAACAAAAATAAAATATTTCTGAAATTCTACAAACATCATATGCTAAATTAGAAACAAATAATAAACAAAAAAGTTTAATATAAATATGCGATTTTTTAAATGAGTAAAAGACATGTACAGACATTTCACAAAAGAAAACCATAAAAAAGTAAATGATGGGCATGAACGGACAATAATCAGGCCGAATTAAAATAAACTGAAAACCATATTAGCTTATTCAGTCTTACCATTAATAAAATGAAACTTAATGGAAAAAATGGTGTGCATATCCAATCCATCTATAGGATGAATATCATAGTATTACATGTAACTAGCACAAAAAAAAGAAAGAAAGAAAAAAGAAAAAGAAAGAAAGAAAGAAATAAATAATTATATTAAATAAATAATTTAGGGTAATAGGGAGAGTGGACACAATCAAATACATTATATGCATGTATGAAAATTTTACAATAAAATCCATTATTTTGTACAACAAATATGCCCTAATTATAATAAAAATGTATACAACCTTTTAGCATATTTATGGACATGTTTTCAATGTGTTGTGGACAGGAGGAAAATGTATGATATGTCAAGATCATTGTACTGTCATGTGTAACTAATAAAAAATAAAAACTGTATAAATAGTTTTTAAATTTAATTTTGAAATAAAAAGTTGAAGTACAAACTTATAGATATAAATTTGTTTGTTTTTTAAATAGATATATACATTAGATTTTAAGAATGTTTGTATGTGTGTTTCTATGTAAATAAATTGTTTGCATATATACACATATATAGAAATAGTCAAGTACTTTTAGAAAACACATACAGAAAAATTTTTGACTAAATTTCTTAAATTATTAGGAGAATTCTCTTTGGAAAACTGAGTTAGGAATTATTTTAACTTTTCTTGTATTTATTTATTATTTTTCAAATGTTAAAAAATGGTCACATATTATTTTTATCTTTAAGCTACTACTATCTTAAATGTTAGGCACACGTTACTATCTTAAATGTAGGCAACATGTTTAATATGGGGCAAGAGATTGATTTGACCACTAACAGGGCTAATTGGCCCCTACTGCTGCAGATACCAAGCTGAACAATAATTTTTGGCTCAAATGAAAAGTTACTACAGTAAAACATTCAGGGGCAGATTTTATATAATGACTATATACTCTACAGACCTTGAGGAGAGAGAGATCAATGTAAGCTGGAATTTGGGGGGGTTGCAACATATTGGAAATTAAATTTATCTAAGTCCTTGAAAGTTTGTGAAGAACATAGAAGGTTAAAGTCTTGGAGTTGTAGAATGTCATTAGTAACATTGTAAAGCTGCTCCTGTGCAGAGCTTCTTTCATACATGTGAAGAGAATTTATCTTCTCTACAAGGTCTCTTGCTTTCAGAAAGCAATCTAAGCCATCTGGTTTCCAGTCCAGATCTTTGGGTCTAAGATCAGTGGTGAAAGAGAAATTGTATCAGCCTCTTGAACTTGTAGTTTAGAGGCACCGGTAGTTCTCACTAAATTGGATACTCTTGTACAATACAAATTCAAAGGGCAGAAAGAGGAATACTTTCAGTTTAGTTAACCTAACTCATTTTTTGTGTGTGTCTTGGTCAAAGTCACAGACTATTCATTTACTAAAATCTCAGGCTAAATATTTCTTACAATTGAATTCTTGCTGATTAAAACTGAGTTCAAGTTATACTATTAGCATTTAACTCTCAGTTTCCAAGAATATGTCCTCATTGAAGTAGATACTGCAGTTTCCTATATACCATTTGATTTTAATTAGCATAAGCTTTATTTTTATGTGGCATAATTTGATTTCCATTCCCTCTCTTTTGCTCACACTTCACTTTCATGCCCAAACCATTCTTTCTCTTGGATATTGTTTTCTCTTTGTACTGGAGTCTTCCACTTGCTTTTTAGAATTGCATCTAGCTAGTATTTATCTCCTATATGTAGCCTACACCACAATGCAGAGAGTAACCAGCTCATGTTAGCATAAAAAATTACCTGGAGGAAAAATAACCTTCTTCAAAGAATCATCTCTATACAGATATGCAGCATATTTTCCCTTGTTTGGAGGTACTGAAAAAGCCAAAATAAAATCATATTTTTGTTTTTCGTAAGTCTAGAATCTAAACATTACTGTTTGACCATTCCCAGACACCAGCCTCCTGTAGGTTATACTGTTACAAAACTTTTTCACAAGAAACAATTCTCTTTCAGTTAGTTGCCAAGCGGATTTCACAGGGAGTGCTCAGCCAACACCGGGGACCTAGCTGGTTGCTTAGGCCTTGTAACTTGTTGATTCCTCAGGTGAACTTGAATCCTCTCCTGCAGGTGAGATCTGTCTTCAGAGTCCAATGAGCTTTTTAGTCCCTTGAAAGTTCTTACAGTGTCTATAAAAATTTCTGCTCTTAACCTTTCTTGTGTTATAAAAAGCACAGCCACGTTCCTCATAACTATTTGATGTCTTATATAAAACCCTTTATAAAATAAAAAAAAAAAATCTCCCTGGATAGCCTCAAAAGAAAAGTCGCCCGGTGTTGTCTTAAAATGGCATGCTTATTTAATATCGACAAGAAGATGGAGTCAGTGCTCTGAATTCTGGATGGCCCATGCTGGCATTGAGGGCCACTATTAAAACCTGCCAGTTGCTAAAATATCCCCTCTACCCCGTGGGGAGATAGTGTCAAGAGTAAAAGGCAGAAAGGCAAAAATTTTGGCTGGCATCCAAAAACAGTTGTCGAAAAGAAGGTTCTCTCTCCGACAGCATTCTGACATGCTTTCTTCAGTTTTGCCATGAAGTTGAAATCTTTCCTCAGGAGGGATGAGTGTATATATAAAGACAGCAAGCACGTGGTTGGCTCAGGAATTTCAAACATGGCACAGTCTGACATGAAGGAGGGGAAGGGAGAGGGGCTGGGGAAGAGACTGTTGAAGTTACAGAAAGGGCTGTCAAAAGTAAGCCATTTCAACAGGTTTATCTTTGAAATGTTTCTCCAGCCAAACTCTTCTGGGTGATTCTAAAATAATTTGGACCCAATCCTTGTATGATTTTTATATGAGGCTGCTTGTTTGCTTGATTTCTGAAAATCTGGATCCATCATATACATAATGATGGATGTGATCTGCATGATAAAAGCAATTCTGAATTTATGCATTAACTAGCACAGGACACATTAGTATCCAAAGAGCAGCTAAGAAAGGAAGTCAAAATTTAGAATATATACCTGGAAGGAAACAATGGGGAGGGATGAGAGGGAAGTATATTTGAGTACCATCTCCACCGTCAACCTCCTTCACAAAGAAAAGAGTGGCAGGTCCCCAGAATCATTCATGCTCACAAAATCTGTGATGGGGGTGTTGGGGCTGTTAACCTGTGTACAAACCAACTTACATGAGCAGTAGAGCCAGGAGGTCCCCCCAAGCAAAGTAAAACTTTTAAAAAGATATGTATGTGTTTCCTGTACTCAAATGCAACATGTCTGGAGAATAATATTGTCTATACAACAATAACTTGGTTATTGTCTGAAACATTTCATTAATGATTTTAATATTAACAACAGAAAATATCTGCATTAGACTTTGACCAACAGGGTAGATCTAATAAAAACTGTTCATATTTCTAGCTTTCTTATATTTTGAACTGTAAGAAAAGACGGAGATTCTAACCATCAGTTCCCTTTGAATTCTTGCTATTAAGTAGGCAAACAAATAAAGCAGGTATATTTGCTAAAGAGGTCCAAAGTTAATTTCTGAATAAGTCAAAATAGCTATCAAAAGCCACAACAAAAGTGACAAAATAGATTTTTTTTTATTTGTCTATACACTGAATTTCTATGCCAATCGTGGTTGTTTCACTAGCTAGTTGCTTTTCCTCCCTACAGCAAACAATTCCTCTATATATCCATTTTCTCATTGGTAAAATAGAAACAATGATAAAGCTTATGTCCGGGTATTATGTGATTTCAAATAGTACAATGGAGGTATCTTCAGCAGATTGTAAAACGCAGATTACATGGTGATCATCATGGAGAGTAGGACTATCTCTGATTCATTTCACTCACAAGATTGAAGGGAAGGGTTATTTCATAGCTTTTTAGATTTTAATCAGTTTCTAATGCATTAATTTCATGGTCATAAAATATTAGAGCTGTGAGAGACTTTGGCAATCTTCTTATTCAAACTTCCTCATTTTTAAGGCCCAGAGAATCTGTGGCATGCTCCAAGTTAAACAACAGTACTCGTGGAATACAGACATGTATTACAGATACATGTATCTGGAACACAAGCCATTGTGAGCTTGCTAAATGTTTTCTTTGATAAGATTCTCTGACTTTTCTGCAAAAGATTAGGTTAACAAACCTGGCCTTAAAGAAAATTTCTGTAAACTGAATTTTCTATTTACCCATTCATTGCTATAATTCAATTTAGAAAAAAATGATCCTGTGGAAACAGAAGCCAGAGACATCATTTAAAGCTACAAATCCAATCATCTCATTCCCTTGCTTCAATCTATCTATTGGCCCTCTCTAGCCCTTATTATAAAAACTCCTCACTATTTCCTACAAGACATGCATGCTATGTTTCCTACTGGCTTAGAAAAATTAATCTCTTATGAAACATCAATTATGCTTTGGCTACGTCTGCTTTTATTTTCTTTTTCTTTGAATTCTGAGACTGAGGCAATTTTCTCTGGGATTGTAGTCTAGCACATTTTTGGTCACTCATGTCTCGGCTTAAGTGCCATGTATTTGGAAAGAACATCTGTGACCTTCCCAGTCATACCCATCTCCCTCTTTTGCACTTGGTATCCAAGCTGCACAGAATTTTCTTGTTAATGGATATTTTATCTTCTTGATGCCAGCCTCTGACTCCTGGAGATAAATTTCATTAGTGCACCAATCATTCTTTTTCTTATACATCACTGAATTCCAATATCTTTCTAGCCAGCAATAACACAGCACATAGTAGGAGAATTCAGTAATTTGCTGACCAACAAAAGAATGGATGATTAAGTAGGTGTGTGAGTGAACCACTATAAATTTGATGAAGAAGATGCTAAGATGATGATCAGAATCCACTCCATTATGAATGCAATTCTAATAATTTGACAACAAGTAATGTATTAAAAGAATTATGGGGAAAAAAAGTTGACATTTAATAGGCAATTTCCCTACATCCTTGCCAACTGGTGGGACTGCAAATTAGTGCAAACACTCTGGAAAAGAAGTATGGAGATTCCTCACAAAAAAAAAAAAAAAAACAGGAAGGCCAGGCTCAGTGACACACGCCTGTAATCCCAGTGGTTCTGATGGCTAAGGCAGAAGGATCATGAGTTCAAAGCCAGTCTCAGCAACTTAGCCAGGAGGCTCTAAGCAACTTAGCAAGTCCCTGTCTCAAAATAAAAAATAAAAAAAAAAATGGGCTGGTGTTGAATCTCAATGGTTAAGTACCCTGGTTTTAATCCCTACTACCCCATCCCCCTACACACACACACAAAAAAAAAAAAAACCTCCAGGAAAGGAACTATCATGACCAAGCTATATCCCTGTCCTCAGTATATATCCAAAGAAACTAAAATCAGCATACTACAGTGACACAGCCACACCAATGTTTATAGCAGCACAATTCACAATAGCCAAGGTATGGAGCCAATTTAGGTGCCCTTGAACAGATAAATTGATAAAGAAAATATGATATACACATAATGGAATCTTACTCAGCCATAAAGGAGAACAAAATTATTGCATTTGCTAGTAAGTGAATGCATCTGGAGACTATCATGTTAAGTGAAACAAGCCAGCCCCCAAAAGCCAAAGGTCAAATGTTTCCTCTGATATGCAGAAGCTAATCCAAAATAAGATGGGGAGCAGAATGAGTGAGAGAATTAGGGGGCAGGGAGGGAGAGAGAATTTCATCAAAATAGAGGAAAGATCAGTAGACTAGATAAAGGGGATTGAGGTCGAGGGAAGAGGGACAGAAAAAGGGAAGAACCGTGGAATGAAGCCAAGCCGACTGAACTTTGGTATGTACATACGTGAATAGACCACAGCGAACCCCCACAGCAAATATATCCACAAGACACTAGTTTTTTTAAAAAACTTAAACTATAAATAAGCTGGAGAAGCATCAATAGAGTAGAGAGAGGGAAGCTGGGTGTGGTGAGGAGCAGGAAGCGCTGGGCCCTGAATTGGAGCACATTATATCCCATGCTTTTGTGATTATGTCAAAATGTATCCTAATGTTACAGAGAACCAAAAATAATCAATTAAACATTTTTAAATAGTAGCCAACACTGAACGCAAACTTTGCTGGTCTCAGAATACTGGTATCCACCTGTAACAGAGCTCAACAGCAGGTGGATCTTTTAATTATATGAAGTAGTAAGTAAGTATGTCTTAAAGGCCTTTAATATTCTAGGTTTATAGTGTACCTGGAAGGGAAAGAAAATAAAGGCATGTAAGACACAGTCTCCAGTATAAAGATCACCCTATGATATGTGAAATAAGGTTTCACAAATTGTTTAGCAAATTGTTCAACAGTGCAAAGTTTAAATAAATATGCAAAATTTAAATAACAACAAGGAAATGTACACATCATTAAAAAAGAAGAACTGATTCTGGGTCAGGCAAATGAACTAACCAATAAGTGTGATGGTTGAATGTGATGATCATTATTATCCAAAGTACATGTATGAAGACACGAATTGGTGTGAATATACTATGTATACAACCAGAGATATGAAAAATTCTGCTCTATATATGTAATAAGAATTGTAATGTATTCTGCTGTTATATATAAATTTTTTAAAAAGTTTAAAAAAAGAATGCAAGAGAGAAAAGGGTGCTGCCAATGGATACACACTGTTGAGGTTTATGTAGGAGGAATGTCATTAAGTCCAGGCAGTCTGGACTGTTGAGATTTCCTGATCCTTATGCAGTCTCAAGTACATAAAGGTGGAAATTTCCATTTCTTTTATTCTATCATGCACAAATATCTCCTGTGATGATCCCAAATGGCAGATGAAGTCAGGTAGGCATAGGGCATGCAGCTTGTTTGTGGAAAAACTGGGACACAGGAAATTTGTGCTTTTTATGGCTTTTACATTACCTCTTGGGGTTTCCTATCTCCTGGCCTGTTGGCAAATGACAGCAGATCTAAGGTGTTCAGATATGCTCAATTGTGGGGGAACAGGGTTTAGAAAGAATGTAACCATAAAATCATGGCATTTGAAGGTGTATGGATGAAGTTGGAGAATATAATGCTAAATGAAGTTAGCCAATTCCAAAAAACAAAATGCTGAATGTTTTCTTTGATATAAGGATACTGATTCATAATGGGGTTGCTGGTGGGGGGAGCATGGGAGGATTAGACAAATTCTAGATAGGGGAAGGAAGGGAAGGGAGTGGGCATGGGGGTAGGAAAAAAGGTAGAATGAGATGGACATCAGTATCCTAAGTACATGTATGAAGACACAAATGGTGTAACTCTACTTTGTATACAACCGGAGATATTGTGCTCTATATGTGTAATATAAAATTGTAATGAATTCTGCTGTCAGGTACCTAACAGATTAGAATAAAAAAAATTTAAAGTGAAAAAAAAGAATATAACCAGAATGACTTCCTGTCCATCACAGGAATACACTAAGTCCCCATATAGCTTTATTCCACCAGATTGAAATTTCTATACCACCCATATTCTTGACAAGGAAATGGTTACAGAGATGCAATAGTGTGGATATTTTATACCTTTAATCCAAATTTATCTTAGCATTTCTATCCCAGATGGGGATGAGTTGCACTGAATTTTCTCCTGATAGCAACCAAAACCTTGGGTCCCAGAGACACTGTACCCAGAAAAGGGTAGGTGTCCACAGTTCTAGGATCAGAGCCCAATTTTACTGTCTTAGAAGGCTTCTGCTGACCCTTTCGTCTTTGCAAATCTGAGTCTACCAGCTAAATCCAGGAAAAAAAGTGTAGATGATTCATAGCATTAGTCACAGTTTATTGATAATTTTTATCAAATATTTGGAGAATGATTAGAAGGATGCATGGATGGATGATTGGATGGATGGGTGGATGGATACACTTGCAACATGGCCTGTGAATAGATATAGTATCTGTTAAATGATTCTTAAATATTGTCCCCTAAGCTACAAAGCCTATTCACTGAAAAACTGTTCAACATCTTTAGTCATTAGAGAAGGTCAATCAAAACTACTCTAAGATATCATCTCACTCTAGTGAGAATGGCAATTGTCAAGAATATAAGCAATAATGAATGTTGGTGAGGATTTTGGGGAAAAAGTACACTCATACATTACTAGTGGAAATGCAAATTGGTTCAACCATTATTAAAAGTGGTATGAGATTCCTCAGAAAACTTGAAATAGAATCACTATTTTACCTGGCTATCCCACTCCTTGGTTTATATCTGAAGGACTTAAAGTCAGCATATTATAGTGATGTAGCCACATCAATATTTATAGCAGCTCAACTCACAATATCTAAACTACTGAACCAACGTAGGTGCCCTTCATCAGATGAATATATAAAGAANATATATATATATATATATATATATATATATATATATATATATATAACTCAACCTTAAAGAAGAACAAAATTTGCCAGTAAATGAATGTAGCTGGAAAATACTATGCTGAGCAAAATGAGCCAATCCTCCCAAAACCAGAGACTGAATGTTTATCTGATATGTGGATGCTAAATCACAGTAAGGTAAGGGAGAGGCTGGAGAATAGAGTTACTTTGGATTAGGTAGAGGGAAGAGAAGGGAGGGAAGGGGGTAAGAAGGATAGTAGAATGGATCAGAGATTATTACCCTATGTACAGATATAACTATATGACCGGTGGGATTCTATATCATGTATAACCAGAACAATGAAAAGTATACTCCATCTATGTATGATGTATCAAATTTCATTCTACTGCCATATATAACTAATGGGAACAAATAAAATAAGGGAAAAAGAAAGTAAGGGTAAGGCCTTTGAACAGATATTGACGTAGCTAAGATATGGGTTTAATAATAGATCACCACTACTGCCTTTGTTGATCCTGAGTGAAATAATTATCTGTGAACCTGAGACTCTATATTTTCAAAAAAGTAGAATTATACATTTACTTTCCAAATTTAAGAGCAATGATTAGATCATGTATACAACAATCCATTTCTTTTTATTTCCTGACTGATGTAATTCTTCCACACCATGGTCTTACAACAGGATTATTGTTTGTTGGTTATTTGGCTTTATTTTTGTTTTCCCAGGCCTAAGATTGTATTAGAATATCTGATGCTTTTATCTACACATTATATTTGTTGAGCTGGTAATTTTTCTTTCTAACTCTGACTTCTGCTGGGGAGAGGAAACCAGACAAAGCCCTACAGTAAGGCTGTTGTTTCCTAATACCTACAACAACATCTGCTTCTTGGCATAATACATCATGATTAAATTTGAAAATATTTTAAGTTATTACCTATTCTTTGTATTGTGAGATTCGTTTTGGAAAAATATTCCCACTCAACACTATTTACTTTCTATCAGAAAGAACTGCAAAATCATTGAAGGTAGTTAATACTCATTTATTTAAAAGCTAAGATTCTCTGTCCTCGGACATCTTTCTCCACTTTGCATGAATCTGTGACTCAGTCTCTCTCCTTCTCATTTGTTTCAGCCATGGAAGAACTCAGAACTTCCTGGAGAAGAGCATCCATATCTTGTAGGAGAGAAATGGAATGGACAGTTTGTTATCAGAGAAGAAGGGAGAGAGTATAACATTTAGATAAGCATCTGTGGCAGGCTCTGTGCAAATCAGAGATTTGTGGAAATGATCACATTCCTATAGCCTGCCTTTTCTCCACAGCATGTTCTGCTCATTAACTCATTAATCTTTGTACCACCCCTGCAGCGAAGGTAACTATTATTAGCTTGGGTTTGTAGATGGAGAAATAGAGCTAAAGTACAGTGAAGTTCAGCCACTTGCCCAAGATCACAGTGGGAGATGTTGTTGGGAGTGGGATCCGAGCCCAGAAGTCTTGTCTCCCAAGTGCCAGCTCAAACTTGGAGACACCTCCCACTCGGCCCATTAGCATAATGGTTAAGGGAAGCTGTCATTTTATTTCTTGGAGTTGCATTCACCTAAGCTACTGAACTCTCCTGAACACACATACAGTTGAGTTGTTCTAACATTTACACTGCCAAATGTCTGCATAATTCCTCTCTTCTCCTTGCCTAGCTGTCAGCAGCTGCCCTGCCTGACAGAATGCACCCACTTGGTCAGGAAAATGTATTTTGGAAAAAAAAAATACCATTACTTTTCAGCCCAGTGCTACAAAAGAAACATGATATTGTCACTCAGTGAAACAACACATTTTTTTTTCCAAAAGAAAGGCATATTATATTATTTTTACCCACGGACCCTCTCTATGCATCCTACCCCCAAGAGCAAATAACATTTTACTTTGTCACCATGATAGTGGCAATAAAAATGATCTGACAGTGGAAATGTTTGGCCTGATCAACTAGTAACCCCTGATTTGATTTCAGGAGACCTGTGGAAAGGTAGATGGAGGATACTAATGTGGTCTGTTTTCCCCACATGCCTCCCACTGTGCTGGACTCATTGATTATCCTATTGCTATGAGAGGGTACTGATACTCTGGTTATTAGTGGAGAAAATATAATCACAGAGGTAAAATGGCCCCAGGTCACTCAGCTTCCAGTCAGAGCCAAGATTTGAGCCTACTTCTATGTGACTCAAAATCACATTGCATCTATATATGGGAATAAGACTGTATTAATGGAGGGGAGAAGCACTGGGGAGTGATATTGGCCAAATTATATTGTTATGTTGTATGCACGTGTGAATATGTAACAACAAATCCCATCATTATGTACAACTATAATTCACCCATAAAAAAATGGAAAAAAAAAGAAAATGTAATTTTTATTTTAGGAACACAACTGGAGGCAAATAAAATATACCCATCTCAGGCTATTATTAGGAAGGATATTTAAAATTGTTTAGGGGAAAACACTATATGGAACTCACTATTTGGAACTTTCTCCAGATGGAAACAGTAGAGAATGGAGCTTTCTGTTAACTTTTAGAGAGCAAAACTGAATCACCTGAGCCCATGTCATGAATCCCTTGAAAATAAAATAGCTTCCTGTACAATTAAAAAAGTAAAAATGTATCAATAACATTTACTCTTATTTTAGTTGAACTTGACTAATAGAATGTTTTACTTTGTGGGGAGGGGAGAGCCTTGCATTAGAAATCATTTGCAGAGCATGAGCAGGTGACTGTCCAGCATTCATAGGATTTCACTGAAGTGTACATAGTGGTCTATGTCAGACTGTGATCATTTATTCCTGAGATAGAAAGACAGTGCTCTATGAGTGAGCTATGCCAGCCAAGGCTAACGAATGAAATAATGCAAAGACTGGAGATGTTGGGGGGAATTAATGATGGGGTCTATTAGAATTAAAGATCCAAGCAGACAAATGTATATTGATTAGCTCACATGTGCAAAGCAATGTGATAGATCATCTCTTCACTCATTGATGCTGAAACAAAGCTCAGAGTTCAGATGTGACTGGCTTAGTCCCTAAGCCAATTTGTGACCTAGCTAAGGTTGAGTCCAATTTTTTCTTACTCCTTAACATAATTGTCACCAGGTATCAAATACCTAAGCTTTCTGTAAATTCTGCCACCTAATCTAAACATCCTTCCTTTCTCTGTCTTCTCTGTTTTGCCCATAAGCCCTTTTACAGAGGAAAGATAATCAGTACCTCCTGAGAAATTGTTTTTAACTTCATATTTATACTTTGTTGGAAAAACTAAATGTGGTGCTGTTTAGAATTTTATTTAAAATATATACACGGTTTAATATTTAAATATCAAAATATAAATCTGGTTTCATACTTAAATAGGAAAAACACCAATAGAATCATAACCTGGTTAAGAAATGTCTCTTCCAATACCTCAAAAGCTCTTGTGTCACCCTTTCTTTTCCTGATGAATTATCCATTATCCTAACATGTAGAATAATACCACCTCTTCCTTCCTCAAAAACCCAAAGCTGAACAAAGTGATAAGACACTAAAAAACTCACATGAGTCAATTCCTCGTGCAAGAGTTAAAAATAAACCTATATTGTTCAGAAATGTACATGTAGGAGCAAAACTGTAAAGAAAAATGAGGAAAGGAGTGATTTTTTAATAATGTAAACCAAAACCTCATTCCTGTGCCTGAAATTCTTCAGTAATTTTCCATTACACATAAAAAAGAAAAAAAAACATTTTGTTACCCAAATTCAAAAGCATGAACAGCACCTGACACTGACCACCTCTCTGACTTGACCTCAGGGCATATTCCCCCTTGGCCTCTGTCTTCCAAACACAACAACTTCAGCCTGTTCCAAGAACAGACTACGCTTACTTGGGTCTTTGGGCCTTTTCCAAGCCACTTTCTCATGCTGACACTTTGTCACCTACATGTCAGTTTAATGTTTCTTTCCTCCTCTCCCCCTCCAACCTAAATCAGCAAGAATTTACTTTGTTTTATCACAGTACTTACCACCATTTAATATTTTGTATTGATTGGCTTATTTGTTTGGTTACTTCTATCTGTCTCTATTACAGTCTAATTTCCATGAGGAAAAAAAAAAAAACACCTGTGTTTTGTTTGATGCTGTCTCTTTAGCAACCAAAAAGATGCCTGGCACAGTCTATGCTGAATCAACAATAGTTGAATGAATCAGTCAAAGAGCAAACCGTTCTCTGCTTAGGCAGGGACCAAACACCAAGAATACATCAATGTTTCTTAGCAGATTTCTGAGCTTGTGTCCAGTAGAAAGAACAAGACAGATGAAGAGAAGAAAGCAAACCCAGTGGAAGAAATTTTGCTCCAGTGTCTGGGGTGTGAACTCCCATCTGAAGACTAAAACTCATGCATAGGAAGTGATGATTTCTACCAACTTCTCATGACTTTCCACCCCACCTCACCTCCCTGATCATGGAAAGAAGTTTTTGATTCAACCATTTCCTGCCTGTTCTAACCCTCCTCACACACTATAACAGAAAAAAGAATCAAGAACTCAGCCACAACAACCTGGGACTTTTGGAGATTCATCCTTCTCTGTGTCCAGTCTTAACTTATGCCACAGCTATCATCCAGCTGTGTTATCAATGGACCACAGGTCCCATTCAGGGTCAGGTGACCCTGTGAAGCAGAAATAATATGTCACAAAGATACAGTGTAATAAAAGATGTGTGCAAAGCTTGGCTGCCAAGCCAGCTTTTCTAAATAACATTCTGATTGCATTCGATGCCTCAGCAACCCCACTTTTCTTGCTGCCCAGGCACTCCGCAGCCAATATATGCACAGGATGATGAAAAGCCCAGGGACCCACTGGGCAAAAGCCAAATCACATATCGGCAACATCGGCACAAGGGCATATAAAGCAATCCTGTTAAATATTTAGATGTGTAGGGTCCCACAGCGTGACACACACTCATCTAAAACCATACTTTTGTTAACCAGGAGCCTTGAGATTATAACCAGTATCATATTGTGCCTTTTAAAGGGGAGTGAGGCTAATAAGGATTTTGCATATTGACCTATGGGATTTAAATCATCACCATCAAATCACATGCCGGTCTGGGACGAGGCTCATTGAATCACAGTATTAAATCCTATGCATTTGCATTTTACATTTTGTTGTTGTTGTTACTGAAGATTGCTTTCACAAGCTTTATATTGTTTGATGCTCAAAACAAAAAATCAGGGAGATAATAAATTTATTAACTACCATTATTTTGTGTACCTACTGTAGTCCCAAAATACATATGCATTATGGGAAACAGAATAGCCTTCAACTTGGGGAAGAGGATACCTGTGGAAATTGACAGATGCTATCTCCTGGAGGGAAGCTGTAATAGAAATGAACATCAGGTGAATATCTAAGATAAAAGTAGAGTTTAACTGCCAGAACAACTAACTTGCTTTATGCCTGTTATCATCAAGAAACAGTCCTGGGTTTGAGGCTTAAGACTAACCACCCAGAGTCAGAGCACAAATGAGATAGAACATTTCAATAAAAGAATAATTACACATGAACTATTAACTATGAATGCCCTCTGAGTGATCCATAACATAAGGATATAAGTAAGAGGTTGGGGAAAAAAGTAGGCTAGTAGGACTTAAGAAACAATTGCAATTTGGGCCAATATTTGAAGAAAAGGGTGTTTATAAAGATGAAAATGTCAATGAGTCAGTGCATGTGAGCATGTGTGAAAGTGCTTTCTGAGTTGAAGACTTGCTTTTCACATGGAGAATAATATGAGTTCTCAAGGATTATAAGGCTAACCAATTGGACCCCAAACATATTATGACCTCCTCTATTATAAAATGTGACCTCCAAATAAAGGACATGATCTGTCCAATAAACAGAGAGCAAGTACTGGGAAGGGAGTGCTTCTCTTAATAACATCCGAATACCAACATGTGTGCAGACAAGATAGTTCAATTAAGGAGGTTGAAAGCAGGAGTTGTTCAGAGCACACAGGCGATGCATCTGTAGAAGTCAGCAAGGGGATTCCAGGAAGAAGAGCACATATCATAGAAGAAGCAAAAGAGCTGCCATCTTCCTACTTGTGGCAAGAACTACCCAGGGAACATGGTAGCATCCTCATCTTTCTACTTGGGTGAGACAGTAAGAAAGAGAGATTACAATTCACAACCCCACCAAGAGTGAGCACTTTAAGGAGTACAGAAGAAAGCGTCAGCGCTAAGCAGAAGAATTTAGATCTTCCCTCTGTTCTACCCACAGGAGTGGGTCATGAGACTGCACTTGTGATAAGTCCCCCGAGGGCCCTGGAGCTGAGGCTTCTGTGAAGGCTCTGTCCTGACCAACCAGAACTCCACTGAAGCCTGGAACACATTGGTCCTCCTGCATCTTCCAGGCTCTGCACTTGATCACAGTCACCTGTTTCAGGAGGTGCTTGCCCAAGGTCAAAGCAGAGGTTAAAAAGTATCTCAGAAATGACAATCACAGATTTGAACTTGATATTAAGTCTCAAGTGTAAGTACATTTCATCAGTCTTTTCTATTCTTCCTTTATTTTTTCTCCAGTTTACTTTAATGGATCTTAAATATATCTGAAAGATCAGTCAAAATTATTAAGGGTAAGTATATTAGGCTTTATTGAATCTAATTGGAACTTTCATTGTTCAAAGCAAGTAGAAGTTAATTAGTTATAGTTCTGAAATGTCTCTTCATGAACTGTATAAAGCAATACTTTGAAGAAAAGGAATACTGTTTACCATCATAGCTAACCATCAGGGACAATTTGTCACAAGGTCTTCCTTTGAAGAGAAATTCTCAGATAACCTCATCTCTTATTTTATTGATAAGATACCCAGAATAAGAAGGGCTCATGTAAATAAGTATGGCACTTTTACTGTGTCCTGCTGTAACATCAGAGAAACAGATCTAGCACATGGGCACTAAGAGGAAGGAAAATAAAACTTGGGAAAATCTGAACCAACAATCCAGCCACATGTCACTAAAGAAATTCTTCATCAAGAATGAGAACATGTGGTCTCAGAATGTGAGTCTCTGCTTATCAGCCATGACCCTCTCAAGACCTTTGCTCTTCTAGCTATTAGATGTGGTGGCGACCACCACCTGCATATAGTCTTCAGTTCATCTCATGGAGTTGCAAGGATTAAATGTGATCATTGGGCACAATCCCTAACCCACTGTAGGAAAGTACAAAATCTATTTTAAAAAGTGAATAACATCTAAACAGTCATGGTGTGGTTATGGAAAGAGTAGCCTTTGGAGTCAGAGAAATGGGCACATATACAGTTCGCCACTGGTCTTGTTATCACCAGGGGTAAGTCATGGATTTCTCAGATCTAGCACAGGGTGTGAAGGGTATAAATAAAATGTGCATTTCCTTTCCTCTTGCTTCAAAACAGCCTATCATTCAGAACCTTCTACCTTCTTTCTGTTACAGATTTACACTTACTAAAAAATTCTACCCAAGGCCATATTGCCCACCCCACTCTTAATGGGTCATCTGTTGAAACACCTCCAAGACAGCAATATAGGGGCTGGGGATGTGGCTCAAGCGGCAGTGCACTCATCTGGCATGCGTGCGGCTGGGGTTCAATCCTCAGCACCACATACAAGCAAAGATGTTGTGCCCGCCGAAAGCTAAAAAATAAATGTTAAAATTCTCTCTCTCTCTCTCTCTTAAAAAAATTTACTTAAAAAAAAAAGACTGCAATATACAACTGCTGAAGCTTTAAGATTAAAGAAAGGCAGAACAAGAAAAAAACACAAAGAGCAATCCTAACATTCACTTTTGTGTGAATTTGAGTTTGTATATGCATGTGTGCGTCTATCTGTGTGCTTCAGTATGTTTAAAAGTGTGAAAGTTTGACTCCCATACTAACATTAGCTGAAATGAAGATCAATAGGAAGTAGTGTTTGTATGACTGGAGTATGCAGACGGTCCCAGCACCCATTCAGTGCAGCCATAACTAAGCTATTAGGGCAAAATCCCAAGTGTTAACAGAGCTCTGCCCAGAGCCCTGCAGGATACCAGACCTAAGAGATGGGGCTGGGTTAGTTAAAGAAAAAGACAAAACCTAGAATTCGATGTCATTTTTACCTGCATGGAAAACAACAACTTTCGAAGTTTCTATCATAGTATATAAAGTTCCTATTTGCTCAGACTGGCTTTCATTTTTCCTGTCTGAGGTTTTGCTGTAAACGGGTTATTCAGGAAAGGGGAAAAGAAAGAAAGAAAGAAAGAAAAATAAACACTGTTACTGTTTTCAAATTACAACAACTACTGTGGCTGTTAGTAACCCTTGATCGGTTCTGCCATGCTTCAGTAGCAATATTCTATACACTTCCTTTTCACCATAAATGCATAATATATGGGATATAATGATACACACACACACACACACACATATATTCAAAGCCTTCAAAATTGCATTTATGTGAATAGCAGTCTGCTATATAAATTTGAGGTTCGATTCTTCCAGCAAAACACACAGAAAGAGAAGAGATTCTAAAATACAGTGGTGACCATATTGTTAAAAATATTGCATCCAGTTGAAGCCCTTTCTTCTGTCTTTCTTTTCCAAGCACTGGCACAGGATAAGGCTGTTGAGTCTGTCGACTGGAAAATTCTTCCTAAAGGGCAAAATGCAACATTATGGATCACAGTCAACCAAAGGGGGAAAAATAAAGTAGAAAATTGCCCTCCATGCTGATAAAAACCCATCTGCCTCCCATGACAAGGCAGTGCCATTCTTCACAGCCTCCCATCCTGAAGACATTTAGAGGGTCATAATTTCCAATTCCTTTTTCTTTTATTTGTCTTTTTGTTGTTGTTGTTGGTGGTGGGAGAAAGCAGGTCTGAAAGGAGCTGGTTGCTGAAGACTGAGAGAAGATGGCCTGAACTAATTCATCTTGTGACCTTTCAGTGCCTTCACAGTAAGGTGATTTAATAGCACTTAATCTGTCAAAAATTTGAAGCTTTGTAATAACTGTATATTAAGCCAGTTTTTATGGAGCATTAGCTAAAGTCCTTCCAGTTTAGAAAGAAAGAAAGAAAGAAAGAAAGAAAGAAAGAAAGAAAGAAAGAAAGAAAGAAAGAAAGAAAGAAAGAAAGAAAGAAGAGAGAAAGAACACTTGCTATGTTTATCCTAATTAAACTTTCTGGGACTCTCTGATATATTCCTATGCTTTGCAATGACTGGCTGATAGGGCAGTTATGTTCCTTTATTGTAGTGCATCCCAAGGCAGACCAGACCAAAACAGCTTTGACTGGTGCAATACAGGCTCAGTCATGTTGCTGTCTCCAAAAACTGAATTGTTATTGAGGTCCATGGTGTGCCCACCACACTGGGCCCTGCGACTGCTTTGAATCCAAAGTAATTGTGATTAGTTTTATTTAGGGGTGTGTGTGTGTGTGTGTGTGTGTGTGTGTGTATGTGTGGTATAACACCAACACACAATTCTCTGACACTGACCCGGTACCCAATAGCCCAATTCTGATACCATCTACCTGGACTTGGCATCAGATCCCACAAGTTAACGGGCCAAGTCTCATAGATTGTTCCCACTTCAGACTGTAGCCACAAGTAAGATCCTCAGGTGACCCACAGCTGAATATAAATTCAGGGGATTCCATGCCACCCTCTGTAGTGTCAATTATTTATGAATGACTCATAGAACACAGGAAGGTATTTTAGCTTACTATTATTAGTTCATTATTAAAGATACAACTCAAAAACAATCAACTGGAAAAGTTACACAGGACAAAGTACAGGGTGGGTGGGTATGGAACTTCTACACCCTTTACAGACACAGAATCTTCCCAGAATCTCAGTATTCATGGAGAAGCTCTTCAAATCCTATCATTGAGAAGTTTTTGTAACCCAATCTCCAGCTCTCATCTCTACTCTGGAGGTCACCACTGAGGCTAAAATTTTCCACTCTCAGATCACGTGTTGGTCTTCCTGGTGACACTACCATCCTGAAGCTATGTAGAAGTCTCACCGTAAACCAACTCAGGACCATAAACTCAGGTATGGTAAAAAGGATTCTTTGTTAATAATGAAAGGGTTTCAGGAGGGCTGTGCTAGGGACCAGGAACAACAAAAAAAAAAAAACAAAGATATGTTGTTGTCATCGTTGTTGTTTTTAAATACGACAATTGGGCACAGTTTGTACAGTTTGGAAAAGTCATGTTAGAAATTTCACCTGGCACAGACCTAAAAGTTTCACTTTTGAAAACAGTAGTTTTGCATCCTCCTCACCAACTTGCTCATATTTCTCTACAACAGAGCTAGGTCCTTTTTTCCACATCTGTTTAATATCCTCTCCCCATCAGTCATTCCCCAGACTTGGGTCTCACTTTATCTCACACCTATACCTTCGTGTTCGGACCTCCAAATCCTTGAAACCCTTACTTCACTTCCCCTTTTCTGAGGTCCTGTGTCAGTAAGATCTTTGGCATAAGCTTAATTAGTATTGGCTATTTCCAACTGGATGGTAACTTCTATATTGTTTCTATAAGAAATAGAACATTTGAATCAGGATAAATTGAGGAAGATTTAATAGAAGAACTACTTTCAAAAGTGGTGATAGGTTATAGGGAAACCAAAAGAACAACAGGAAGGACAAGAGTAGGAGGCAGAGACGTGTATGGAGATAGGCTCCTCTAAAGGAGTTTTGATTTCTGCTAGAAGAGTAAAATTAGCTTCAGATGATACCATCAAGGTTGCTAGGTGAATAAATATCCAAAATCAGTTCTGTTTTCCTTCATGTGTTCTACACTGACTAGTCCAAACAGAAGCCATGGGCAAATGGCTCCATTGATGAAGTCCAGACTGGTCAGTCCCTGGACTGAGAGAAAGTAGAGAACAGCACTGGAAGTATAAGGACCTTGAAAGGACTTTGATAGATTGTCACTGAGACAAGGATCCAAAGGCCTATAGGTATTCCCCAAATCCAGACAGACTCGCTTCTATGGTTGCCATGTTTCAGTGCCACCTTCTGTCTGACTGGTATGGTGGAAAGGAGTTCAACAAATGTTAGCCTTGTAACACCATTGTGTTAATCATCTTTTCCTTACTGCAACAAATGCCTCAGAAAAATAAACTTAAAAAGAGAAAAGATTTATTTGGTTCATAGTTTTAGAGGATTCTTCCACATCTGATTTGTTCCATTGCTATGGGCCTCTAGCAGCATAGTTCTTCATGACTGGAGCATGAAGTGATGGAGGTCCATTCCCTTATGATTGGAAATAGAAAAAGTGAGAGGAACAAGAGTGGTTGGGGCCCCAATATTCCTTTAATGGTTATACCTCTAAAGGCTTCACCTCCCACTAGGACTCACCTCTTTAAATTTTTACCATTTCTCAATAGTATCAAGCTGGGAGCCAAGCATTAAACACTGGACCTTTAATGAATGTGTTAAGATCTAAAATATACCAATTATACACTGATGTTTCTGTTGATTTACATTTAGCAAAAAGATTAAGGATCAATAGAGGATTCAAAGTGCCAAACTCATGGGTGGAGAAGTGCCTCCTGTCTTCCAACACATTTTTCTCTAATTTCTATGATGATGCCTTTCTGGTTTTTATCCTACTACACTGCAACTGCTTGGGCTTCTTTGTGCGCTTCTTCTCCATGCATTCTTTTTTGCTATTTTCTCTTTGTCTCTGCACTTTCTTCCTAAAAGAATGTTCAATTATTTTCTTTTTTTACTTAATTATTTTCTTTTTTACTTAATTAATTTATTTATTCTAATTAGGTATATATGACAGCAGAATGCATTTTGATTCATTGTACACAGATAGAACACAACTTTTCATTTCTCTGGTCATACATGATATAGCCTTGGACCATATGGGAAGTCATACATGTACCTAGGGTAATGATGTTCATCTCATTTCACCATCTTTCCTGCCCCCATTCCCTCTCACCTCCCTCCCCTTTGCCCAAAGTTTCTCCATTCTTACCATGTTCCTTCCCATTATGGATCAGCATTTACTTATTGGAGAGTATAATTTTTAAATACTACCCATATGCTTATGTGTCCCTGAAGTTGTTTTGCTTTATTTTAATCTCAAATCAGAACTTTTTGGTAAAATCAAAGTGTGTGTGTGTTTGTGTGTGTGTGTGTGTGTGTGTGTGAATCCTTACTTAACAACTCTTATCGATTATCTCACATACTTCTTGAAACTATCTTTGTAAATAAACACCTCTTTCCTTTTCTCCTCAGTCATTGACACAATAACCAGCCATGGAGCTATTCAAACCAAAAGCAGGAGTCTTATGGTCTCTCCTGCACCCCCTCCCCGGTTTTCCCAAATGTGAAACTGTGACAAGTCCTGCAAATTCTCTCTTGCCATGGAGTACTGCATGAAGGCTTCCTACTCATTCACAACTACCTCCTGTACAAACAACCAGCATCTGTCACTGAAGACCAATAGATCCTTCTGCTTCTTTTCTTTGTTTCCTCCAAATCACACTTCAACCTCCTAATAGCATGAAAAAAGATGAATCAAATCCCACATTTTTCCTAAAGCACTCTATGAACTTATCCTTGCATTTATAATAAAATACAAATTTCTTCCTTTGTTTTATGTGACTCTAAATGATTGGGCCCTGCTACCTTCCCCAGACTAATCATTCTAACTTATCACTGTCCTTCTCACTCAGTACCTAACCTGCTAAATTCATTCCTTCCTTAAAAGCTTTATTATAGCTATTCTCCCCTTTTGTTTTTCATGAGGGATGTGCATATGTGCACGCTGGCTCTTCCACATGGCTGAGACAGCAGTTCAAATGGGACCTCCTCACTGAGGCCTTTCCTGATTGCCTCATGTACAATAGTTTCCATCTGAGTCACCTGTAAATCCCTTGCCTGGCTTGGCTCCTTCAGAGCCTATCTAAAATTACATTATTTATTATCTGTTTATAATCTTCTTACTAGAATGAAGATTTCCAAAAATCACCAATCCTTACCACCTAAATGAAGGTTAGTGCATATAAAAATTAATCAAAAAAATGTATATGTGTGTATGTGTGTGTGTGTGTGTATATATATATATATATATATATATATATATATATATATATATATAGTTATATATAGTTATATAGTTATATTTACATAATTCAGTCAGGGAGGACATATATGGGGTAGGAAGAATTATGGGAGGGGCATGGACTAGAAAAAATATTTTTTTTCCTAATAATGTGAAAATGAATAAATAAATTCACGAATAAAAGAAAATTTCTTCTTTTTCTCACTAAAAACTCTTCAATTCACTTTCTGAAGCACCTATCTCATAATAACAGTACATGAGTTGTTCATAGGTAAGATTTATTTTTCCCAAATACAATGAAAGATTTCAAAGGCTAGAGAATATATTTCATACAACTTTCATCCTCTCTCGCTTCCAGCACTTTATTTGCAACCTAAGAGTTGCTGAGTAAATAACTGTTGCAAAAATAAATGGAAGGACCCAATGGGAAGAAATGAAGGAACAATGTGCCTTTCTTTTCATATGATAAGAAACTCAACATCCAAAATAAACACCTCCTGCTTGAGCACATCTGCTCATGGCAAAGATCTTCTTCTCTATGCTTAATATTCTCCCCCTGGTGTTCTTCATTCCTTTATAGTTTTAGCCTTTTCAAAAAAAAAATCTAAGAAACAAAGAGGCACAATCTAAGCCCTCAGAGAAGCTTGGTTAAAGAGTGAGAAACAGAGGTAAAGCAGTAGATATGATTTAAGAAAGGTACTTCAGACTCCATAAATTTCCTCAGTCAGCATTAGAGCTGCTTAATATTTTATGTAGCATTGCTTGCCTAGGTGTGACATCTAGAAAACCTCACAAATGTATAAGCTTTCTCTTTTGATTTGTTTTTTTTTTTTTTT
>NW_025999990.1:25062577-25069570 GCF_001458135.2 Marmota marmota marmota | reverse complement strand
TTTTTTTTTTTTTTTTTTTTTTTTTTTTTTTTTTTTTAGAGACAGGGTCTCACTGAGTTGCTTAGCACCTTTACCATTGCTGAGGCTGGCTTTGAATTTGCGATTCTCCTGTCTTGGCTTCCTGAGTCACTGGGATTACAGCTGTGCATCTCTGAGCCGGGCTATTTCAAGTATTTTGCTACAGTGACAGAAAGCTAACCCAGGCAGGAAGGAGTAAATGGATTTAAAGAGATCTAAGATCTTTGTACTTTCAGGGAAAGAGGTAAATTAAAAAATACATGATTTGGATAACATGACTCCACAGGTCTCCAAACACTAGTGCAATGAAACAGGAAGATAGCTTGTTGCAGTTGAGGGAGTATTTTAGTAAGCTTTTTCACTGGTGTGACTAAAATATCTGACAAGAACAATCACAGAATGAAAACTTGATTTGGGGGCTCACAGTTTCAGAGGTCTTAGTCCACAGACAGCTGGCACCAGTCCTCGGGGCTCAAGGTGAGGCTGAACGTGATAGCAAAAGAGTGTGGCAGAGGAAAACAGCTCACATATGATCAAGAGGTAGAGAGAGACTCCACCAGCCAGATATAAAACATATAACCCAAAAGGCATGCTTCCAACAACCCACCTCCTTCAGCCACACTACCCACCTTCAGTTACCACTCAGTTAATCTGGTCAGGGGATTAATTCACTAATTGGATTAAGACTCTCACAATCATTTTTCCTCTAAACTTCTTGCCCTGTCTCTCACATGAGATTTCAGGGGACACCTCACATCTAAACCATAGCAGGGAGATTGTGACTATGACAGGTGCTGAACAGTGGGGTGGAGGTTTAAAAACAGAGAAAAGGGTTGAGGGGTACTAGCAGGTGCCATTCCTATAGTCCAGAAAAGCTGATCTTTCTCTCCAGCTCTTGTCTTACATTTGGAATTTCATCTCCTGGGGAAATGAATATCAGAAAAAAATCAAAATACGTTCTAGCAGAATGTACCTATGTGGAGGCAGAGGTGGTAAAAGAAGGGAACTGGGCGTTAAGAGGTTTTCATGGCTGCCCTCAAACCCAGGAGGTCACCCAGAGGTCATTCTTGGAGTTTATGAGTTGGACTGAGAAGGATTCAACAAAGAACCCAATAGAATGTTCAGCCCCATGCACCTAAATCATTGCTTCCTGCTGGAAGTTGTGGAATGTCAGGATAAACATTATGAAGTAAATATTGTGCACAATGGGGAGGGAATTATCTGTGCAATTCCCATTAATGCTAATGAGACTTTGGTGGTTAATTTCCCATGCCTTGTGCTGAAGATTTGCCCCAATTAGTTATGTCAAGCTTGTGCCACACTCCAACCAAGTTTTCACTTTGGGGAGGGGTGACAAGGGGAGTGGGTAATTGTCCTCATCATTTCTTTCAGTTTCAGATGGCGAAGGCAAGGCTGGAGACATCACGTTGTTTGCTTCTTCGGATGAACAGCTTCTGAGAAACTAGCACTTTGCCAAAACTTTTGAAACGCACAACCCCTTGGAAATCATTGTTTTCATTAGTAAGCTACCTGCTGGGGCATTCTCTTATAGGAGACGGGTTTATTTTAGTTTATTTATTTTACTCCAAAGAATAATTTCATCTCTATTCTCATTAGACCTACAGTTTGGTTTAACATCCCTATTACTTCCATGATGATGCTCCAGATAATAGGAAATTAGAGGAGATGTAGGAGTGATTTTTAGAGGAGTACAATCAGATGGATCAGTCTATAATAAGCTTTTATTCTCGTATACAAGATAGAGTTTTCTCTTTTGTTCCAAATAAATGTGCATATATCTCATTTATGGAACCTCTCTCAAATCTGCCTTATATGTTTATATTTCTCTTACTCTCCTTACTAGACTATAAGTTCACAAAGGTTGGGTCAGTGTTTTATTTATCTTTTCTTTTCCTATTAATATCTGGCAAAACAGTAGACACTTGATTCATATATATTAATTAATATAAATATGATACACAAAACAGATATGGATAGGGAGTAATATAAAATAGTTCCAAATACCCCACAGAAGTTCCCTTTAAGTCAAACCTTAGAGAACATTTTCAGAATCTAAAAAAAACTTGTTTTTAGTGTATGAAAGTACTTGGGGAGTCATTTTTTTAAAGGAAGAAATAACGGCATGTTTGAAATAAAAATTGGAGATATAAATGAAGGCAGGAAGAGGGGAGTTTTGCAGCACATTTTGGGGAAAAGAAACATGTAAATGAGCAGAGGTGACATTCATCTTGACCTGTATTCAGGTGACTGTCGAGAGGCAAAGGGGTAGTGCATCTCTACCTGGGGCCACAGTTGCATGTACTCTGGAACAGACTGCAGACTGGATAGCTCTGGGGCTGGGGGAAGGAGTTGAGAAATATGAAGTCAGGGTGCCTTTAGGCCTTCTGTATTTCAAGCATCCTTCTCATCCTCATACTTTTTTGAGAAGGAACAACTCTGAGTATATAAATACTGGTCATGAATACATAGGTACTTTCACATTTTGACAGAAAAACATCAACAGACAAAAAATATAAATCATTCCTTAGTATACATATTCTTTGTAATGAAACACCACACAGGTTAAGCATCCCTTTGAAACCAGAAGAAAGTAAATCCTAAAAATCATATTAATGAAGATAAAGAAGATAAGCAGAACTAACACATTAGTATAGTACCTCTCCTTATAAGTGTGTTTGAAACATCACTAATGCAGTCTTTAATCAATTGACAGTTGATAAATAAATACAAGTTTGAATAAATGAATGGATTTTTTTCCAAAGTATATCATGCCTAAATTGGTCTTGGAAGATATTGTGTTTTCACACCTTGACAAAGAGATTGAGAAAAGAAACTTTCCTAGAAAACAATTCATGAACATCAGTATAAGACATCCTCATGTCTTAGCCATCAAACTTCTCTTTCATGTTTTAAACATAAAACGATCTTAATTTGCCTTACTTGTAGTAATGTCAGCTAACTTGTATTAATTTCTTCCTGTGTGACAAGTGATAATGTAAGCATCATATAGGCTAATTTAACTCTCCCAATAACACTATCATGTAAGTACTATCATTATCATCATTTTACAAATATAGATATTTTGTTCTATATAATACAGAATGTAAGCCTCAGAGGGTGTTTGTAACATGCCCCAAATCACTACTCACTAAAAGGACCAGGATTTGAATCCAGGAAGCCTGGCTCCCTAGCTTGCTTGATTGCTCCTTCCTTCCTTCCTTCCTTCCTTCCTTCCTTCCTTCCTTCCTTCCTTCCTTCCTTCTTTCTTTCTAGATATAATTCTATCAAGATATAATTCATATACTGCAGTTGTATGAGAATTATATAATTACTTGTAAGCTGAAGTTCTGAACCCCAGTACCTTAGAATGTGATCATACTGGAAGATGGGGTCCTTACAAAGATGTTTAAGTTAAAATGACATCATCAGGGTGGGCCCTCATTCTTTATGACCAGTATCCTTCCTTCTAGGAAGAGGAAATCTAAGCACAGACAGCACAGAAAAAATAAGATGATGTAAAGGCAAAAGAACATGTCCATCTACAAGGCAAAAGGAGGTCTGCAATGGACTTCTTTTTTCATCACCTCAGAAGGAACCAACCCTGTTGACATCTTGATTTTAGGCTTCCAGCCTCCAGAACTCTGACAAACTAAACTGTTGTTCAAGTCATTCAGTCTATCATAATTTTATTATAGCAGTCTCAGGAAACTAATACATATTCCATATACCCTTATCTAGCAAAGGTATATAATTCAGGGTTATTTAGTATATTCATAGAGTTCTGCAACTATTGCCAAAATTAATTTTAAAATACTCATTATTCCTGCAAAACCCTACAGCCTTTAGCTCTCACTCTCCAAGTCCAGTCCCTGGCAAACACCAATCTAATTTGTTTGCCTTTATGGATTTATCTATTCTGGACAATTTCATATAAGCGAAATCATGTAACATAAGGCCTTTAGTGTCTGGATTCTTTCTGTTCAAGCCCACTTTCTTAACCATGTTCTTACTCTGCAATATTACCTTATTATCTTCCCTTTTTTATTCTTGTTTCAATCAATATGCAAAAGTTACTTTCTAACAATTACTGCTAATTCACATAAATATTCAATGGCACCCCGAAAAGGTAAACTTTCAGTAAATCACTGAGATATGTAAATGTATGAAAAAGTGAGTGGCAGTGAATTCCAGTGAAAACAATACACTGAAAAATAAGCATGTGTTACATAAAAATTAATCTTGAGCTGGGCATGGTGGTGCATGCCGGTAATCCCAGTGGCTTGGGAGGCTGAGTCAGGAGGATCACGAATTCAAAGCCAGCCTCAGCAAAAGAGAAGTCTAAGCAACTCAGTGAGACCCTGTCTCTACATAACATACAAAATAAGGCTGGAGATGTGCCTCTGTGGCTCTGAGTTCAACTTCTGATAACCAATCCCCCCCCAAAAAAAATTAATGTATAATTTTTTCCTGTGAATCACATGAATAGTCTTGTCTGCATTTTGGAGAACCTTGTGTGCCTAGAAAGCATTTCCATGATCCCCTCTGTGTTCAATGCATATTAATGATATAAAGGAGAAAAGGGAATTTAAACCACCATAAAAAAACATATTAGAAGAATACAGCCACATTAATGTTTACAGTAGCACAATTAATAATAGCCAAATTATGAAACAAGCCCAGATGCCCATCAACAGATGAATGGATGAAGAAAATGTGGTGTATGTACCCAATGGAGTTTTGCTCATTCATAAAGAAGGATGAAATCAGGGCATTTACCTGCAAATTAATGGAAATGGAGAATACCACACTACATGAAATAAACCAGACTCAGAAAATCAAGGGACAAATGTTTTCTCTCATATATGGAGTTTAGGGCAAAATAAGGGGGAAAAGTGGGGGATCAAATACTATAAAGATATAGAGAAGGTCAGCAGTGTAGAAGAAGAAGGGAATGTTAGTCACTCATTGGAAAAGCATGGCTCTGGAGACAGAAGGCAGATTAGAATGCACATCGGAGGGGCCCTGGGATCTAGGACCAAGAGGAAAGATTTTTTGTGTGTCTGAGATCCATCAGTGAACTTCAGTGTATTCTCACCACAATGTAGCTTATATAGAAAGAAATTTTTCAATTACTTTCAGAATTTGGAGGGAGGCTCCTCGCTCCATATGTGTTTTAATCAACTTTTTCCTTCCTGTGACCAAAAAAACCTGACAAGAACAATTTTAGAGGATGAAAAAGTTTATTTGGCATTCACAGTTTCAGAGATCTCAGTCTATAGATGGCCAGATCCATTCCTTGAAGCTCAGAGAGAAGCAGAACATCATGGCAGAAGTGTGTGGCAGGGGAAAGCAGCTTGGGACATCATACCAGGAAGCAGAAAAAGAGTTCTTGTCACCAAGGACAAAATACATATCTCAAGGGCAGGTCCCAAGGTGATCCACCTCTTCCAGTCATACTCTTAACACCAGGTTGTTCCCATCAGCAGATTAATGCACTGGTTAAATTAAGGCTCCCATATACTGATCACTTCTCATTTAAACTTTCTTGCAATGTCTCACACATGAGCTTTTGGGGAACACCTCATATCTAAACCATAATAGCTTGAATGTGAACTCTTTGCAGATAGACTGCATGGACAGCTATCCATGCATCTTAACTGAAGTGAATGCACAGGCAGAGAGAAGAGGTGGGAAGTTGGGGGAATGGGTCAATAACATATGAATAAAGTTGTCTAGGGGAAATGAGCATGGCATGTGTGTTTGGGGAGGTAAGGCACATGTGGTATAGCGAATGGAAAACAGATGAACTACCAAAAAAATCTGATGCATGGTTATTATAATATTTTGTTCTTCTTCCCACTTCCCTCACCCTTTGTCTTTTCAAAGTAAACCAAGTAAATCTTTGTGGAAGATCTGATGAGAACAAAAACTAACTTAGTTCATCTGATCTAAGACACAGTGTGCACCTTTGTGGAGTCACAGCCTCATTGTGGAAACAAGGCATTTACATGGAGAGAGCTGACCAGTGATTGATGCTAACAGATTCTCTCAATATTCAATACTCTAAAATAAACCTGCCTTTACAACCCAGCCCCCAGGCTTGGGGCTAATGCTCTGTGTGAAGAAACCGGATGCCAGGTTTCTTCCTGTAGGGGGCCTTCTGGACCAAGGTCAGCCTCAGATTGCAGCCTCTTCTTCACCTTGTGAAGGTCAGACTGTAGTTCAAGAGGAATCCTGGAGACATAAATTATGTAAAACAACCACTTCAGGGTGTTAAACTGAGCTGAAGTCTGAATTTAACTGCCCAGCAAATCACTGAAAAGGGACTATAGCAATATCTTTAATAGATGATATAAATAGTAAGGGCATAAAACTGCCTATTTTACTTATTTCCATTACAACAATCCCCTCCCTCAACCAGATCTGATTAGGACCCATAAACAGGCTCTCCAGCTTCAGTTTTCCTGGGCACGTGCATTTTTGTTTTTCTAAATTTCTCACCTTCGTCCACATCACCCAGACTTATCTGTTTGAGTTCCATCTGAGACTCATCCAGGAAAACCAGGAGCCATAGACATGACCTGCTATTTTTATACATGACACCTAGATTACTAAGACTTGTAAATTCCTGTGTTGGCCACCATTTCTGGCTGATATAAAGCCTATCGAAATTTAGTCTGATACTAAATTATCTTCTAAGTTCCATATCTTCACTGCCCAACCCAAATCCCACCTCTTTTGATGAGCCCAAAGTAAACAAATCTTGAAATACCTATTCTGATCATAACAGACATCCTGTGTGGTCACTTTCCAGATCCTCATTGTTTATCACCAAGACAAATGAATGAAGGTTTCCCTGAATCAAAGATCACATTTTATTTTTATTCTTCAATAGAGTGTGGCAAGAATGTCTTGGGAGGTAGTACAATGGAAAGTGGTGGTGGGGGGGGGGGG
>NW_025999990.1:24984572-25062561 GCF_001458135.2 Marmota marmota marmota | reverse complement strand
GGGGGGGGGGGGGGCAGGGATTGTTTGTGGGATATGTTAAAACTTAGAAGCTATAGAGATTCAGGCTTAAAACCAACTTTGCCATTATTCTTTCTGAACCTCAATTGCTCCTTTTGTAAAATAGGGATAATTCCAACTCCCAAATGTAAGAATTAAAATATTTGTTTTCTTGTTCTCTGTTTTGGTTTTCTTTTCCTCATGCCCATCCACGTACTTACTCCCAGATGCTGCATGATTATTGTTGACAGGCTGGGCTGCTCTTCTAAAGCCTGAAGCCATACCTGCATGCTTTCTGCCTCTTGAATTCTTCTAACAATTCATGTCCAACGCTGGCCCTGATATTTTTGTTCTTTAATCATTCTAGCTTTGTTGTCTCTGGTTGCTCATTGCACTGGATTTACCTCCTCAGTAATTCACTACTTAACAAATTTTTCACTTCCATTGTTTTTCCTTTCCCATCAAGCTCCGTTGCAGTAGGAGGTACACTTGCAGCCTGCTTTGTCTTCTTCTTTATAACAAAGCACTAGTCCCTTCATAGAAACAAAATAAATAAGTGTTGATCAACATAGACAAAAATAATACCACAATCAATAATGTTCTAAGTAGAAAATACTCAATTACAACAGTGAAGACTACAAAATATAGTAGGGTTCAAACACCCTTCTATGATGCTTTCCTCAGATTATCTTATTGAAAGAAAGCCTAAATGTATAAAAACAAAACAATAAGATATTCCCAGGAAGGGGAGACAGCTGAGTTGTTGGGATTTCTTCAGATAAAAGGCTTTGTAGAGAAAATATAATTTCTAAAGAAATCCAAATGGTTGTAGTTGCAAGCCTGCAATTAGAGACAGCTTGCAGAGTTTTGGATAATGTTATTTTCCTATAACGTGTGGTCTATCAATCAGCTGGAAATGTGTAAAATATGACTAATTCTGCAGGGACCACTTCCCCAGCTTAATCATGATGCTTCTTGGGTTCCTGTGATCCTTCCCCATCTGTGACCACACAGATAAGCACTTCTGTGAATACTTCTGCCGTCTTATGGTTTCCTGTATGTATGATTTTGTTTCTAACTAAATTTCAACTTCCTTTCAGAGAGAAACTTTTTCTATCCTCAAAAAACCTAATACAGACCTGAGAATTCAGAAAGCATGCAACACATTTTTTTTTCATTAGACTTACTAAATTTCTTCCATTCCAAATATCACCATGAAATCCAGCTTCATCTCAAAAACCCACTATCTTTTAGTAAGGAAACATGTGACAGATCACCAATAAAAATAGCAATTCCTTTTCTAAACTCCTCTAGGAAGTGAAACCATGTTGCACAGTACAGCATAACAATTTGAAATTCCGAAATACAAAGCAATGCTGCACACTTACTTAGGAGGCTCCTTCTCCACGCAGGGGCATCTGGTTACTAACAGAGGACTAATTCCTGTCCTTGGATGCCCGAGTACACCTTCTATTACACTAACTTAAATGAAAACCCCCAAGTGGAGAATTTGACCCAACAATTTATCTGACGATATGGCCATATTAGATCCTTTCAAATCCTTTAATTTGCAAAAAGTCCCAAAGTCAGTGAACCAAACAAATAGCAGCTCTCTCCCATGCTGTGTAACTTGGGTGATATTTATGGACAGGGAGAAGTTCTGTGTTCAGCAATTTCCTAATCAACTAAGAACAAATGGAGAAAGCAAATCCATGAAATAGGAAAGGGCAAGACCACCGAGCTATGACTTAAAAGGCAGCAGAGAAATGTTAGCACCATTATGCTGCTAAGCCTCCTGCCCCAGTCAAAATGCATTCAGCTGAGATGTTACAGAAGCAGGAATTCGGGGAAATGGCCTGAGGATGTCAAAGCCAGAGCCCTCTGCCAACAGCCCTATGGAAAAAGGTTCTGCAAACCAGCCTGCTCCTAGCCTCAAATATCAATAATGTGTCTCACTGAATCCATTTTTGGTGGTGATATTTAATGTGATAAAATTCATCATTAGCTGTTCCAGATAACTTTATAAATTCAAATCCAAAACAATCTTTTTAAAAAATACATACTATATGCATACCAATACCCGAAAGAGCTCTTGTAGAACCTAGAAAGCAGAGGCAGGTATGGCCTCCATCAGAAAGCATGAAATAGTTCAGAAATTGACGGTTGGTTAGGGTTTTGCTACTGCTTGTGGATGACAACTCTTCTCCTGTGTATCCATCTTGTCTCCCCTTCCACCTTCAATAGGCCTGAATCTAAAACGTTCCAGCCAGATGAACCATATAGTGTCATTGTGTTCCTGCAGCTCATCTAAAACCCTATCTTACACCATGGAATCCTCACTGTCAGGAAAATCGTCCCTAAAATATGATTTAACTGCCTCCATGCTGACCCTCAAATTGTTTCTTCTCATCTTTTTATTCATAGGAAAGAGAATAACCTGCTTACATTTTATCACTATGTTTGTGCCCACAGACTCAGAATAGAAAACTATTTCTGTTTCCAAAGAATATAATTGCAGAATTTCTGCACACAGTGAGAAGAAGGTACAATGGGAGAACATCAGTGCTCAAGGGAGTGCAGAGAAGGGCCCCTGGATTCATTTCTGTCTGTTGCTGCAAGGAGACTTTCTCCCAAAGGGTTTTGGTCATCTGCACAATGTCCATCTCTCTCCTGCTTGCAGCATGCTGGTGATGGAGAAAGATGAGAACCACAGACCCTAAATTAGTCCCTTTTCCTCTTCTTCCATTTCACACAGTTCACGAAGGACCTTTAGCCAGCAAATTAAGACAATTATGAGAAATCCAGCATTAAAGAAAAACAATTATGGAGTGAAGAAAAACTATCATATGTCAATGTCATACTCACAATATTTTAAAATTTCTTTTGAGACTTGGGTAAATTCTTTGAAGTTTATTTAGATTGGTTTGAAGCCTTCTTATTCATCTCTTTTTTTCTCTTATTGGACCTTAAATCCCAACTGTACCATTACACCCTTAGACTTTTCTATTTTTCTTACTTGATATTCTTGTCAATCAGTACATCCATTTAACAAGTTTGAGCAGTGCCCAGTTTCCTAGATTCACCATGGAAAGAAGTATCTATTGCCTATTGACCCCAAATAACTAAAACCAGATGGGGCCCATTACTTGAAATTTTCATGGACCGGGCTTGCTCACTCTTTTTGTAGAGGGTGGGGGGCAGGGAACCAAGAGAATTCATAGTCAGGCTGGCTTGGCAAATTGGTCCATCAGGCTTCTGGAACTTCAAAAAAGTATACAGGAAAAGAACACAGTACCTCGAGATGGCTTGGATCCAAGCTGTTATGCAGTTAAATATAAAAGATCCTGAAGCAGTGCTTAGCTAAGATGTGTGTTTGGGACTGATTTCCCCCTCCCCCATCCGAGGAACTAAAGATCTAAACAAAGCTAAATCAAATATTCTCATTCACTAGAATATAAAAATGAATCTCAAAAATTAAATATAAACAAATAAAGGCAGGAAATTCCCCCTCATAATAAGAATTATTTATTGTTTATTTATTTATTTTAAGGAGCTTAGGGATGGATGAAATAATATAATATTTCAATGAAAGAATTAGAAAAGTCAGCTATAGCCACAAACTAGGGTGAAGAAAGGCCAGTAAATACTGACCTATGGATCATCATATTCAACAGAGAATCCTTCTCGCCACCATGGAACCTGTGACCTCAAACCATGGTTGAAGGACTCTTGGCCACCAGGGCTAAGTGTAGTGATTCTCTACCCTTGTCATTTCTGACTTTGTGGTTGGAGGCTCTCAGTGGAGCAATGTCTGTGAAGGAAAGCTCTGATCAGAACCATGATAGGCATTTGAAAAATCTCCAGAGGAACTATAGAAGAATTTTCTAGGGAGGAAAAAAAAAAAAACTAAACTATGGGACCAAGAGAGACATGAGCTCTTTTACTCTGGCAGTTAAAGTGTTAACAAATGAAGATGACTAAGAGCCAAAGATATTCCCAGCATGAGGAAAGGAAAGAGAACAGACAAGAAGCAGGATGCATCACCACATAGTGGGGCCACGGACTCCCAACAGTAGACACGTTCCCCCTCTGAAGTATGTGGCAAGAAAGCTTCCCAACATTTACAGAAACTTTAAAATCAATTAGTGTGTTGGCTTCTGAGAAGATATTTTAACCTGTCCAGAGTAATAAAATCAGCAATGCACAGCTTTACTTTCCTCTATGAAGAGCTTGAATAAATAAGACATTTATAAAAATGAGTGGAAAATCTGAAATGAATATCCCAAGAACCATGAAAAAATAAGCTAAGATAAATTGAATTTTCTTTTGAGTCTCTAAGAGAGAGGCGGCAGTTGAGGATTTTATACATAATTTATAAGGAAAATTGTCCCGTTCACTCAGGTATACACCATATCAGTTTGTGGGAAAGATTAAGCAAGCTGTATTTTTTTTTAATTGAAATCAAATGTAGGTATGGAAGAAAATGAATTCTGACTGAGGGAGAATGCAATGAGTCACATGGTCAAAAGCTTTCTGGAGTTTATATGAGTTTTGTCTTATTTTCAAACCAAGTAACTTTGACCTTATTTATTGTTGAGTAATAAGAAAAGGCTCCAAAGAAAAGTCCTGCTTAGTGCTACAGTTTCCTCTTCTTATTTTCCATCCATCCAAGAAAACCTGGACCCTCACATAAGTAGCACATTCCTGAATGGATGCCTGGGATTTGAATAGCATCAACAAATAACTCTCTGGTTTAGCTGTCATTGTCTCCTGAAGTGTTACCATACACAATTCAGTCCTTGGCATTTTTTATCCAGAGATGACTTCTTAAATTGCAAATACTTTCAGATAGACTGTACTAATTCTCACTAAGGTGTTAATAACTTTCTGTAAGCCTCAAATTAAGAAGATTCAGGGAGGCTAGGCAAGCAAAACTATAGACTTTGAGGGAAAAAAACATACCTCAGTAATATCACAATTTTGCTAGTAGGACTTCATGATAGGTCAAGAAGATCAATATCAGCAATCTATGTAGCAAACATAAGTCATTTCCCTTGGCCTTGGTTTGTCTTGAGAGCCTTCCTGTCATCTCTCTTCTTTCAAGAAAGAACATTCTGATAGTTCTTAGACTATCTAAATTCCTGCAAGAGTTGTGGCATGAAGACATTAACCTAAAGACCACCCTCATGTGACATGTTCCCTGCTCACTATTTCCTAGGTATTCATCTTAGGGCCCCAATTAAACTGAAGTGTTAGTTGAAACCCCACAGCCTCTGCAACAAAACTGCTTCTACCAGGCAGGCTCAACGCTAATACTAAAAAATAAAGAAAAAAGAAATGTTACAGTGTTTGAGTTTCCAAACCCCATTTGCATATATTATTCCTCATTTACATAAACCAAAAAGGAAATTAAACAAGGAAGCATTTTTCTACCAGGTTTAAAGAGTTGGAAATAACCATTGAGATGAGAGTCACTACTACCTTCTGTTAAAAATTACTCCATGTGAGGCACTTTTAGTCACTCTTTCAAGTACATTATATAATAGCTAATTTAGTTATTTCTACAGCTCTATTAGGTATCCACTATTATTATTCCCATTTTGTGAATGATACAACTATGGCTTTAAGAATTAAAGCTACTTTCTCAAGATCACACAGGAAGTAAATGGCAGAAATTACGGCTCAAAGCCAGTTCTGTTGAATCAAAACTCAATGCACTTAACTGCTGCTACTCTAAACAGGTCTTCAAGTATGCAATTTTTTTTTCCCCCACGGTCATACTGTCATACTTCCTCCTTGGAAAGTTGTAGACTACTTATGGATCTAGCTCTTCATCAAATGCACTTTAAACATCACCTGATATTTATGGAAATGAAGACAATTTTGCTAAGGAACATAATGTTATGATATACGTTTCTGTATCTAAAACTTCAACAATTCCTGGATCCTCACCTGAAGACTCTGCTTTACAATGGAAATTTCCTATGGATCTCTTGGATAGTTTCAAAATATTGTATCGGCAAGAAACGAAATGGATTAAATGGTCCACTCGAAGCTTATGAGAATTTTAGACTTTCCAACTTCCAGCAAAAGAACATACAGTGTGAGCATAGGGTAAATTCCAATCCAATTCAGATCCTCCTATATTTATTGCCAGAATCACTTTACTGAAGAGTTAGAGAATTCTTTCTTCTGGTAACTTCTAAGAATATGACAATGACTGAATACAACTCTGAGCACACTTGGCTTTTAGACTTCTCTCTGAGTGCGATTTCTTTGACAAAGTAAAGACACATCAACAAATATAAGAAAAGCCACTTACTTAACACTGATGGTTGTTCTTCATAGCTCAGTCCTGCATTATACACTACACTAACTTGGTTAAAGAAGAAAAAGCTGGATTTGATTCATATTTTTTACTTTAGAGACATCAAATAATCATTTTTAATGAAATTGCCAGGTAAGGAGCTGATCTTGGTCCATGTTCTACGTCTTGAAGTTTCTGAAGGAGACAGTTTAGGTTCTGCTGCAGTACCTTGCTCAGATGGGCAAAGTCACATGCAGCCTTTTCTGTCCTTTGGTTTGTATAAGAGTAAGACTTTTCATGCAAACACTCAAATAGAAATTTGTAGGTTGTCTATAAAGTAACCCAAGATTTCTCCAAAGTAAGAAAATTATCTTCATAGCACCAAAGTGAGGGAAGGAAACTGGAAATTATTTCATTAAATTATCTCCATCCTCTGATTTAAGCACTCAACTCAACTGGTTGGTTCTATGTAAATTTATTTACAGAGTTGGCTGATTTTCCTTAGATGAAATAAAGTGCTTCCCCATATTTTTCTGTTAATAACATTATATAATAATAATAATAATAATAATAATAATAATAATAATACAAGGAGAACATTTTACAGATATAATGACAGTGGCCCTCCAGGGTCTAACAGTGTTTCTCAAAATGTGACACTAAAATCCTTCACATGAGAACCACCAATGAGGGTGGTATTGGGGGGGGAAATCCTTATTCAAGACAGATTCCTGGGCTACCCTCAGAGCTACTGAGTTAAGCTGTACAGTACAAGCATGCACAACAGATTGCAGCAGTGAATATTTTGCATTAAAGTATGAGAATTACTAGCCAATTTCCTCAGATACCAGGAAAATGAGGTGCTTGTAGAGGATAGGGAGGCCTGGGTTGGAGAAAAGTGTAATAACCACAGGGGAATGAGCTAAGCAAGGGCCTCCAGACCAGGCCTCCTAAATTGCTTTGGCTCTTATGTAACAGAGGGGCCCAAGAATTTAGTGATGAAACCTGTGAACAAGGATCCCCTTTATGTAGTACAAGGGTCCATGAGAGTCTGTGTCTTTAGGAGCAAGGATTGTGAAGCGAAGACAAGAAGAAGAATCACAGTCCAACCCATTGCTCAGCTCTCCTCCTCCTGGAGTCTCCCCACAGAAAAGGCAGCAGCATGATGCCAAGAAGATGATTTTGCAGTCAGGAAGCTTCTGCCCCACATTTGGGACTCTGGAGGGAGATCACCTAACAGCCTTCCCAAATTGGCTCAACTGTCCATGATAAGATGTACTAACTGACACAGTGGGCTCAGTCACAAGGAGACCTGTGGAATGGTGTCCTGTGTTTCCTCTCTGCCAGGGAGGACACAAAGACAACTGAGTTGAGAATAGTGGGCTGGTCCTCAGTCCATTCCAGTATGAGGCATCTTCCCCTATTCTGGCAGCTGAGGCCAGAAATCCTTGTACTTAAAAAAAAATATATGTCAAAATATACTCTATTGTCATGTATAACTGAAAAGAAAAAATAAACTAAAAAAATGTGATGATATATATAAAGCCTTGATCTAAGTGCCAATATGAAAAGTAGCTAATGGCACAAATTATATGAAACAACTTTGAGTGTCTTAATCCTGAATAAATGAAATGTATGGAGTTAATAGAGAAAGGATTGTGGTTCCAAGAAAATTCAAAATTGCTATTGAACTCGGTTTGCACTGGTTTATAGATTAAGCTCCATAAACCCTAGAAGTTCCGCTGAACCCCCCATTTCTACAACCTATTTGTCCACTGTATAGAGGTGGGGACCTTGGAGACAAACCTCCACTTTATTACAACCCACTGAGTCCACTTCAAGCTATAATTTGCTAAATCAGAGTTTCTCAACTAAGAAAGGGTCTGAAAAATGCTTTCCTAGAAGATTAAAATTAAAAGGTTACCAAGAAAGGTAATAATATTCTAAGATATCTCCTGGGCCCAAATAGCCTTAAAACCGAGAGCTATTGTCAAACTGGCAATTTCTTTCCTGTTTAATTTACTAAGTGGAATTGCGATCTCAAAATATGCTTTGACTGTGTGCAGAAATTTAGAATGCTTGTTGGTCTTGATCTGTCTCCAATAAAGAACAGGACACTGCATTGACTCCAAGGGTTTACAACAAAAACCCACTGAATCCCTGGGTTCCCTGAGTGCTGCCTTGTCACAAGCACAGTAAATTGCCTCACAATGCACTAATACTTCGAATTAATGTCAGCACCAATTCTTATCTGCCAGAAACTGATAAAACGATCAATAGCAGGTTTTGTGTATTTGTTTCCAAGGAGATAATGATGTGCTCAGGGTTATTGGGAAGGCCTCCTACTCTCCGGGGAAGAGCAAAGACTATAGAACAAATGTCTTGAAAATAACCACTGCCTGCTCCTGGTGACCTTGGAGAAGGTCTTATTTTTTTTGTCCAAAGTTTCTCATCTGTAAAATGGGAAGGATGATAGCAAACCCATTCTTCTAAAACATTTCAAATATAAAGTCCTAGAGTCATAGAGGACAACAGGGTTCATAATCCATTAATAACTATGATTTGGACATTTCAAATTAACTCCAGATTTCCATGCACTCCAACAGTGTATGTTACAGTTATCACTATACTAAGAGGTGAGTGGTAACTATGAAATATTAAAATTGGCTCATCTTGAGATTCAGGGCAATATCTTAATCACTTTTTTTACAGGGTACCAATACAATATCTGCATAACTTAGAGACTCATTTATTATTCATAATTTATTAAATGAATGAAAGAATAAAATACACTAATGAATAGATTCATAAGTGAAGGCATTAAGCCATTTAAAGCTCCATTCTCAAATCAAGAATCCTTTATAAAATATCCATAAGAGGATTCCCATGCCTTGAAATGAATGTACCAAGGGAGATAGCCAGGATGGCCAAGGGGATATAGGGACAATGTCACCCCATATTACATTCCAGTAGTAATGGAGCAAGAATTGCATATATGTTTGATTTGTCATTATATCATATTGTCATACAAAGACTATGGTCAAACAGAGCTCTCAAATATTTTCCAGATGGTATGGATTCAATTCAGGTAAATTCCAAGTATTTTTTGAGTCCAGAAGCAAAAAATTTTTATGAATCTCTGATAAATATTGATATGTCAGTTTGGACCCATTTTTTTACTTTGTATTAATATATAATATAGAGACACAAAAGGGTAAAATTAAGTATCTACCTTAATAACTTCATATTAAAGACAAGCATTGTAACTAGCACTGAAATATAAAATAAAATGTCACCAGTGTCCCAGAAGCTCCTTTCTGTGCCTTCTTTCCCATGTCCCACTATACCCCCACCAAGGGCAACCACTGCCCTAAGTTCTAAAAGTGTTCATTAGCTCAGCCAGCTTTCAATTTTTGTGTCCATAGGGTAATACTGAATAGTATTCTTTCTTTCCCTTACTTTTTAATCATTCCCATTGCTGGTATAATATTCCATTGTGTGAATGAGCCCTAATGTATTGTCCATGCTACTGTTGATAAATCTTTCAATAATTTCTCTTTTGGGGTTATTAGTGACAGTGCTATGAACATCTTGCAGATGCCTTTATGAGTACAGGTTGAGCATCCCTGACCTGAAAATCCCAAATCCAGATTGTTCCCAACTCCAAAACTTTTTGAGTACCCACAGAATGCCACAAGGGGAAAAATGTCACACTTCCCTCACATGATGGGTCACAACCAAAGCACAGAGGTGCTAAAAATATTGCATAAAATTACATTCAGGCCATATGCATTAGGTGTATGTGAAACATAAATGAATCCTGTGTTTAGACTTGAGTCCCCTCCCCAAGATATCTTATTATATGTATACAAATATCCAAAGTCTGAAAAAACATTACAAAACCTAATACACTGTTGTTCATAAACATTTCAGATCCATGATATGCAACCTTTATATATTTAGCTTTCTATTATGTTACCAAGGAAAGTTTCTTGAGATTAATTCAGTCCTGTAGCTCCATTTCCAAACATATTTAGATCTGCCAACCTTTGTCTTCACAGCTCCTGATGTAACCTCAGTCACCATGTGAAATATAGCAATGGATGCAAACTCATCTCTGCCTTCCTAACCCATGCTGTACCCAACCAAGATGGTTGTCTTTTTTTAAAATGTAAATAAGATTATTCCCCACCACAGCTTAAAACTCACCCGTGATGGGCTGGGATTGTGGCTCAGTGGCAGAACGCCAGGATTGCACATGTGAGGCATTGGGTTCCATCCTCAGCACCACATAAAAAAATAAATAAACAAAATAAAGATATTTGAAAAAAATCACCAGTTGTTTTCCATTAAAATTAAAATAAACACTGCATACCAGGTTCTATAAGACCCTAAAAGAATTTGCTTATATCTCTGAGTTGATTGTGAATTATTTTCTTCTCCTTGCTCACTGTGCTGCACACTGACCTTCCTGCAGGTTCCAAGTATGCTAAACATATTCCTTTTTCCCATAATGTACCTGCCCCAGAATCTTTACATGGGGTTCTTTTATTCATTTAGGACTCATATCAATGTCATCTCTTCAGAGAGACCTTTCCTGATGCCCCTAACTAAAATAGCTGCTCCCTCTAGATCTTTTCCATCTGTGGCCTAATATTTCTCTTATCTGTTTGGTTGCTTACCTACTTACCTCCATTGTTAATACCAGTTTTATTGAGATGTAATTTTTATGACATAGAGTTTACACCTTTAATGTGTGTACAATACATTGGGTTGTAATATATTCACAAAGTTATGCACACATGGGTAATATCTAAGTCAAGAGCATTGTCATCCCGCAGAAGAAGCCCTGTACCCATGAGCAGTCATCTCCATCCACTTCAGTCTCTGGCAACCACTAATCTCACTAATCTACTCTGTCTCTATGGATTTGACTCTTCTGGACATGTAATAAAAATAGAATCACGCAATATGTGCCTTTGTGTCCTACTTCTTTCACTTAGCATATTGTTTTCAAGGTTCATCATAGTGTAGCATGGGTCAGTATTTTATTTCTTTCCTTTTCCTAACCATATCCTGGTGTTTACTCATTCTTTTTCTTTCTTTTGACTTTTCTACATAATGCCACTATGAATGATTGTTTTACATGTGTTTGCATGGATGTATGCTTTTATTTCTCTTGAATGTATATCCAGGAGTGGATAACTGTCTTTGATATTAGAATTCCATCTCATCTCTGGGAGATCAAATGCTGTTGCTACCAGCATGTTATAGAGACTCCACCTATTTTTGTTAACTAACACATGATCTCAAAGCAAGATAAAACAAAATAGATTACCTTTTACAGTTTATCTTAATAACCTGCCTAACAAAGATTACTTAGTGATCTGCTGGTTTCCTTTCCTAATTTTCACATTAAACAGCACAAACTGAGAATTAGGGGTTGATAGAGATATTTGAACTTAATACACAGTATAATCTGGAGGAAGGAGCAAAGTCAAGGACAGAATATGCATACAAAAAGAAGAAAATTCAAGGAAGGTCATTTCTCCAGATGAATCGGCTTACAGGGACCCTAGTAAAGATTCCTTACAGAATAAATGCAGAAATTACTCTAGGGCAAGCGAGTCATGTCCTTTCGGATATGCTGAGACAGTTGAGAAAACAAATGAAGCAAATGACTTTGAATATTTGGGCTGCTGCTTACATCAGAACTGGAGTCAAATGTTTTTATCTTCATAGCTGTGGGAATTTATCTCGAAATCCTCTTAGAATCACATTTCTCTCTCAGCAAGGTTGTTTAAGACCATCAAAGCACAAGAATTGCCCCAGTGGAACCAGACCAATGGTCCATCCAGCCCAGGATCTTGCCTCTGAGAGTAGCCAGTGTGGAATGGTATGAAAAAAAAAAAGGACAGAAGTTCTTACTAAAATGCACCTAATTGTGCAGTGTCAGGGCAGGGGGCTTGCAGCAATCTCTTCTGTGCCCAGCTGGTGACCAACTTCTGCCCTGAAGCAGGAGTCCTGATGGCCCTTGTAAGTCTAAGCCTGGCAAGTGTGACTGCCGGCTCCATTTCAGAGCACAATTTCCTTCCCCTTGTGTCTTTAGAAAAGAAGGTTAGATATTTACCACCCAACAAGATTGCTGCTATCACATTATGGTGGGCCATTAGAGTTAATCCATTTGCAAAGGGGAAAAGATCTTCAGGGAACTGTGGAGTTTAAGTTGAAAATCGAGATAATTTGCTGCCATTTCTTTCAAAATATTTATTTTAGTCTTAGGCCGTATTTAATTTTTTTTAAAGGGAAATACCCTATTCATTCCGCCTTGCATGGATGTGTTTCCTTAAACAAAGCTGATGTCCTTAACTGATTATTTTTGTGCATCATAAATAGGGCAGCCAGAAGCAAAGGCAAACGAGGGAAGTTTTGAAGCAGAGTGGATCCTCTGTACTCCCAGCTAACACAAAGCCTGTGTTTCCAGTATCTTAAAAGAAGAGCAAAATATTCATTCATTTATTCTTTTATTAAAAATTTAACTCAAATTCTTGGAATACTGTGGTGAATAAGGCAGATCTTATTCTTATGGCCATAGGGGTTTCTGTGCTAGTGGAATGACGGGGTAAAAAATGCAAAGAGACAAACACATACATATTTATCAATTGGAGTACAGTCCATATAAGGGAAAGAAGGAAGGTACTGAAATGGGAAATGATTTGGCACAGTTATAAGAGGGGTTTAATTTAATTTTGAAATTTAAACAGAGACTAAAAATGCAATAAAGAGTGAGAGGCAACTTGACGAGATAGAAACATATGCCAAGCCCCCTAGGCAACCATGATGCTGGGATTTAGATCTGAGCAGTGACCCATCTGAGGAGCATGTTGTCTGTGAAGAAGCATGACATGAGAGGGACCATCAAGTGAGCCAGGCAAGGCCTAGGATGTGCAGGTTTACATGTCATGGGAAAAATTCTGAATCTTATTTTCATACAATGGAATGTCTAAAACTTGAGGTCACCATTACCTATGCACTTAAGAGTTACTGAACAAGTGCCTAAGATACAGGCAGTCTTCTGTGGGACCAGCTGACCAGACTAGATGGAGACAGGCAGCAAACCATGGGAGTGATCCCCCTGAGATTCTCTGAGTGCATTCTCACCAGAGAAAGATTTCAGGGATAAGGTTGAGACTTTTAGGTCCACACAGCTGCTCCTCCTGACATCCTGTTCTATGACATGATTTGATACGCCTTTTTTCTGCTTGACCTGACCCCAACATGGGCTAATGGATCTTAGGTTTCACTTTAGGATCTCAGGTTTTGGCAAGGGTGATCCTTCCCTGCACCTTTTCCTTTGATTATTAGCCACTTAACTCAGTAGAATTTAACTCAGGGCATCTAATCCTGGCAGATCGACCCCCCTGACCCCGTGAAATCTGGTTCCCTCTGGGGTAAACAGGTACACCATGCAGAACACATTATTTTAGGCTTTGGAATTGGCAGGAAAGTAAAGTGTTGAAACAGAACTTAGGGTACAGTAGAAATAAAAACTAAGGCAGAAACTTCAGGGTCTGGAGTTCTGTTAACAAGCAGCATGACATAACCATAATAATAAAGGCTGAGTGTGTACCAAACTCCAGACCCTAAGCCTGACTCCTTCCAAGCCTCCTGAGTTTCTATGCAAAACTTTTCAATCCACATTTTACACAAGGGGAACTGAGACACAGAGATAAGATCTAACATGTTCAAGCTAGGAGATTATTGGAGCCAGGGTTTGACCGCCACTGCCCGACACTTAGAGCAGTGCTTATACCCTAAACTGACAGGAAAAAGCATGAGATAAGAAGGGGGAGATTTCACTTCCAAGAACAGTGTTGCTGTGACTTTCCATGTGACTGCAATGCTACATTCCCCAAAGCTCTGTATAAAGGACACTAAAAATTCCAACACCTCCACTTCCCAAAGACCTTAGGGTGTCTATTCCTGGTACTTATGAGAAACCAAGATATCTCTGTGTGCTTAGAAAGAAAGACAAAAAAAAAAAACAAATCACATATACTCACCAATCAAGTATTTCATGACCTCTGCATAGTGTAGAACACATTGTTAGAAAGAGAGATACCAGTGATATATCAGGTTATTCGATTCACCTGAGGTCATTTCATGTGCCCTGAATAACTTGCAATGTTGTTGGCATATGTAATCATATAAATAGGGTGAGGAACATAAGCCAGGTAAGGTAAAAGAAAACTGCTTCTGAAAGTAAAGAAAAAATAGTGCTACCAGGGCAAGACAATAGAAATAGGAAAAATGTTGGGCCTGGAAAATTAGGTGGGCCTGAGAGGAAAGTGAACACTAACTTCTAAGTGAAAAATTTTCAAAATATATATTCACTAATGTTCAGATGGCTGTAATTAAATGACTGAGACCCAGGAAAAATTTCAAGCTGCACAGACACACATAAGCAGCCCATGCTGTCTGTCCTTCTAATCATTAGGTTTTGTACTATTGCACACTAATATATACAGTAGGGCATAAGATTTGGGGGGTGGAGGCAAGAAATGGACGGAGGAAAAGCTATTCTAGGAATTTCACTTGTATGTCATTTCTTTGGGAGAACCCAGGACACCACATCCTTTTAGTAGTTGACTTCTGATGATTTTTAGAAGCCCAAACTCCATGTGCTGGTCCCTTAAGTCCCCCACTTGAAGCTCTGGGTTGGACACTGTGGCAGTTTGCCCTTGCCTGACTACAGGTGCATCTAATCACCTAGGAAGTTGTTTCAAATGTAATTTCCTAAGTTCCACCAAAGGTTGGACCAGATGAGCCTGGGCACATGAAATGGATTTCTAGAAAATCCCAATGCTTTATGGAAGTACTCTTTTGCTAATTAACCACGGGCAATGTATCATTGTAGCCTCCAGACTCACAAACTGAAATATCAAAACTTATATATTCACAGAAATGTCTCTTAAGGCACATTGACTGAAAGTGGCTAACATTTAACAGCTGATTTCCTCCAAGCTCACAGAAGAAGAGAATGCCAGAGACTATAGAAAATCATGTTCTCACCATCTCTCTGTCCTTCATGTACCTCATGTGGATCACTTAATAGGGTATTCATGGCATCAGATTCCACATTTCTTTCTGCAGGAATCAATTCTGGGCCCAATTATACAAAATCCTCCAACATATGCTCTGGAAGTGTAAAGGGAAAAGATATTTCCTGGCTTAAAGAAACTTATAAACAATAGAGAACAATTTAAGTATATGAAATAGTTAAGTAACACTATAGATGATTTAGTGACAAAATGGCTATAAATTAAAAAAATAGCAATCCGTAGATACCACCCACAAATATGTTTCTGTTTGTCTTGTTTTTTTAAGAATCATTAATTTCAAATTATAAGATTTCATATGCTAATCAAGATTTTCACCTTCTCTTGAAAATGCTGGAAGCTCTGATCCATGCTGGGGTGCCCTCTTACAGGGTAACATTGGAGCTGACTGGTGGTGGCTTCTTCTTAGCAGAGCCTGAGATATCTTACCCTACATTGTCCCCACTGCTGCCTCAGGCTGCCTGATGCCACCTTTCTTCTCATTCTTGTTTCTTGCCTGGCCTCGCTAGTGTTTGTGTCAGCAACAGAATTCGAAAGGACAGGAAAGGCACATGTGCTAAAATGTTGACATCCCAGAGGATGGTAATTCAGGTCTTGAAAGAGAATAAGGCATTGTGTATCAGGACTTTTGATTCATACAAAGAAACAGAATTTTAAATGCCCATCCCCAAATAAGAATGTTTCTTTCACCTCTCCTTGCTTCCTCTTAAAGTCAGGTCAGCCGTGTTCATTTGTAGTCCTTAAAACATGCAACTACTGCTGGGCACAGTGGCACACCCCTGTAATCCAGTGGCTTGGGAAGCTGAAGCAGGAGGATTGCAAGTTCAAAGCCAGCCACAGCAATGGCGAGGCACTAAGCAACTCACTGAGACACTATCTCTAAATAAATACAAAATAGGGCTGGAGATGTGGCTCAGTGGTTGAGTGCCCCTGAGTTCAATCCCAGTTACCCACCCCCCTCAAAAAATGCAACTAACTCTTTTCAGAGACTGTAACTTTAAAAATTCAGGAAAGAGAGGAAATGATAGGGAAAACATATTCTGGGCTTTGCTAAGCAATGAATGATAGTGAGGGGCACAGGCATTTGTTGAAAGGAGACGGCATTTATCCATCCAGAGAGTAAGCAGTTAAGTAGAAGATGCTAATTCTGAGACCTGGTGCCCTGGAGACATTTAAAATTCACAGTGGGAAGAGTGGTCAGTGGGTGCATGCCCCTCTGTGAAGCCCCTGGAAAGGAGCTGGGCAGTGGGAGACTGTCACAGGTTCTGAGCCCTAAGACATAACTGTTCTATTTGCTTTTGACAGAGTTCAATCCAATTGTAATATGATGACCTCAAAGGGGACTCTTTGATGATTAAATTTTGGAGTCAAGAACCATGTACCTACATTTTCCTTTTCATTTCCAAACCATAAAACTTAATGAGGAAATGCAAGGGCTTGTGGAAGATTAGGGTAAAAAAAAAGGGTGGTGGTGGGGGGCGGGGAGAAAAGAAAAAAAAAAAAAAAAGACTTAAAAAGAAAGAAGAAAAGCCCAGATGGTTTGATCTGAACTTTTAAAAGTTGGCTGCATCCAGTGTTGCTGAGGCCCCAGCCATTATTTTTTAATCTCTCATTGACAAGAGGAAGCTTCCCTGCAGCCTGGGATTTGGGACTTGTTATCTCCATTTTATTGGCCTCTTTGCCAAGAATAGCAGGGCCGATAAAATGCAGACTTCAGTCAGCAGGGAAAGAGGAATGGACACTGAGGCCCTGGGGACAGGAGAGAACGGCTGTTCACACTTCCCACGGGGCAGGGGAAGCTGCTTGTTTAGTAAGAGACAGTGAAAATGACTGAAGGAAAGGAGTGGCATGGCGCAGGAGAAAGAAGAAAGGGAAAGGCAGAGGAAGGAAGAAAGAGAAGCAATGAGTCAGGAAAGAAGGAGCTAGAAAGTGCCAGGCAGGCAGGCAGGGGAGGAATGGATGGAGAAGGAAGGAAGGAAGAGAGCTTCACAAACCCATCAAAATTCTGGAGAATTGTTTGAATTGCCTGTATCAAAAATCAAAAGTTATCAATCCAAACTGTTTTAAATTCTTTTTTTACTTTAACATGTGATATTTATGAAATAAAATGGAGTCGCTTCCTACCTCCTTTATAAATACAAGATGCTGTAAGACTTATCCCTATCCAACCTCCTTAGACTAGCACTAGACCCCTTTGTCACATACCACCCCTATGTGAGATCCTGATCTCTGATATTCCTTTAGGTTTTCAAATTTAGTCTGCCCATTATCATCTCTGCCACCTTCATCCTAGAATGTGACTGACTTGCTTCTCAATGAGAAACAGGGAAGGTGGGCACAGGACAATCAGGTCCTCTTCTGAAAATGTCTACCGGTACAGTTGTTATCCTTGGATGTGGAGAACCTGATTTGGAAGCTAGAGAATTAAAGGAAAGGCCGTGAAATAGCAATGGAAGAGGACATGAGCAGAATATTTCTGGAACAATCTATGAAATCCTATTTTAACTCAGGCAGGTCCAGAAACAGAGAACATTTGATGGCCTCGCACAATCATAGTTGATAACTACACACCACTGATCAGAGATGCAACTGTGAGAAACCACTTGTGTGCTGGTGGAGGAAGATGGCCACAAACATTGCTTTTCTGCTCAGCCGGACTTTCTGCAAGACTATCCCTATTGCTCTGTTGACTTGCTTTTTCAATATCCTTCCACTTCCTAAGACAGTGAATCTGGAATATTCTTTCAGTCAGGTGGCTTCTGTGAATCATGTAGTGAAGTATACACAACAAATTCTTAGTTGGCTTCTTGGCATTTGTAAGCAATGTTTCTCAAACCCCTAAACACAATTGAATAAGAGTAGGTAATGGTCAAGCAATCAGGGTAATGAGCCCCAATTAAGGTCTTGTTCAAAAGTAAAGACCACTCAGGAGTCTAGATGAGACTAACCTATAGAAGACTTAATGAGTCCCATCCAGGTCTTTTTCAAATATAAAGACCATGAGACTCACCTGCTGGAACATTCCAGCCAACTCCTTTGTCCCAGGGAGGTGGGAAAAAATGTAAGGTGTGGGTAAACCCAAGGGAAGTACAGAAGGACTAAAACTCAAAAACTAAAGAACCACCTTGAGACTTTTTTAATACCTGTTTAACAGATTTTGACTAATGATTTTGGTACTTTTTCAATGCCTATTTAACATGGATTTTGATCAATATTCACACCCCCGTCCCCCCCCCAAAAAAAACATATAAATCCCTAGGCTAGCACACAAAAATGAGTTTTTCCTGCTATCAGTTTCCCTCCCACATTGCTTTCCACTATTGTCCATGGATTTTATTCTTCATATCTGGGAGACAAAAACCCAGAAGAAAAATGGCAAAGCAGGGAATCTAGTGTCATCTCAAAACTCCAGTTTCACCATCTCTAGGAGGCAGCAGTGAAACAATTGGTTATTAATGATGATATAACAATGGCAGCCGTCTTCTAAATCACTATCCTACTATCACCTAAGCCTTCAATAGACTCCATGGTCCTCATTGTGCTTTCCTCCTCAACTCCATTGCTTCCTTATCCCTCCTTCAAATATTTTTGCCAGAACCCTTCTCAGGGTGAATCAATGATCTTCCTCTTCTTATTAATTCTCAGGGACCACATACCTCAAAGGACAAGTCACTATGAAATGATGACAGTCAACAGCAGACATCCAGCCTCACCTGCCCATCTCTGCAACACACACGTTTGCTCTTGTCAAGGACCACAGGATCTCTTAGTTTTAACCTCTCCTACTACTTCAGGTGAATAACCTTTTATTATATTTTATGGAACAAATCAGGATCCTGGAGTTTTCACGTGTCCAAATCTCTTAACAAACCTAGCTAATATCCTCTCCCCATCATCCCCTTCTGCCTCTGCTGTCCATCCTCTGTCAAGGGGACTTACTCTGCATAGCACCTCCCCTCCCCTCCCCATCTCAAGGGCTTTACTCTTCCAGGTGTCTCTATTTTGTCCTACATCATCAAGTCTCTTTTCGACAAATTGTTCACAAACATACATACAGTCTCCTACATCTTAAAATAAAAATGAAATAATATAAAATCAGCCTCCTATGACCTTGTAGTTTTCTACCAGGTATAGTATAATTACTTTGCTTTCCTTCTTATCCAAACCTGTTCACAAAATCATCTAACACACACTGTCTCTACTTCTTTATGTTTTTTTTTTTTTCTGTTTTATTATCCCATCCCGTCTGACTTCCCTCTTGTCATTCCACTGAAACTGTTCCACATGGCAGCCGCATTGACAAGATCCTTACTCGGGTGTTCTTGTCTCTTTACCTTCAAGATACCATCTTCTACTTGTTTCCCTCCCTCTTTCCTGGCTGATTCTTCCCAGCTTCTTTAGGGATTCCTCCTCCTCTTCCCAAAAGACAATTATTAGGTCTCTCTGGGAACTTGACCCCTCACCCTCTATAGTTTTTTTTTTTCCCCCTAGATCATCGTCCTTGAATCCCATAGCTTTAATTGACATTTACATTTTAATAATATCCAAATTTATATCTTCATTCTTCAGACTTCTCTGAACTCAAAGGGTCTGTCTTCAAGAAACATACACTGGTCCACTAATAGTACAGCAACACTGTCATAGTGATTTTCCTTGAAATTATAACCTCATCTATCCATTAAAAATGAGAATTAAGGTATGATCCTATCTAAGGCAAAGAACTTGCCTAGAATCTTTGAAATGTATTCTTTCTGCTTTCAAAAAGGAAAGAAGGAGTCTTGAAGAAAAATTCAAAATATAAAATGATGCAATTATTTTATTTTTAAAAAATAATTGAGGACAAATTGGAGACTAACCAGATTGGAGGGAAGTCTCTTCAGATGTGTTAAATCTCCCCAAAGATGTCAGAATTCTGTCCAACCTGAATTGTACTGCAAATTGCTACAGTTTGTTTTTCCAGCTCCCCCATACCCCCAATGGTGCACAGGCTCAGAGACTGCATTTCAATCATGAAGAACCGATAATGAACTACAACAAATTGGAACAACCGTATATTTCAATTGCTTCATAGAGCTCAGGTGAAGTTGTGCCTGCAAGAACAGAGATATGTTCCCCTATGTGGTACAATGAGTAGATGTATCACATAGGCTATTTTGGAAGTATTCCATAACCCAAATTCCCATACAGAGATTTAAGTTTATATCCAGCTGGGTAAGCAGTTTACTAAATGGTGCTTGAAGAGATCTGCTGGTAACCCTCCCCATGTCCCTGGCTAAGCACTTGGAAAGCCTTTGCTATTTCACTCCCAACCTCCCCTCAAGAATAGACCTGCTTATATATAATGATCTTCTGGATAATATTTCTCTTTGTAAATACTAAATGGCTGTTGTGACTTGATTTATTCTCTATACAAATATGGCAAAGGGCACAAAGACTTGACTTTGGTGCCACACTCTTCTTAGAAGAGTCTACTCATTTATTTATTTAACAGATACTTATTGAACATCCAGAGTCTGTTAGACACACTCTCACATCAGGATTTACTTCCAAATAAATTAAATGCCAAAAATATTTTTTCTTGCCTGCACATTTATAGATCTATATTGGTATTAATACATATGGGATGGAAAAAGTAAAGTCTATAAAAAGTATGAATGGAGTATGTGTTCACACAATTATTCAAAAAGCTAAATGTTAGCATCTTTAATTAGGAGTGTCTGCCTTGACAATGAAAGTGTGTTTGTGGATAAATCCACTCTTTCGTATTTCATGCAGAAAACCAACTTAGCAAAGGTTGCCATGTGTTAGGGGCACTATTTCAGCAAGACCACAGACATTTAGTTAAACAAATATTTAAATTTCGGCATACAGGAGTAGATCTCTATTTTTTTTTCATCCTGTAGATAGTAGCTATATTTCATGATAAACTGTGATCTCTCCCTCACATTCTCTCTCTCTCTTTCCCTCTCTCTCTCTCTCACATACACCATTTGCTTATTATTTCCCCACAGATAACCAGAGGACGGATATTTGCCGTCAAGATAGCTCATGCCTTCAGTAGCTCAGCAAGGCAGTTTACGTGATGCCTGTGATTCCATTTGTCACAGGAGCCTTTATGAGGGAACAGAAGATATAACTTTGCCTCATTTTTCATTTCCTGTTATCTCTCTGATTTCAGTCTTCAGCTGCTCTGTTTTCCTGTACCTCAACTGGAGCCGACATTATCAGAACAGCACCTGCTACCACCACTGCAGCTGGGGCTCTGTCATCAGCTCCAGGAGGAGGGTGCTCCCTTCCAGAGCAGCTGGGAACTCTGTCCCAACCAGAGCAGATCAGATCCACTGTTAGGTCTCCCTACACAGAGCAAAGTGAAGATGCTCAACTACCCAACTAAAAACTCCAAGGGAGGAATGCTTCTGGATTTGTGAAGCACTTTTAAATTTGTGGAGCACTTCCCCACTGCCCCATTTATATCTGCTTGGGTCTTCAGAGCAGCCTGTAAGACAACATGGCGGGTACAATTACACCCATTTGCACTTATATGTAGAGTATATTTTTTCATATCCCCTAAAGTCAGAAATGCTTAGGCCATGGGATACAATTCAAGGGTAAGTGGTAGAGTCAGTGAGCCAATGGTGGGGAACTAGGGCTGGAGATGTGCAAGGAAAGGCAAATGTTTTCTGGGAGACCAGAGAGAAAGCACTGTGCGACCAGAGAGAAATGGCTATGGTTTAGATATAATGTATAATTCCCCAGAATGAAGCAAAGGAAAAAGAAAAGCAGGAAAACTGTATTGCTAATAAGGGAAAAGGAGATAAAACAAATCTCTTGAAGATCATTTAAATCATATATTGTGAGGAAGAGGGGAATTTGAGGGCTTTGGATTAGCTCAGTCTATTTTTCACTGAGAATTTATTTCTCCTTTGTGGACACTGCTAAATCTATTGGTGTTTTGTAGATGCCATTCACCCTGCTTCTTGTCCTTGGTCACAGTTCTCTTGGTTATAGGTTCTCATTGATTCCCAAAATGATAAGGGGAGGTGGCATGTTGTTCAACACTTCTTAAAGCTCTCTTTTCTTTCCTCCATCACTTTCCCCTCCCATGGATACAATCCTGCTCTGGCATCTAGTATTAACTCTAATTTTGACTTTTGCTATCCAGTTCTGTGCTACAATTTGATCATTGGATGCCAGTCTTGATCATACACTCATACTTCTAAATCCTTTAGGACCAAATCTCTGGAAAATCCTTATCACTTCTAGGAGTGCTCATGTTAACCTGTCACCTGGGACACTGAAGATTTGCTAATTGTGACTTCTTAATGCTGGATGCCTATGAATCATCTCAGGAACCTAAATTTTATGTGTCATATGTTTGTCCTTCTACAACTTATTATTTTTCCTGACCATTAGGAGAATTTTCCACTTGATTCAAATCTCCAAAATGGGTATCTTGCTCAATTATACTTGTTGCCATATTCCTGAAGTATCTATCTAGTTTTACCTGCAGTAGTTGAACCTATAGTAACATTATTCACCGAAGCCCTTATTTAGCCTAAGTGGGGACCTGGGGACCTGGTTTCTGGCCCTATCTTCTTCTAGTCCTTTCAGCCTCCTGACCTCAAGCTTTTCCATTTGGTCTGAAAATTAGAGGCTAGAATAATTTCAAGATAATTCGCATTTCAGTTGTAATTTGAGAACAATGTGCTACAAAATGGGTTGGACCATGAGAGGGAAACAAATAAAGACTTACAAAAAGGCCCACTAAGGATCCATATTCACAGAGACTTGAGAAGTTCATCCTGCAGCTGCAGATGAGTGAACACAGGACAGAGTTGTATTGGGCCTAGTGGGATATCCCATCAGCTTACACCACTTGGGCTGCTATAACATAAACCCCATAGGTGGGACAGCTTATTAACAACAGAAATTTATTTCTTTTGGTTCTGGAGGATGATAAATCTAAAATCAAAGTGCTGGAAGAATCAGTAACTGGTGCAAGTCTATCTTCTCTCATGTCCTCACATGGAAGAAGGGAGGAAGGAGGTCTTTGGGATCACTAATGCCACTCATGAGGGACTCACCATCATGAGCAAATTACCTCTGAATACCCCATCTCCCAGTACTCTTTCACTGGAGGTAAGGATTTCAACTTATGAATTTTAGAGGGGCATAAATTTTCAATCTATATCACAAAACTTCTCTTTTCAGTTATCATTTTCCTTCTACAAAATGCACTGGTTCTGCTATCACACACTGTCATCCATGGTGTAAGATAAAATTTATGATTAATTGTGGTTTGATACAGTACCAAAGCTAAAGATATGTGACAACTTGCCATGAGAAAAAAAAACTAAAAGAAATGATTTTTAAATGGAGCATTTTACAAGCTGCCAGAGTCAATGGATTGATGATGAGGGAGAACTAATATGCATGGTGTTGTACCCTTAGTAAGGCAAGAGAACAGGGAGAAGGAAGATGGGGCGTGGAAGGGTTATAACTGATCCTTCCTCAGAAATAACTATAACCTTCAGAGGTGATACCCCTTCACCTGACATCCTCCCTGGAATGGAAGGGACTCTTGGATTCCAAAGGGTACAATTGATCTCCTCCAATTGCTCCATCCAAAATCACTCTTAAGCTTTTCTTGGAACATCTGATGAGTTTAGAACTAAACTCCGGTGACTTGGAGCAGTGTTTCCTCAAGTGTAAAATGCTGCAGATAATTTTAGGTGGTGCACAAGTTTGGCAAATAAAACTGAATCACAGTGAGAAAGTTATTCCCTTTTCAATTCTCTTTTGATCCGTCTGATGACACCAGGGATACATTCTTGGTCTGGAATCGTACATTTTCTTTTTAGCAAGAGAAAGCATGTCTGACGCTCAGAGGATTTGACAGGTAATAGTATACTCCTAGAAATTAATGATGTTTAATTATATAGCATTTATTTTCATTCTTACTGTCCTATTATGGTAAATACTCCACCCATATATTTTGTTTAATAAAATCAAATTTTCTTTTAAAGATAAATTTCTGAGTTAAAAAATAATAAATAGGTTTAAATTTAAAGAAATAAGTAATTGATAGTACTGGTGGTATGTGGCAATAACAAACATGGTAAAAATGTTGGTAGTGATATGGAAATGACTGGTTGCAAATACTGGCTTAGGTCATACTTCCAAACATTTCCACCAGGAGGCAGAATTCCTCTCTCCCACCTTTCCTGGCCTTTCTGCTACCTTTTTGCCTAAAATAATCATTCATTGGAAGTGTACCTTGATTGACTTGACAGTAAGTACACAACCCTCCGGTATTCTTGCATTTCATGGTGATGCTACAAGTCTCACTAAAAGCTCAGATATACCCAAGGGAATGAACAATTTAGTAGGGGAAGCCAGCAGACTTTGCCCTGACTGGAGGAAAATAGCATGGGATAGGGGAGGAAGGACATGAATGCGGGATGGGAAATATATATATGCCCCTTCTAGCCCTCTCCCCTTTAATATCTCCTATTACACAGAGGGACAGCAGGAAGGGAGAGGGAGACCACAGACCATGTATTTGGGTAATTGCTTTCTCAAAATGAAATGGCATCTTCTTTTTATTTCCCTTACTCTCACCTAATAACACCAGCATATTGTATTCCCCACACTGAAATCTGGGTGTATAAATCTTTGCAGGCACAGTGAGGCCTTGTTGGGTTTGGCTGTTGTTTCTGAATAGAGTATAAGGGGACATAAAATGTAAGTGAATCAAGCCCTCAGCTAGCATTTAATTGATAAGAACTAAAGCTAATATTAGATAACAAATAAATGGTCTGTTGCACAGGCATTTAATTAAACACCAAATTAATGCAGTAATGACCTACTGGAACTAACAGCCAGGAATGCTTTACTGCACTCCAGCATCTGGACGCTTTCACCTTCCAGTCCCCCCTCCTCTTTCCCCCGCCTCCACGGACAGATACATTATAAAGAAATACATTCACTCATAGCCTATGTCCTCATGTTTTCATGTCCCAACTCATCGCACATAATAATCTACTTTGCCCAAGGAAGCTTGGCTATTTAGCTGGCTCTCTACCTACTCTCCCCATTGCACATCCCAAATCGCAGCATTGAGGACTGCTTGAAACCCTCGTCTTGTAACCCTTGGCTGATTACATGCTGCCTTGAAGATTAATTGCAGACAGTGTTTTAGATAATGGTTTCAGGAAAGAGTATGCAAAATCATGAAGAGGAGTTGGGGAATCGATTCGTGGCTTTGTCTGGATCTATCCAGGAGCTTTGGGTCATACAATAAAACACACAATAGGTACAGGAGATGAACTCTGCTAAGATTACTTGACTTCCCCCTGTTGGCTTTCACTTGACTCCTCTGGGCTGTGCTCATACTGTCATCTTCTGTGACTCCTGTCCACACTTGAAAGATAAGTAGTGGGGGAACTTTCGAACACCTCTTGCATGGGCTTCTTTCTATGATTACTAAGAAGTTCCTATGTAGAAAGAGATTTTATTAGCATGGAGTAATCTTTTCCCAAACCAGTTTGAATCCTCTTCTCTGGTTCATTAAAACCAAACTGATTTTAATAAACTGAGTTAAGCCCCAAAGACAGTATATAGTGAAACAGTCTATCTATAGCTATATCTATCTACCTATCTGCCAATTGTATCATATATATGATTGTGAAGATGGGTACAGTATAACTATTGAAGATATTGATTCATAGGTTTTTGAGTTATTTTTTACCCTGCAGGATTATCCTATCTACTCTACCATGCTCTGCTTCTTTTATACCACAATCCCTCTTCTGATCCTGCCTTCAATCAATCCCCATCTCCATCTCCCTTTTGGGATCCTCATTTCCTCATCCTTCTTCAGAACTTCCCAGATAGTACATCATGCATACAAGAACAGTCCAACCTCTTATTTTTTTTTAATTCGGTTAATTTTAGTTTTTTATTTGTTCTTTTAAGATATACATGACAGTAGAGAACCTATTGACATATTTATACAAACATGGAGTATAACATTCTAATTAGGATCCCAGTCTGGTGGATGTATATGATGTAGAGTTTTACCAGTGGTATATGCATATATTAATTTAGGAAAGTTATGACAGATTTATTTTACTCTTTCATATTCCCATCTCCCATCCCTTCCCTTCATTCCTCTTTTTCTAATCCAATGAACTATTCTCTCCACCCCTTGTTGTGTGTTGGCATCCACACATTCCAACCCTTTGAAATTGTGTGTCTGAAAGCCAATATTTACTTCAATGAATCATTTTGAAATTTTCTTTCCTTTTGTATGAAGACTGAGAGGATTAAACCTTTAATGGTAGAGTTTCTTGAAAATTCAAGGTGAATAAGAGAGATGTCGGAGGCCTAGGATGGAGGCCTTCTAGCATCTTTTAACATCATGCCTGCTGGTCTTTTCATGTGGAGTTAATCCTAAGTAGGCGAAAAAGACTTATTTAAAGGAACCATATTGTACTTTTGGTACCATTGGCTCCAGTGGCATAGTCTCCGGGATGACCTAGAAATAATAATAAAAGCTAATTTTATCAAGGACTTTTCATATGACAGGTACTGATCTAACTTTAGGAAAACTACTTTTAAAGAAGAAAACATTTTGTATAATCTTTTTGGACATTTGTTCAGTATTTTGCTTTCTTATCAATACATTAGCCTCGGGATTCATTTTGTTAGGAAATAACGGAATCAAAGTTATTTTCTAAAGGTCTTTTAATTTCCCAAATCATTCTTCATCTCAACTTTGGCATGTAATATTCTCACCTCTGTAAGAATTTGGGCAGGCTATTACTACCCCTTTTGAAATAAATGTCTGAGAAATAAAAGTCCAGAGAAGTTTAAAAAAATCACACAGAAATTTAGGGCTGGAACTAGAGAAGAAATGTGACTTCTATTACAAGGTGTTTTTTCATGATAGCACATTGTCCCTTGTCTTGAAAGACTGCTATGCACATTGCGGAAAGAAACTAGCTGGGAAAAAGCAATCATGTAATAAATTTTAAAAATAAATAAAGAGATATTAAATTGTCTCCTCTAATTTTTGTTCTTCAGTCATATGTTTTATCCCGGGATAGCAAATTGTTTACAAGCAATTACAGTAATTAAGCATAAATACACCCCAGTGAGGCAAATATTATTATCCACTTTTTAACAGATGGGAAAGCAGAAGTGGAGAGATCCAGAATGACCTGCCAAGGCCAAAAAGGGTGTCTGTATTAGACAAGGGAGGGCCTGGGACCTCAAAATCCCCAGCTTTGTCCTTAGACTCCTGGATGATAAACACTCATTAAAGAAGTTTCAAGATTTTTATAAAACAGAAAAAATATAGAAAGGATGAAGGTGGTTTGTGAGAACTCTGGGGAGACAGATACCTGAAGCAACAACCACCATAAGGGAGATGGTTTGAGAGATGTGATGTGACATAGCCCAGTGCCTCAGGGTGTCTGTGACAAGGTCCAAGCACATTTTCTGTAGCTCCCTGGGTTCTGCAACAGAGATTGTAAATGGAAAATGGGAGAGTCTCCTCTAAGAAATAAGTGGCCAAGGATTTTTTTTCTCTAGTTCTGCATCTTCCAAATGAGCATGAGCCCATAAATGAAGATTTCTAGAACCACAAGACAAGATGATGTGCTCACCTTGAAGACAATTTGACCTTTTGAAGAGCTTTGGAATCTATGAGTCAAATGTGTAGTTGCATTAATATTAGAAAAATTACATCCATGGGAAAATGTTGAACAACAAGAAGGTTAGCTTCTCATACTGTGTCTTTCTGCCCATTATCACATTTGGTAAACAGGTGGAATTCAAGCAGAAAGTGTACGGCCAAACCAAATAAGACAGGAATGAAACAATGATATTAAGAGTTAACAGAACATACCTGAAAGGACAGGTTCGCGTCACATTCCTGAAATTCAACACAGTGAAGCCAAGACAAATTCTTGTTTGATTTTTCTGTTGAAACAATTGGGGAAATTTTTATCCTATTTGTCATCACTTATCAATGTAAGATGGATGAAGCCTACAATAAACCAAGGGGGCATTTGAAAGCCTCCCTCAGACAGCTTTATGAAGTTATATGTATAGGACAGAAAAGAAGCCAATACCCATTTCTGCAGAGAGTTATTTATGGCAATTGTTATTTCTATGAAACTTATACAGCCACTATATACTAACCAGAGAAATGAGAGAGAGAGAGAGAGAGAGAGAGAGAGAGAGAGAGAGAGAGAGAGAGAACAGAGGAAAGCAGCACTTTGTTGTCCAAGTACCTGGCCTGCACACACTTCAGGAAGCCTGCTTCCAAGTTTCTCAGAAAAGGTAAAAAGATATTTAAAAGGGTACATACCCTGTTGAAGAATTCTTTACACACAAACAAGTTTCAGCCAATATTGGTACAAGGGTGGATTATTCTTACCTACAGTAAGGTAATTTTCATTGGTTCCAATAGATTCTGAAAATATGTTGAAAACAAAAAATTTAAGGATCAGATAAAATATGTAATTCTAAGTCTTTGGTGTGAGGACACTTATTCAGCACTCTCAAAAATTATGTTTGTTTTCATGGTATAGGCAATGATCTTTCCTCTCTGGCTCCCACCATTCACAAGATGTTTCTGCATGTTACAAGAATAATCAACTAATGTTGATTATTATAAGAAAAAAGAATAGAGAAACAAATAGGACATATAAGATGTGTAACATGGCACCGATTACAACATATTTCTACTCAATGATAAATCTTTAGTTGCTGAATGCAAATCATCTCAAAGATCAACATGTAAGTAAGTGAAGAAAGGTAAGATGACCAGAATACTAGAAGTTGACCGGCCAGTCTTTTATTTCTAGTATTTTGTAGACTCATAACTATGGCATTTGGATTCAGCAGTGTGCATTCGGGTTACAGAAAGCCAGTAGCCTGAATGAATGAATGAATGAATGGCAAGAAGCCTTACCATACTTTCTTAATACCAACTAGGCAATTGAGAGAACCTGATGTATAAAACCTGAAGATCTCTCAACCCTCTCTAAGACTGTTCAACCACCCCCCTCACATGTGACACTTAGGAGAGTCCATGGTGAGACATCATGGGATACTGTGAAACATCTAGCAAGCAGCATTGGGCAGACAAAATGAACCCTTAGACTATTTTTACTCAGGAGTCTCGGTTTGGGTTGGCTTTGATTTCCACATTGTATCCTACCTTACAAATCACTTCTGGGTAAAAATGTTCATCTTCCATCCAAAACATTGGATCACAGGTCTGGATAGCATAGTTTCTTTCACCTTTGAACACAAATGGATGATGAGTAATGGTGTTACTGACTTCCGACTTACTGGAGACGAACAGGCCCCTCTGGAAGCAATTACTATTCCTGGTGGTCAGTAGGTGAGCTATAGCTCCTGTTCCCAGCCTGTGTTTCAGCAATATGACCAAACATCCCTTGTCTGTAAAGCTGGCCATCTCCTGCTTGCTTATAAAAGAACAGCCCAGTAAAGGGAGTATCTAATTACCTCCCCTGCTGATGAATCTCCACATTTTCAATATGACATTTGAGCAAAGTTGTATCTGTCCTTTGTGGATTTCTCAAGCCTGGATTCTAGTTCATGGGTCAGTGAATTAGGTTTACAGGGTTTCAAATCTCTCCTGTACTTTCCCCTGATTTTCCAAATACTTTAAAATCATTAGTTTTACACATTGACATCATATACTTTCTGGAAAATAAATGAAAGAAAATACCTACAGTAGGTTGTTAAACTATTTCCCCCAACCTTTCACTTTGACATCCAGAGGATTTAGATGGCTTAGGACAGGTGCCACTGGTTAGATAATTATGAAGCTTTAATTGATTTATTTCCAAGCCAACTGCCACATCTTCTCTCATTGTTCAATATCCTCAATTTACTTTATACACCTCTTGTCCTAAACAGCAATGGTTGGGCTTTAGAAAAATAAAAATTAACTTTTTATTAGAAAAGCAGTTAAGTATGTGTATTTATTTGTTTGTTCTGCTAACAAATATACAAGATTAAAAGACAATTTTATTTTTATTCTTTTACTTGTCTTATAACCCATGATCTCTAAGGATTCTGGCTGTGGATATGTACAAGGAAGCATTCCTCTGGTGAGCAAACACCTAAAGGGTAATAGGTACCCTGTGATCCACATTTGGAATATTCTACAGTTTCTTCCTGGGACTAGTAAGATGACCAATACATGCTCAATGCCTAGCTGCTATGGTAATATCCTTCAAGAGGAGGCTGTATCCTAGAATCTTATCAGCCTTTACCTTAATCTCAAACACTCAGCTTCTGGGAATAAAGGAACTCTCTTAGACAACACCATTATGTCACTGTGCCTAAACCTGCCCACGTAAGAGTAACTTTATATAATGAGCAATATGCACTAATGATGTCAATGAGCTAATGTAACCTAAGGATATAAATATGCTGGCAGATCAAAGAGCAGGATGAGCAGCACCTTTTTACTTTGCCCCTGCATCTTGCTTGCTTCTCTCTCTTTGTTTTTCTTTACAATGATCTCTCCATTTTTAAAAATGGATTTTAGGGGTTTTTTTGGTAGTTTTATCAGTTCTCCCACCTGGATAAATCTATTCCTTCTGTCCCAACCATGATCAAGAAAAGATGATCTTCAATAACTAGTTAACCCATCTGGATGATTCTCACCTAGTAATAGTTCTCCCCATGACATATATTACTGGTCAGAAATCTTTATGAAGATGGATTTTGTACCTAAGTGGATTCATGACTAACAGTGTCATTGTCATATACCTCAAATAAGAAAATGAGCCAAAAATATCCAGCAGAGAGTGGCGGTCTTAATAAGATAATAATCGAACATTGAAACCCTCCCCTGAGTGTTGCAATGGCTTCCCTGCTTAATGGGGCATCCAGGTCTCTGATGATGTGGCTTCTGCTACCATTCCAGTCTCAAAACTCAGGATTCCCTGACACTACCTTTGTGTAGCAGCAACAGCAAGCTGCACATAAGCCAATGCTCTTCCAACATCCCTAAATACCTTCCAACTCCTGCCCCAACTACCAACCACTCTTCTCATCTCTGCCACAGTGAACTGTACCTTCAGTATGGAATGTTCTATGTTTGTTCTGAGTCATTAATGATAGTGCACAGTGTATGTGTTTCTGTTTTATGGTTCTTTAATAAAAAAATTGAAGCAAATGCCATGAAGCTTGCATTGAAGAACACTGAAAATCTATTTTTTTATAAACTTGAAATTTCTGTATTATATATGTTTAAAATTAAAAATGCAAATTCTTAATAAAAAGTTTCTTGCATATAAAATTCAAAATAATTTTTTGGCTCATAGCTGTCAGTAAAAATACTTTGAAAGTAAAAATATTTTGAATAGAGAATCATTAACTGATTATTTTTTTGTCTAAACAATGTATTTCAATAGGTAAATAATAAAACACACAGCCACCATGTATACCCTCAAAAAGCTTACAATTGAGGGGAGATAAAAGTCCCATTAATTGTCAAACTGGCAAACATGAGGTACCAAATGGATGATGTGTAAACAATAAGTGCAACTGGTAGAAATAGAAAAGAATATGGACATTACATAATGGACCAATGGCATAATCTTCAGTGTGTTACCTGGCACCTTTTTTCAGAGGGCATGAATGTAGGTATGGATAATGAGGTTAGGGCATGATTTGCTCTAACTTAACAGAAAGCTTGCATTAGAAAATGTGGTGGTAAGTTTGGAGAACAGAGCTGAGATTGCTCCTGTTTATTTCATGCAGTAATTCCTTGTAGTTTTATATAAGCCACAGTACTACACTCTGGGGATGATTTGTGATTCCACTTCTGTCTAGCTTTGACTTTGAAGTTCACTTTCCAACCTACATATGACTGCTTCGGTATGTACGGACTGAATGTTCATTAGCTAATAACTCAGCTGCATTGACCATCTAGGAGGGTTACTTTCATTGTCACACTTGAAGAGCTTAAGAGTCACAGCATAACAACTCATGGAGATGAAAATGACAATGACCTCTGACCTTTGCATTTTTCTTCTTCGTTAATGAGTTAACTTATTTTACCCACTTTTTTCCAAAAGTAATGTTCTTTCAAAATGTAGACTGCCATCAGTCACAAATGTCAAGTCCAGCTCTTTCCTTGTTGACTATCCCTCAGCTTCCCAAACTTCTGATATAAGATAAAACAAACATTGGAAAATCAAACACTCAGCAATGTCCACATGGAAGAAAAAGAAAGCCAGGTAATAAGTTTTTGTCTATCAGATGTGAAAACCTAGAATCAGCGCCTTCTGTGATCTAAATGTAAAGATCTAAATTTAATTAAATAAAAGACTTTGTGTACAAACATTGACATCTAATAATCTTTAACCACAATAAAAATATGGATTGAATATGAAATCAGGGGAAGTCACTACCTCGGGTGTGGTGTTTATGATATAAGTTATATCTTAAACTCATGACTTTATATCTTATGATGAAGACAAAGAATGGAAAACTGATATCCTTATGATTATTTGTGATTCAAATTATTTCTCTATCCAAACTTGAAATGGTTTTGGTTTTTAGTATTTCCTTTTTATTTTTCAAAAAATATTATATATCATATTTCAAGACAATATACCTAAGTTTTTTTTAAGTTTGCAACAGTCCAACACAACAATGCAACTCTTAACAATATTCTTTCCATTATCCCATTTTCCATTTTCCAGGGGAACTTCACATCTTTGCTCCTTAAGATTCTTTTGGAATACACACTAGAAAGACGTTCTTGAACTTGTTCACAGCTATTTCTAATTTGTCTGATCTTCATCAGTCAGTTTAAAGGAGCATAAAATGTCATCTGCCTCATCTGTCACTGTGTGTGTGTGTTAATGTATTTATCTGATTCACTTCCCTTTACTTGTCTGAGCTTGATGTAGTTCTGAATCTTTTCCATCTCCTAATTTATTTCAGTCACTCCTCGGGTGTACTGGAGCTGAATTTCTCAGGTAGACTCGTCTGAAAAGATGCCATGCTCTAGCAATTCCATAAGCAATTATCATCCTAATAGCTCCCAAACCCTGCTTTGTATATTCACTGTTGGTCTAGTGCCAGACAGGGGTCCATTTCCCCCTAAGCCCTTGACTTCATACTCTCAGAATCTTTCCCAATGGAGAAGAGTTTGTTTATTTGGGGATGCCTAGAGATAGTTCATGATACTCTATCATCATGTGTGGCTGGCATGAACATTTGATGTATATATAGCCACAGTTGCCACTGTTGAAAAACTAAGCTCTTCCTCCTACTACAGTCAATGTCATGGAATGGAGTGATTAGACCTACTGTGTTCTCAGATAAAGTTAACGTAGTTTAGTACAGTGTCAGAAGAATCCTCTTCTTTGTCACTATTACCACCATGATTACTTCTGGCCAAGCTTAATACTTACTATAAGCTTATTATAAATAGAAATTTATGTTAAGGCTTATAACTGCTAACATTTGGTATGGTAAAATAAGATGAATACCAACATAAGGTAGCAGATATTGTTTCTGAGGTGAATATAATAATTGGTAAGTGACTCGTATTCTAGAACAGAAATGGGACAGCCAGGAAAGACACCAGTTACCTGGCGGAACCTCATCTGGGCCAGAAAGGATAATCATGGACATGTGTAGAGAGGTTAGAAAGAGCTGGGGCAATGGTGTGGCAACCCTTACCATGCTGGAAATAATGTATAGGTCAACCCAGCTGCTATGAAGGGCTCATGAAAGAGAACATTGAAAATTTAGACTATGTAGATGAAAATTCAGGTTACAGAAGTTTTTGAATTGTGCAGTGTGAAGTTTCACTTTAAGGAAGAAAATGAGAGCCATAATCATTCAAAACAGGACCCTTGTCCAGGCACTACTGTGTCTTTGGTATGACAGCCTTCCTACCGTGTGCCTCATTTGATATTTATTAACTAAACAAAGACTTCTTGAGTACATACTCTGTGCCAGTAACTTTTCTACATGTTAGATACACAGTTGGAAATGTTAGGAAAATTATTTCATTATAGAGTACAATAGTTTACCAGAGTTTCCATAACAAAACATCACAGACAAGGTAGGTTAAAGAGCAAAAACATATATTTTATATATGTAATTCTAAAAACTGGAAGCCCAAGATCAAGGAGCTAACACTGTTTGTTTCCTCTGACACCTCTGTCTGGCTTGCAGGTGGCCACCTTTTGGTTACCTCATCACATGGTCAACTTTCTATACACAATGCTCCCCTTATTCTTTCTCTTTTATAAAAATATCAATCATATTAGATAGAACCACCCTAACACTTAGGTTTTAATTTAACCACCTCTTTGAAGATCTTTTATCCAAATACAGTCACAGTTTGGATAATGGGGTTCTCCAATTTCAATATATGAGTTTTGTCGGTAGATCATTAATCCATAATATGGGTTAATAATATGGTAGAAACTGTCTTCCATAAAAGTGAACTCCTTAGGGTCCTGTCCCAGGGTTTTTCCATCATTTCCAACACTTCTGAAACCAGGAGTGTACACAGCCGATACTCAGGTTGAGCTCCCTATTACTCACATGTGTGAAATCCCTCTGTCACATGACTAGAGCCATCCAAGCAAAGGGAAGGGAAGATCCAGGATCCATCTCTACTATAACTTGCCTGTTGTGACATATTTTCCTCAAGGGCTTTATTGATATTCACCTTAACCTGCTTTCTCTTGAGAATGAGGAGGACAATGGACCAACAGTGAAATTTGGCCTTGGATACAAATACGCAAGGGATGGCTCTGATCACAAGACTCAAATAATAATATAATAAGAGAAGAAAATGCTTGGAAAAGAAATACGCTATGTGTAACCTAAATTTCCAAGTCTCAGCAGTCTGTGGGTAGAATGAGGTCACATTAATATTAATAGTCACAGTTTTTTTTTTTTTTGTTGTTCTGGCCGGCAGCCACACCTGCAGAACTGCAGATTCTCATTCCCTGGTCCCCTGGCCCACACCCCAAGGTCTTTGATCATCTCTCATTTATTTCTGGGAGGCTCCAAGGTGACTGTCACCTCTTGTTTCTTCAGGAATAAATACATATCTTTCTTTTACTTCAATGCTATTTTCAGAAGTCTACTGACCAGGACATTTAGAGGCATGATCTCTTGACCAAGATTCTTCAAGATGTCTTCTGAGAGTCAACTGCTTCTATAGTACTCTGCCCCACCAATCCCAGACTACCAAGCTCAACCAGGGTAACCCTTGATAACATGGAAAGAATATCACCCATGCAGCACTGCTGCTGTCACAGGTCTCACACAGCTCCTGCTAAAGTGGCCCCTGGAAATACAGAAAATGATGCATTCCATTCTCACTTCTTCAGATTCAAATTCAAGACCTCAGTCATATAAATCCATGAAAATGATGAATTCACAAAGGGTTTAGTGGGGAATCAGACACACCTTTTTCTCACACACAATGGAAATTCATTTTGGTCTACCTGATATTAACTAAACTGCTTTACATAGGAAAATAAATTTTTACCACTGCAAAGATATGACAATATTTATATTATGAATTCTATTTAGACAATGATGAATTTTCTACCAAACACTTTGCATCAGGATGAAGAAAACAATACCTATTCTAAATATTTTTTTCTATAATCAGAATTAATCTATCTTAATCATCAAATGTGTTTTGAGATCCTACTATATGCAAGGCATTTTGCAAAATAAGGTCATCATTATGTGTTCTTGGAAGACAATCTTTCTTGTTTTTAAAATGAGCATTAATTCTTTCTTTTTCTGTAAGGAATCAGTGGCAGCTAGTTCTACATTCTACAAGGAATAGCTCCTTTCTTTTGCCTCAAAATAAAGATAAATGAGATGTATAAACTCCATAGAAGTTTAACAAGTCGCATGTATTGAGGGCAAAATAAAACAACTGGCATCCAACTTGCATTACTTGTGCCCTGGACCTTCATTGACCATCACCCAAATAGTCCAGTTAACATTATAAACCAAGGAACTAAGTCCTTGTTTTTCTCTCTTATCTGAACATTTTGAGATAAAGTACCTACTCAATCTACTCCAAATAAGGGAAACTAGTAAAAAGAAATCATCAAACTATCGATATTAAGTAGATAATTGACTAACCATTTTTCTGCTCCACTCTTTGCTGTGTGATGGAGGAAAAACTTGATGGTTCAAAATAAACTCTACATGGAACCTCAGGCTGATTTCTATGTAAACCTATGTGTGAAAGTCATTTCAAGATATGATTTTTAATCTTCCAAAGTAAATTTCTCCAAAAATCAACAGTGATACACTTAATGGTTCAAAGAAGTACACCCAATAGTCTTCCATTTATAAAAAGTAACTCAGTGTTTCCCCTAGAGTTTTGCTGCAGAAAGGCCTTTAAGATCTACATAGTAGTGATTATTATCTGAAATCAATGGAAAAATCAATAAGGGTGGTGTCTTCTAGAGACACTATAGTTAATAATGATAAGAATCTGCTTTTGTACAACTTCAGTATATATATATANCTCTCTCTCTCTCTCACATATATATATATATATATATATATATATATATATATATATATATATATATATATATATATATATATTACTGGGTCCTAAATTCTCTACCTCGTTTCAATTTTTCATGATCCTGAATGAAATTTATATAAATATTATTCTGTTCCTCTGAGAGTTGTGGAACAAGATTTAGAGAGGTCAACTGCTTTAACCAGAACTACTAGATCAAAAGCTACTATGGACCAGGTTTCCTGACTTGTACTGTTTTCTTTCTATACTGTCATTCACTGTCTCATCACTAAAAGTACACTTGTATTCTTCATCCCAGCCCAAGTATTTCCATCTTTTCGCCTTTAAGAATTTACAACCATAAAGACATGAGTAATTATCACTGAATTATTTGTAATATTTATATCTAATATACATAGGAAGAAGCAAACTTAAACAATAGTCTTTTTAATGATATGCAAAGAAATTCTTTTGATAATACGCTTCCCTAATTTTTCTCTAAAAAAGAAAAATCCTTGAATATCATTTGTTGCAGCACTTTTCGAGCCTTTGATTAAATCTGCCTTAAGCCTGAAAACATGCTTACGGCCATCAACTCGTATAAAATGTATAAACCCATTATTTTCAAGTAATGGATAAAAGGATAGGCAGACAATGATCCTTAAATGAAAGAACACATCACGTAAGTGCAATTCCTGGTTCACAAAGACTCTCCCACTATGGGTATTTCACTACTGTAGTGAAGCAACAATCTGAGGTCAGGTTTGCTGAAGTCATGGGATTTACTGGGTGAAGGAACAAAGAAGAGATAGCTGAGATGATAGGTGGCCCCAAAACTCTTCCTGGGATTCTCCACCGATCCCTGTCTGGGACTGCGTCAAGAATATGCTGGGTAAGACTGTGAAGCCTGATGTGCAGCAAACACCACCAACTATGGGGCCGAGATCAAAACGAAGACATCACATATTCCACAGAACTAGCGGTGTTGGATTTCTGTTCCAGCCAAGAGTAAAGAACACCAACTGAGATGCAGGGATTATTATGACCCAAGAAAGGCCAAACCTTAGGAGTGAGGAACATATTCTAAGGTAAGTGCAACCACACAAGATTAAGGACAAAATAAAACAAACAAACAACAACAACAACAACAAAAAAAAAAACCCCACTCACTTTAACTAAGGATAAAAGCAAACTTAAGAGACTCTAAAAAGTCCACTAATAATTCAACAAAAAAGTCCACATTCATTAGCAACCAAGAGCATAACAGAGATTCTCAATTTATCATTCTTAATATCTGTCATATAATCAAAACATTACTAGCCATACAAAGAAGCAGAAAAATGAAACCCACAACCAAGAAACAAATATTATGGCTGAAGATGTAGCTCCCTGGTATGGTCCTTGCCTGGCAAATGTGAAGTCATGGGATCCCTACTTCTGCCATAATAAAAGAAGGGAAAAAGAGAAATCAGTAGAAATATCCTGAGATAATGCAAGTTCTAAAATTACTTGACAAGCACTGTAAAAGTAGGTACTATATAAACAATCAAGGAATTACATTAAAAAAATTATCATCTTTAATGGATAGAAAAGTAATGAGAAATGAAAAAAATGGAAATTCTAGAACTGATAAATGCAAATTGTGGAATGATGAAGTCATTGAATGGGCTTGCAATATACTGGAAACTGCAGAAGAAGGGTTAGAAAACTTGAAGACACATCAACAGAAATTATCAAACCTAAATATCACAAAAATGTTTTAAATAAATTAATGAATTCTGTGATCTATAAATCAATATGAAAGATTTAACTTACATCTAGCTAAAGTTGCTACAGAAAAAGTAATAGAATGAGCTGGAAAATATCTGAAGAAATAATGGCAAAATTGGTGAAAAACATCGTTATGCAACTGAGAATCTATGTGAATCCTTAGCAGGATAAATACAAAGAGAACTACACCTGGGCACATCAGAATCAAACTGCTGGAACTGAAAATAATCATAAAAGCAACCAGTGGAAAAAAGGCACATTGCATACAGGGGAACAGCAATGCAAAATGATAGCAAACTTATTATCAGAAACAATGAAATCCAGAAGACAATGAAATGACATCTTTAAAGTGCTTTAAAAACAAAACAAAGGAATCAACCCAGAGCCTATATCCATTGAAAAATCCATTAAAAAATAAGGATGAAATAAAGCATTTTCAGATACATAAAAGCTGAAAGAACTTGTTATAAGCACACATGAATGACAAGAGATGTTTAAAAATGATTCATCCTGAAGGCAAATGACATCAGATGGAAACTCGGATATATTGAAAGTCAGTAGAATTGCTAAGTATGTGAATAAATAAAAAATTTTATCTTTTTTGTTCTTCTATCAATTTCTTTAAAAAAATAAAACCAAGTGACTGCTTTCCATAAAAGTAGTAGTGTTCTATTGTGGGCTTCACAAAATGTATATATGTTAAATATTTGACATAGAACACAAGGCATGGAGTAGGGAAAGAGAATAAATGAAATAATACCTCTGTAAGCTTCCTACATGTTACCTGAAGGGGTACAACATTAATACAAAGTAGACAGTAACAAATTAAGGGAAAAAAATCACCATGAGCCATTTAAAAAGTGCAAAGAAACACAGGTCAAAAAGTTAACAGATAAGTTAAAAGGAATTATAAAAATTAAAATTATGAGACTAAAGAAAGGCAACAAAAAGACAGGAATGACAATAAAAATAAGTTAGAAAAATTAAAAGTATACAGCAACAATTAAATGAGATATAGTGGGTTAGACCTTCACATATACAGTTTCCTGATATTTGACAAAGTCTTAAAGGCAATTTGATGGAATCTTTTCAACAAATGGTACTGAAACAGTTGGCTATTCATGCAGCCCCCCACAAATAAAACAGAAACACAACAACCTATACTGCAACTTGCGAATATTAACTAAAAATGAATTCTGGACCTAAGTGTAAAATCTAAAAATATAAAACTGTAAAAATCCTTTTAAGAAAGTATATGAGAAAAGTCTTTGTGAGTTAATCAAAGATTTCTCTGCATATACCAACTGTTTATAAAGGAAAATAAATGTATGAGTTTGACCTCATCAAAATCCAAAATGTTTTCTCTTTGAAAAACACTTAAGAAAATGAAAAGACAAGTTGATAAAATATATTTCTTCAAATTGGGAGAAAATATTTGTACATTGCTTATCTGATAAAGGATTTGAGTCGTATTTATAAAGAACACTCAAAATTCAATGATAAGAAATACAACAACCAATTAAAAAGAGGCAAATATTTCATCAAAAAAGATATAAGAATGGCAAACATACACCCACGCACACATGTGCACACACACACACACACATGAAGGTGTCCAACATCTTTAGTTATTAAGGGAATGCACATTGAAACCACAATAAAATACCACTGTGCTACTTGAAATATTATAAATATAATTGGAAATACATCATGCAGTGCATGTTGGTGAGATTGTGGAGCAACTGTAAATTACTTCCCCTTCACATGAAAAGGTAAAATGCTACAATCACTTTTGATAATTTCACAAAAATTCAACATATACCCACTATATTACCTCATCATTCCACTCCTAGGTATTTAATACAAGAAAAATAAACACACATGTCCATATAAAAACTTGCATAAAGAAGCTTATAGTCATTTTATTTGTAATAACCAAAATCTGGAAAGGACTTAAATGTGCATCAAAAGGTAAATGGGTAAAAAATGCTATGCAATAGAACAGAGCTCAGCTATGAAGAGAATCAACCATTTACACACAACTTTGAAGAATCTCCAAATAATTGTGCATAATGAAATGCAGACAAAACAACTACAGCTATATGCTGCATTCATAAAAATATTCTAGGAAATACAGACTAATCTATAGTGACTAAGAGCAGATTGGCTGTTGACTGATAATAGAGGAAGCACAGGACAGGGTGGGAGAAAAAGACTAAGGGACTTAAGAATCATTTGGGGAGTGATGGGTACTTTGCTAGTCTTGATGGGTTCATAAGTGGATAGATAGATAGATAGATAGATAGATAGATAGATAGATAATCAAATTTTACTCTTTAAAATATGTAATCTAGTTTTTGTCAATTATATTTCAATGAAAATACTCAAAATGAAAAAAAGAATGTTTATAATAATACTGCTTATAAATGAAAATTATCCAAGCAACAAAAATGCCTATCATCAATTTGCAAAAAAATAAACATATTAAATTAATTATCACACAGTAATAAAAATGAAAAAGAAAATCAACAACTACACACAACAACATGGATGCAATTTCATAACATACTTCTGAGTAAAATTAGCAAATCACAGAAGCATATAAGATATTACAGTTGTCAACAACTGAATAATGTATTTAAAAACATCCATAATAGTTGTAAAACAACAAAGAGAAAAAAAGCAAAGTGGAAATAACTATACAATTCAGATTAGTGCTTCATCTGGGCAGGTATAATGGACTAGGAGGAAGAAGGAAAGGCACCCAGAAAATGTAATAGTGATGCTTTGTTTCTTTAAGTTGGTGGTGGCCAATCAGTATTCCTTAGATTGCTTTTATTTGCATTGTAGACATATTTGATAAGTATCCATTTTTATAGAATCAAGATTGAAAGATCTTACAAAGCCTGAACATAAGACTCCATTTAAAAGGTAAACAAAGCATGAGTGAGCATACATAAGCTGCAATTGTACACTTAAAATATAAAGACCAGAGAGAGTGACAGTACAAGGGTAGGGAAAAAATAAACCATGAAAACAATAGGCATAAGAAAGCTGGTGCATCCTCAAAGTAGACTGTAAGATAAGGAGCATCCTCAACAATAAAGAGAAACATAACAATCAGAGAGACAATTCATCTAAGTACTGTGGAACGAATGAAATAATTACCTGCCAAATATCAGGGCAAACTGACGAAATAATGGGGTTGGGGCTAGGGAGGAATTGGGTTCTTCTCTAGTCTCTCTGGAAGCCATAAGAGTGGGAAGAGCTATGATCCTCATGACTTCCAAGAGTCTCAGTTTTGAACCATCTTCCTCCAGATATCTTTTACTTTGTATTAATACACTTCTATCCTATTAAGAAGAGAGAGAAGGGGAAATAAAAGCATCTATGACAACACAAAAGGAATAAAAAATGAGGGCTTATAATGAAGCAATCCATGATGCAAATATTAACATTTAATAATTCATTGTAACAACACAATATTTGTCCAAATTCTAAAGACAAGTTGTCTTGATGCTGAACTTTTTATTTCTGCCTCTATTTATGTGTAACTTGCTCTTTTGCCTGTGCATTTTTTTCTCTATTTGATTTTATGTTTGCACTTAAATCAGCAATACAAATATTGAACTTAAAAATAAATTGATACATGGTTGAACCCATGTGTGATCAGAAAAATCGAAATCATTTTTCTTTTCAGACAAAAGTATTAAAATGAATTGCCATCTGGGCTAAGTGGAGACATCACAGTGACATGAGTAATATTCCAAGTTGCTGCAAAAGGCTGCAGTGTTTGCTGATTACTCTATGGTAAGTGTGTCAGAAACAGGGCTTAGGGACAGATTTCATCTTCTAAAATTATTTCCACTGAGGAGAAGAAGCTGGCACCTTGATGACTGTGGAAGAATAAACAAAACAAAATAACTCAGGCAACTGACACAGGCTGGGGACCAGTACAAACGACCCACTTCACTGGCCCCTGTCCATCCAGTCTTCTCTCTTAATTTACTTGTTTATTTATGCCATGAATAGATTTATCCTCTTCTTTTCCCAACTCACACTTGAGGTGTTCAGAGTTAGAATAGGTTCCCTAGTTCCCACTCCCTCAATAAAGAGACATGGATACTTATAGCCTGGGGTTTGGTCATAAAGGGGCCCCTGGATCTGCAGAAACCTCTTCTCCATTAGCTGTTATACCCATGATAATATGAATGACTAGACAACAGAGTTGAGTTAGAGCTGAAGACACTAACAAAACCTTTCTAGCAAGAAAACGTCTTTATTCAGACAATGTAAAAGCATTGTTCAAAAAATTTCTGACCTTCGAGGTGTGCATCTGTGTGTACATCTGTATTATTTGCATAAAGCACACACAAAAATACATCACATCATTTAATATTAGTATACACCTGCTCACATATAGAGAGGGAATTTAGCAATATGAATGTTTTCACCATTCATCATTTCAACAAATATCTATTCATTAAATATTTATTGAGCATCTATGATATATCAGGTCATGTATTAGATGCTGTGGGATCTATGAAGATGAATTAGTCATAGACTTTCCCCTAAAGCAGCTTATTACCCAGGGTCAGAGACAAACAAAGGACTCAAAATTTTACCTCCAAGAATAAAAAGGCAGCTACAATGTGTCAAGGGAGTCTTAGTAAGGCGAGACTAACTCTGGAAATGTATATTGTGGATGAGAGACATCAAGAAATGCTTTGTAGAAGAGGTATTTTTTTGAAAAGGGCCAGATGAACTGGCCAGATTTCAATAAAGGCAGATTGCAGAGGCAACATTTCCATTAAAGCAAACTGCATGTGCAGAGCTATGAAGAGAAGAATGAAGTGCATTTTCAAACATGTGGATCTGTCTAGTCTGAGTAGCATATAAGTTTACAAAGGGTCCAGGGAGCTGTAAGCTAGGATCCAGGGGTTCAGAATAAATGTAATGGAATTACAATTCCACAATCCAAGGACTTTGAGTGTGGAGAAGACATGCATTGAGATGGGAGCTTCTTGTCTCCTTTGTGTACACCTCAACACCCAGTAGAGAGCCGTGTATTCAGTAAATTTCCAGTAAACAATCCTCATAAAAGACTTACATTCACTGAGCACTTGTCACGTGCCTGATTCTGTTCTAGTCACTTTACATGTAATAGTTTATTTAATCCTTACCAAAGCCCCATGTGGTATTTTAAAATATATTTCAATTATAATTGACCAACTGTGATGGTACATATTTATGGCATACAGTATGACATTACAATGTGTGTAAATAGTATATAATGATCAGATCATGGTGATTGACATATCCATCATTTAAAACATTTATAAATTCTTTGTGCTGGGCACATTCAAAACCCTCTCTACTAATATGAAATATATAGTTAGTTGTTGTCAAACATAGTTATCCTAATGTGATATAATATGTTACAAATAATTCCTGCTATCCAACTGCCTAGTTAACCACCTTCCCTTCCTCCCTACATTCCCCAAACCCTAACCAGGATCTAGAAAACACTATTCTCTACTAGGATATCAATTTTTTTACTACCATGTTAATGAAGCATATTCTCACTTATGTGTGGAACCTGAGGGTTTTAACATAATTATCTGTTTTATAGATGAAGTAACTGAGACACAGCCTAGAAGTTAAAATCTTAAGCAAGGTCACACAGCTTGTAGATAACAAAGCAAGGATATAGGACAAAGTCTCAACTAGTTTTCTCTGTTTCTTCTCAACAAACAAATGTCTACTAGATAAATGAAGACATTCACATCCTGAAGAACAAAACATTAGCCTCTTTGAGCTCATGATTGACATATGAAAGTAGACATAGCCTACTGTACTAAGTCAAAGCCTTGCATGTTACATTCTCCACACACACACACACACACACACACACACACACAAAAGGAACTGTTGGTTTCGGTCAGATTCCTGTTACTATCAGGGAACATAACATGTTGTTTGTTTGTGATGTCATTGACTCATACAAAATGTGCAAAGATCGCTCCCAGGTGCAAGTGCCATGGAGCGGCCATCAAGAGATGATGTGGTTGCAGTGTGTAGCATCCTGTGTGTTGCACTGTGCAGCTATGAGAAAGACATGTGTTAGTCAGTTTTTGGTGGCTGTGACAGAAACTGAGGAAAAACAACATAGAGGAGGCAACATTTATATTGGCTCATGGTTTCTGAAGTTTCAGTCCATATTCAGCTGGTTCCATTGCCTTGGGTCTGAAGCAAGTCAAAACTTTATGGCAGAAGAGCAGGGCCAAGGAGAGCAGTTCATGTCAGCCAGGAAGCAGAGATAGAGAAGGGCCCAGGCCAAGAAAGATCCTTCTAGAACATACCCCCATGACCTACATCCTCACTAGATCCTCCTTTCTACAGTTTCCATTACTTTCCAATAGTCCATTCAAATCATTAATCCATCAAAGAGATTAATCCACTGATGAGCCCTCATGATCTAGTCATTTCCTAAAAGCCCCACCTCTGGACACTGATTCATTGGGCCAAGCCTTCAATTTCATATCCAAACTATAGCAACATGTAAAATAAGTTGCAAATGGCACTTGTGTGGAAAGGAAAATGAAGCAAAATGCCTGGGGATCCTCAGAAATATTCCTCTCAGAAATATTCCTCGCGCTAGTATATTTTTTTACTTGTTTGAGGAGTGAGGGGAAGGAGAGGACTGGGGTATGGAATGATTTGAGATTCATCTACACAAGTCAGGGAAAAAGAATCCAATTATCTGTGCTTCATAATTATAAAGACAGCTTAGTTGGAACATGCTAAATTCCAAAAGTCATCTTTATCTTTGAGGTTAATTTTTTTCTTCCCACATAACAAAATACCACTCTCGGAAGGCATGCCCTTGGGTTTTCTAAAAAGAAGCATCAGTCCAACTGTTAGAGAGCAGACAGAGGCAAATGGTGGAAACATAAGGTTAAAAGAATAATTCTATAAATTAGGCCCACAGTGCTGACCCCCACATGCTTTCTTTTCCAAGAAGCAGTTTACCTGCAGCTCTATCTGGCCTCAGTAGACAGGATATATCACATTCCCCAACAAACTATCTGTTAATATATAGGAGAAATGCAGACCTAAGATAATATCAATAGGAGGAACTCAGGAGATTTTTGTGACCAGATTCTGAAACTCTGGGAGATAAGAATAGTTCCTCCTGATCATAAAATCTGTAAGAATGCTAAGAATCCACTGGAATCAGTCAGCGTGGGCCAACTCCATAACACAACTATGCTTAGAAGTACTTTCTGAACTGTTCAGTGCCATGATCTTCCAAGAATCAGCCTAAGAAGTTCTGCATTGAAGGGAAGAAACCACGAACTTTGACACCTGATAGAAACCCCACTCTGGGACACAGGCACAGTGGTGCATGCCTGTAATCTTGGTATCTTGGAAGGCTGAGGCAGAAAGATTGCAATTTGGAGGGCAGTCTCAGCAATTTAGCAAGGCCCTAAGCAACTTAGCCAGAACCTGTCTCAAAATAAAAACTAAGAAAGTGCTGGGGATGTGGATTAGTGGTAAAACACCCCTGGGTTCAATCCCTCTCCTAAATCCCCTGTACAATTTGCTTCTCTCATATTTCCACAGATTACAATGCCAAGTTATCAGTATTCAATATAATTCTAGATATATCCATTTATAACATTTAACAGTGATGGATTAAACTTTCTCAACTTTAGGAAAGTCAAAAAGATGCATGAGTTATATCTTTCCTGGTCCTTGCTTCCTCTGTTTCTGAGTTCACTGGAGAGGAAGAGAAGAACATGAACGTTTAATAGTGAGGATATCAAAGTCTTCAAGGAAACACTAACAGAAAGCATTAGAATCAATTTAGATGAAATCAGACTATGTGGTGGCCAAGTGGTGTCACAGGTCTTGTTCTATTTTCCTTTAATAAGTGTTGTGTATTAGTTTTCTATTGCTGCTATAACAATGTAGGGCTGGCATAACATAAGAGCATACAAATTACAAACTATGTTACAGTTCTGAAGGTCAGAAGTCTCACTAGGTTAAAATCAGGTGTAGTTAATAGCTGTGCTTCTTCTGGAGGCCTAGCTGAGGATCTGTTCCTTGCTTTGCTGGTTTCTAAAGGCTACCCTCCTTTTTTGGCTGGTGACCATATTCCATCTTTAAAGACAGCAATTGCATCAATCTGAACTTTGATTCTCTTAACAAATCTTCTTCTCAGACTCTCCCACTTCCTATTTCCCACATAGATAGGCTTGTGCTTACAAGACATCTACCATCAAAAGTCTCAATCATATCTGCAACACACAAAGTTCATGTTACTTCATAACTACCCACACATGCCAGGGATTAACTAGCTTTCCCTCCTGCTACTTAAAAAAAGTATCTACTATATAAATAGTGAAATAAGACTGGTCAAGCAAGTGTATTTGCAGAAATTTTTCTCTTTATACCTCAGTTGTGCAGCGCTTAACACTAGCTTCCTAAAAGCAGCCTGGATTCAGGTAAACACATTACAGGTTTTGAATTGTTCAGTTTGAGAAGCAAAGGACCCCAATGGACAGAGATAACAGTGACCTTCTGTCCTTCTTGAAAATCAGCCTTGTGTCCTACACTTGGGTTACTGCGCATGGATTGCTTAACTAACTAGAGGGCTTATATTTCCTTTACATATATTTCTATCACCACAGCCAAATAAAAATGGTGCTGAAGGAAAGACTTTTATTATCTTTTATTTTACCCTCTAAAATCTAATTCAGAGCATGAGGAGAAATGCCCGCACGGAGCCAGATTTCATGTTCATTAATGTAATTGGACATTAGCGCCATGGTCACGTCCTCCCACTCAGCGGTGAAAATGACCCTCTTCCCATGTTATCATCAATAACAGCACAGTGATGGCCTGGCTGGGACTGACCAGACTGTAACTAAGCTCTTGGTCCCTTGGGCAATGGGGTGATTTTTATTTACAGTGACAAGATGATCTTTACACTTGTTTCTCTTTGGACTGTACACACACAGCTCTATCCATAAGCCAAAACACAGCCAGCCCGGCTCTTGCTGCTCTGCACTTTACTTAACTGACGAGGTGTCAGCATTAATTTCTTGACTGTCGGAAAGTTTCATCTCTCATGCCCTAGGGATGTTTTTTTGACCTCTCTAGTCCTGTGATTGGAAGCGGTTTGGTCTTTTCTCATAAGCTCCAAACATTTTCTTTCTTTTCCATTGCAATTATTATCTCCTGTGACATTTACAAGGACCAGTTCTGCTACAGCTAGAGCTATAAACATACAAGGAGCCTTGGAGATCCAGAATTCTTTTCTGCTTGAACATGCCAGTTAATAACTAAGGGGGCTTTCAGCACGAATTCATGATTGGAGCCCTCCGAATAAGCGCCCTGCTTCTTCCGAAGCAGCCTTTGTCAACGGGACTCTCACAGAATATGTTTGAAAAAATTATAATCAAGTATAATTATGTAAATAACAAATTTAATTTTATGTAAACAAACCACTTAATTGTTCAACTCTGCAATCATCATGTAATTGTTTTTTATTGTAGTAAATGAGGTTCACACAATGGCTGGAAAAGGGGCTGCTCTGGGGTTGGTTTTGGAGATGTAAAGCAATGACAAGAATAGCTGAGGGCTGGGAGTTAACTGAACTCAGACCACCCATGAGTTATGTCACCTTTGGCAATTCACCTAGTTACCTAGAACTTAATTTCCTAATTTCCCAAATTAACTCTGTTCATTCCTAAAGTGTCGTCCAACTCTGATGGACAGGAAATAAATAAATATCCACCTGGCACCTTTCAAACTTTATTAATATTTTCTGTGCGAGTGCTACTTCCTCTGTTGTAGCAGATGAAGAACTCAACAGAATCCCCCCTTCTGTTGTCCAGTACTGTTGACCTCTGCACTCACATATTTCCCCTACCTAACTATGGACTAGAATAAGCTGGAACCAACTCCAAACATATGCACACAGAGATTCATTCAGAAGTGCAGATGTTTGGAGGGAAGTAACAGGAACACCCATTTGATCTCTGTTTACCCACATGCATTCTCTAAGGCACATTGACTTTAGTTAACCATTAGACAACTTTAATATTCTACAGATATTTGATTTTTAAAGTTGCATCTTTAAATCATACTTTTAGTCAACTTTTGGGTTGCTCTGAACAAAATACCTGACAAGAACATTTTACAGGAGGAAAAGTTGGTGTGGGTCTCACAGTTTCAAAGGTCTCAGTTCCCAGGCTGCTGACTCCATTTCTGTGGGCCCAATGACGCAGCACATAATGGCCGAAGGGAATCAGGGAGAAGTGCTGCTCTGTTCAGTTCATGGCAGGCTAGGAAGCAGAGAGAGAGGGAGAAGAGGAAACACAGAAGAAGAACCCTCTCAGGGTACCTCCAGTGACCCACCTCCTCTAGCCACACCCCACCTACCTATAGTCACCACCCAATCCATTCAAACTAGAATGGACTGATTAGGTTACAGCTCTCCCATTCGAATCATTTCACTTCCAAACATTCCTGTATGGACATAAGCACTTTGGGGGGACACCTCATATTCAAGCCATAACAATAGTGGAACTTTCCTATTATATGAGATAAATAGAATTGGTCAAGGGTTATACAACTCCAAGTTTTCAAACCATCTGCTAAATTTTCCTGTCACTGCTTTTTCTCCCTTAGTTTCTTTTGAAACTAAACCAGAAATTTGCCCTCATTTTCTAGAGTGAGTTTTCTGTGTTCCATGGCCCCTCTTGCTGAGTGTTATATCCGTTGTGTTACCCAATGTTCAGGCTATGTATATCCTGTCCATTATGCTAGACCTGGATGAGCTCCTAGCCTGCCTCCACTCTGACCCCAGGCCTCCGAGAACAATATGCTCTTATCAACAGTAGGAAGACAGGCACTATGCAATTTAACTTCTGACCTTGCTTTAAATCGCACATTTAATAAAAATTCCTCTTATTTAAATGATGAGGACATAGAGAACAGAATGTACTCTTTCTACTTTGGAAAGAGTAAGTGGTTAATGAATATTTAATGGATGCTCCATAACTTCTGTCATGTGGAGAGGAAATCATAAAGGTTTGTCCATTTTATTTTCAGTATGCAATCTCTAAGCCAGTAACTTCAGCATCATCCAAGACTTCGTTAGAAACAAAGTCTCACCCCAACCTAAATACACTGAATCAGCAATTCTAGGGGTGTGTCCCAGCTCTCCGTGTCTCAGCCATCAGACTGAGTCCAGTGAGACACAGTGTTCCAGATCATACTGATGCATGTCAATATCTGAGGATCAGTCACAGACCAACCTCTAAATGATAGAAATCAAAGGTCATTTTCCTAAACATAGAAACCACTTTGTTACTTATAACAGAAACATGCAGGGAATTAATTTGTGACTGCAGTCATACATTGTGGTATTGGAGGTTTATTAAGGGGGATCCAATGTTTGCCACTCAGACCCTCACCTGCAAGTACAGTGTTGTGGCAGGTATTAGTAAAGGTGTTCAAAGAAAACATTGGTTTTTATAAATTTAAAAAAAAATGGGCAACATTATCATCTTAGTATAGGTTAATATTTACTCACTTTTCCTGTCAAAAGGACTGAAACCCACCAGCATCTGAGACTATTCTGTGGATTACTACACCAACAGGAAGCAGTTCAGCTGATTTGGCTAGAAGAGGGGATGCTGCTGCTTATCTTTATCTCTTCCTGAAGTTTCCTCCAAACTGAGCATCATGGTGGAGAAGAGACATTATGTGTGTTTACCTACAAAAAAATTTCAATAAAGATCAAAAACCATTGTAGGAACATATTGGATTCTCCTGATCTGTCCTAATGAGGAGCTGCATGAACGATTTATTGCTTTATTTTATTTATTTATCTTTGCCTTTATTATTTTGGACTACAGATGATCTGCATTCTGCTGGTGAATCTTTGATCATCTACTCTTTGTGTCAGTGACCCTGAATAATGAATATAGTTACAAGCAGAACAAGGTCCTGAGAACCTGTGGGTTTAAATTTGTGAGTATGTTTGTGCATGGACAAATGTTATTAAGGGAGAAAGTGAAGAGAAAGATTTATTCTAAAGTACATCACCACGATTCCTGGGGGTTAATTACTTCTTTTGAGAAATTAGCCCCAGCCTGTCACTGCTTACTGACAGGCAGTGATTTCCTCTGCTAGACACCTGGAAGCAATTGCCCTCAGCTGCTTACCTGTGTTTCAGGTATATATAGGAGCACACATCATAGGAGTAGATGTTTTTACTTAAAGTTATGCAAATACACAGACAGAGTGAAGCACAGAATGCTCAAGAAATTTGAAAGGTTACTAAGAAAAATCAAGTCAATGAATCAATGCAAAATGTTTAAAGACTTCTCTACTTCCCACATTAGGCAGATGGTAGTTACACTCCTCCCTAACACTTTGGGAGCATGCTGCCTAAACTGGGTGTTCAGATGTTGAAAAGGAAGAAAAGAAAGAAAGAAGGGAAGGAGGAAAGGGGGAAGGAGGTAAGAAGGAAAATTTAAGAAATTTTTAAAAACTAAATAAATTGTATGGGAAAGATTACATATAATACAAAAATTTTTTTAAAAGGGGTTTTCATGAGATGAATAGCTAGGTAAGTTTTCCTAGAGAAGAGTTGAGTAGGTTCTGAAGGAAACATAGATACAAAAAAAAAAAAAAAGAAAGAAAGAAAATATTTCCTACAAAACAATGACTTCTCTAAGAATTCATTCTCCTCTTATTGAACCAGAAAGTGAGGAGAACAGATGCAGACCTCTTTTATTTAAAGAATCCTAACTATTTAGCTCCTGTCAGCGGACAGATAAATTATATAGCCACTTATCCCCAATCTCTCAGTGGCTTTCAATATTATGGAAAGGACATTTTTACTACAGGCAAATTAATCCATTCCTTTTTAAAAAAATAATAGATTTCTATTGATATATTAAAGTGTCTGTCAATTCCTGTGCAAACTGCCAAATCATGTGTTAAATTTAAAAATAGAGCTGAACACTTAAAACTCATCAGATGGTGATAAATGAGCTTAGACTTGTAGAAAGAAAGAAATATGAATGAATGCAAAGCAGAGGATCTAAGTTACCCAGATCTCGCCAATTTTGAGGAATCCAAGCAGATTCCAGACATTTTTTGGAATAGGAACCATACATTGCCTTCCGCTGATGATGCCATGACTGTCACGCTATCTAGGCAAGAAGGAAATTATCTGTCCTTGATAACTAATATGGATAGAAATCACAAATAAGAAGTTAAATTCTTTCTCCTCTATCATGCTACGGAACTATGATATTCTATTTAGAAGGAATAACTGCTTCAATATTTCTAAGGTTCTTTGGAATATCACTTAGGAAATTTAATTTCTGTACCTTTCTCTATGGAATTTTAGCCTAGATTGACAAGTTAATCAAGATTATGTTTCTTTCCTCTTTCCCAATTTCTTTGTGAAGTCACTCTTCTCTCATTACTTAGTAAATAAAATAGCAGAAAGGTTAAGATTTTAATTGATGGTCTTGGTTCTTGAAAAATAAATACCTCATATTATTTTATAATTAATTATTGGTATTAGGGGGAAATTTATCTATCTCACCAATTAACATGAGTAGTTCATCAGATATTTGTTCTGCGAAAATTAGAGGATTGTTAGATACTATCTGCAACTTCACAGGATTTAAAATTTAGTGTTGGAAAGAAGATTTTACATTTATATATATAAATTTACATATGTAAACATTTATATTTATATAATTATATACACTTATGTATACATCTTAATGTTTATAATAAAGACAGAATTCAGTAATAATTTATGAGTTAAAAGCTACAAATTATATCACATATTAAATAATTAAGTGACCACACAAGTGCTTTAAACAGAAAGCATCCTCTATACAGCCTTGAACATAGTATGTATGCCTTATATATGTGTTGAATAAACAATACCAACAAAAATAATAACACAAAATAAACTACTTTTCTAAGTAACATAAAGTAATCCAGGGAGGCCTAATTAAGGAAAAAAGGACTTAGACTTTGAAAGAACAGTTTTTTTAATAGTTAGAATTTAGAAAGACAAAATAAGCCAGAACAGGAAGCATAGAAGAAAAGAAATATGAGTAGAGCCTTAGCCCTGCACTCTCTGGTAGCATGACCTTTAGTTTCATATGGCTCATTTGGTCACACAAGTCCCACTTTAAATGCTCAATAGCTTCCATAGCTAGTGGCCTCCATATTGGTTATAGCCTTCCCTACCAGCATTGCAAAGGCTTTATTGGACTACACTTGCATGGAATCTTGAAAACAGAGCATGTGTGTGTGCATGTGTGTGTATGTCTGCATGTGTGTGTGTGTATGTGGGAATGAGTGTGTGTATGTGTGCATATGTGTGTGTGTGTTGAGCAGGTAGAGTTTGACCAGTCGATTGTCTAAATTTTTTCTCATCTATAAAATAAGCAAATAACTAATGTGAACTTTGCCATTCATAAATCCAAAATTTTCTTTGTCTATAAAGTCAGTAGAACAGATGGTTTGTATACAAGTGAGTGAAAGTGAAATTTTAGAAAAAGATTATTGAGGAGATTTTTAAAGGTTTGCACTCATTCTGTGGAAAACATCAAGTCACTGAAAACTTTTAAGGAGAGAATTGATAGCCAAATGTTGCACTTTGAAATGTTCCTTTCATATATGTAATGTTTTCCTTCATTTTTCAGATATTATTAGGAAACTTCAACTCTTTCCTTTAAACAAGGATATGCCCAAAATTCCCAGATGTGTTATTATTTGGTCTGGGAAGCAGATACTGAAACAAAGAGTATAAGTGATTTATTGGGAGACTATCACCTGGAAACATAACAAAGAGAAGACAGAATTAGGCAGGGATGCCCCTCAGATTTCCATGCAGAAAGAAATGAGAATATGTGAAAGAAGAGTAGTAGAAGAAGGCTGGGTGAGGGAGAGCCTCATCATGGTACAGATCCAAGAGAATCTCAGCCAGTCCAAGGGGGAGCTCAAAGCTAAGATGGCCTATTAGAGGAGTCCCATATTAAGCAGCAAAAGCCTGGCCATGGGTCTTCTCATGCTTAATTCTTGGTGGAGTTCTGCCTGTAAAGAGTGGCCTTGCTTCCAAAATTGAGGCAGATCCTGATGGCACTGCTAATGAAGAAGGTTCACTAACTGCACTCCATGTGGCTGAATGGACAGTGGTGTTGAAGTGGCATTTGAGGAACACACCTGCATGATGGTCACACTGGGTCTCAACCCAACATGCCTCACCACCATGTCTCCATTCTGAAACCTCCAATTTTTGTTTGTTTTGGGTGTTTTGTTTTGGTTTTGCTCATTTTCTTCCTAGAAGATTATGAGGCTGGGCAAATAAAACTGAAATAAGACTGTTGTTAATAAAAGGATAGAATATCAAAGAAGAAAATAGGCTAATGGAGAGTTTTTTTCCCTGTGGTCCCTAAGTCATTTTTATTGAATTGTGGTGAGCCCAAAATTCTGTACCTGCAACCTTACTCTGCTGTTGGGAAGTCCTACCTGGATTGTTTAAAGGAGTAAAAAGTGCTGTAGCTGTGAAAAGTGCTTTGATTTGCTTCCATAAAGGCAAATCCTCCTTATTCACATCTAAATTGAAAAACCTTTTTATGTCCAGGAAAATTCCATAGCTTCCAAGTGTTCATCCAACAAAACTCTTAAGTGAGGACAAATGTCTCTTCCGATTGTCAAGAAAAGAAAAATGTCACAAATGTATATTACTAACATTACACCAACACTTCAACCTGGTCTGTTGAAATTTGGGGCATTTTAGAGATTGCATCAATTATGTCTATATAATGAATATAAGGTAAGTTTTCCTAGAGAAGTAAGAGTAGGTTGTAAAGGAAAAATAAATACCAAAAAATACATATATATATATATATATATATATATATATATTCTGTTGTCTTATACTTAGCAGATGTACCTTGAAATTTACTTATAAGCTGTATGTATCAATACTTCATTTCTTTTCATTAATAAGTAATATCCATTGTGCATATTTACCTCAGTTTACTTCTCTTTCATCTATTTACAGACATTTGAATTATTCCCAGGATTTAGCTATTAAAAGTAAAACTGCTATGAATATATGAATACAAGCATTTGTATGGGCATCTACTTTATTTTCCTTTAGATGGTTGTGAATAAGCTGAGTGCTGGTTCATATAAAAGGCAAATACTTAACTTATGACTAGAAAACCTATTCCCAAAGTGCTTGCTCCATTTTACATTATGACCAGAAGTTAATGGAAGTTTCAGTTTTTTCACATCCTCCTCACCAACATTTGACATGGTCATTCTTTTTAATTTTATCTATTAAATAAAAATTCTTTTTCCTTTCCTTATTTTTAATTTTATTTATTTTCCTCAATTTTTTGCATATAGATATCCAATTGTCTTAATACCATTCAATGACAAATGACACCTTTTCTTTTATTAAACTGCCTTTTAACAAAATCACATCTTCATATTTGTTGAGTCTACTTCTGGAATCTATATTCTATTCCATTAAACTTCTATCTAGTGTTGCTTCAATACTACATGTCTTGACTGACTGAGCTTCGTAAGAAGTCAGATAATGTAGGTCTTGCAAACTGAATCTTCTTTTCAGAGTTGTTTTGATTATTACGATAAAATATTCAAAATTAAGCTTCACAAGGATATTTTAAGAAATTATGAGAAAAAACTATTAGAAAAATCTATGAAAATTTAGAACAATGTATTTTAGAGATTTGAAAAACTATTTCTGTGGAATATTAACAAAGTTTAACTAAAAAAGTGTGTAATCTAAATCCTTTGGAGCTGGATGTAGTGGTGCTTAATTACAGTGGATGCTGTAATCCCAGAGGCTCAGGAAGCTGAGGCAGGAGGATCGCAAGTTCAAAGCCAGCCTTAGCAAAAGTGGGGTCCTAAGCAACTCAGTGAGACTCTGTGTCTAAATAAAAAGTATAAAATTGGGCTGGAGTTATAGCTCAGTGGTTGAGTGCCCCTGAGTTTAATCCCTAGTACCACTCCCCCCGCCCCGGCAAAAAAAAAAAAAATCATTGGAAAATTTTGGTAAGTGATACACACAAATTTCTTTATTGAAAGACTTCTTAGGACCCTTAACATGATAAAACATGTTAGGAATTCCTAAGAGAAAGAGCCAACAAACAGCATTTCATAGAAGCTTTTAACCATAGACACTTTTATCATCTAGCAGGAAGCGTTTCACAGAACTCATCTGGGGAAGCAGCTAATAGATCTTAAGGAGTTCCCCAGCACAGAGCTTCTGTTCCGGGAGGCACAGGGAAAGAAATCAGACGAGTGATGAGGGCCATATTGAGCTGGGCAGATGAGGTAGTTTGAAAGTTAGTTGAAAACAGAGTAGAAAGTTCAGACATATGTTATCTATAACAGAAAGTGTTCTACAGAAATAATTAAGTTAATGGAAAGGCATATGTATTTATTCTATACATGCTTTCCTCCATGATTCATTTTAAAGGGAAAACTTAAAAAGTTAAGAGAAAGAAAGATTTAAATAGCAGTTCTAAAATAATACACAAAGAGATGCAAAATGGCAGGTATGATTTATTGCCAGAATGAAAGATAATGACATAATTGTTGTCAAAGGCCAGAAGACAATGAACTCATGCTAAATTGGGTAGACAAAAATTATCATTGATCTCAGTCTAGCACAGGAAATCAAAATTTGCACTCTCATCTGCCCTTTCTATGGTCATGGTCATGATTTGCGTTTGCTCTGGACAGCCCTAGTATATTTGAGACTATGCAATTCCATGGTTTTGCTCTGACTGGAGTGGTTGTCATTCACCACAGAAGGAGGTCTACTCCAAATGCACCCCAATGTATCTCTTGCCTTCTCGTTTTCTTCCTCTCTTCATGAGCCTATCAGCTGGAACTGGGCTTCTTCAATTTTTCCTTCACTTCTGTTCATCTCTTAGCTTCTTGTGTTTCAAGGATGCACAGAAGTTGGTTGCCCATTCATTTATGCAGTCAGCTAGATTCTCCATTTGTGTCCCAGTTGCAGTTAACAGAGAGGAACCTTACACTGATCACATGAGTGGTAGAATATTCTTGGTCTTTGTCAGGCTGAAGGCCAAGGTAACCAAAGTAAAAGTAACAAGGAAAGAGTAGAAAACAACATGAAGTGTGGCATGTTAGAGACCCAGTACTTCTAACCCAAAACTTCTAACTTTACTAAGTTGCACAGATGATACGAATCACATGAAGAGAAATATTATGGGTTATGAGGAACAGAAGAAGGAATGCTCAGCTTAAAAGCATTTATAATTTTAAAGAACTTCACTGGTGGAAAAAAAAAAAACATCACTAATGGCTCATACTTAAGATTGCAATTGGAAATAACTAGGCAATGAATCTAGTCAGAACCTTTTACCATTCATTCTTTCAATCAGCGGCTTTTATTAAGCAAGAACTGTGTCAAGCACTAGGGATATAATGTTAAATTAAAACCAACCCTTATCTATAAATAGCTTATAATCTACTTGGAGGACAAAATCCCTGTCTGAGAAAGTAAAGTGAGATTCCCAGAAGAGATGACACTTGATAAGATTTTATGTAAGTAGGACTTGGCCAGTTGGGTTTTTGAATTTCAGAATAGGTATGAGTCGAGCTTTACTGACAATGAGCTATCTATGATAACATTGTCCCATTTCTGGTCAGTTTTTCTGTCCTGCTTGTTTTGCTACAGAAATGTGGTAAGCAATGAAAATATCTAGGCTCCACTGGAATTGTAGGAATGAATACAATTCTTCTTGTATCTTTTTCAGAATTTCTTTTAGAGTGAGCTCTATGTTGCCTTAGAAATGTGAATATCAAGAATGCAAGATGATTTTCCCTTGACATCTTCCAGAATCCAAGCAAGGCAAGGGTTATTGCTACACTAAATATTTGCATCTATAAATAATAATTGAAATTCAGTATGGTTTGGGGGCAGTAGGAGTCAATTGTATTCAGCTTTTCATATTCTTCCTATCCTTTTTTATGTTTGGTCACCTGTGCTGGGGGAATATGAAACCCCTTGGGAACAGAGTCATAGAAATGCATCTAGACCCTGATGCTGGCTAGTGAGACATTATTGCATCCCGACTCAATTTCTGTACTTGTGAAGTGGGATGGATTTGCCTAGGGACTTATTTTGGCACTGTGAAGCCCAATATACACCAAGGAATCCCTGTTCCCTGCAACAGACCCAAAAGGAATTGAGAAAATATAACCCTCTTCCGCCTCTCCTTCTCATGGATTTTGAGCAAACTTTTTAGTCTTTCCCTCCATTTAGGCAAAGGCTCAGCAACTCCATTGCCCTCTACCAACCCTTCACTTTGATTTGGGGCCAGGGAGCCGACATTCTAAGGACATGTTAAAAACTGAGCATGGCACATTAGCATTGCCAGTCTACACACTGGGAATCTCAGCATTTTCAATATATATTTAAAATAACGGAGCAAGACAAGCCGCTGCCTTCCCTCAAAATTGCCAACGTATGCTCCAAGATCTCCTGCATTTTGCATTGTGTCAGTCTGTGTCAGAGGTTTCAGGAAAGGTAATATAGAAGATGAATGAAAGTCTATCATTGCAGTGCCAAGATGAAAAAGTGACAGCTCATAATGAAAAGAAAAATAGTTTCCATTTTGGGCCTCTGTAAGTAAGAAAGTGACAGAGTCTTGGGAACTGTGAGCCTGAAAAATGGTCCCTTTGACAGACATGCCTGTAAGTGAGAGGGCCCCGGATAGAATACCACCAATAATAGAGGGAATAATGATTATTTTAGGCATTGCATGATTTTGAATAAATCCTTGCTACTCCCCAGAAAATGGAGTTGAAAGGAAAGTAGGAAGACTGGTGGATTAATTTAAAGAATATATGACCATACTTTTTTAAGTCTTTTAAGCCTAAGTTGGTTAAATTTATTTCTGCCAGAAATGACCAAAACTCAATAGTATTAGTAAAGAAAAAACTTATGTCTCAGCAGTGATAAGAAAAAAAAATTTCACTCTAGAATCTTCCTTCAGTGCTTTGTTTATTTTATTTTTTTTGCCAGAGCATTTAGAATTAAGTTCTAGATTGGCTTTTGTAATTCAGTGTTTGCACACATTAGATTGAAATAAATGCAAGCTGACATGCAGTGTGGAAGACTGACACATTTTTTTGAATTCAATATCAAATTTCAAAATGCTTGGAATTTTCTGAAAAATGATTTTAATTTTTTGCATAGCTGATATTTCTTGGATGGGACCTCAGATGTTAGCCCCTTTGCAGTGTTTCCAATGACTTACTTACTCTGCATAATTTCTTTATTCACGTAAATATAGAGACAGTAAGAAACACATTCTCAACATATTTAACAAATGCCAGGTCAGGGGTTCTTTCCTTACACATTCGCTCTACTGAGAACATACTCTTACTGTATTGATTTTCTCATATGAGGCTATACAAACTCTATCTTGGAATTGGAGCTCCTAGAGTTTCCATTCTCTTGGTTTCAACCACAAACTAAAAGAAATAAATGATCACTAAAAAAGTGATTGCTACCCATTGAGAGATCAAAAGTGAAGCCTGAGGGAGAATGTGAGTTTATTTATCACAGATTCAGAGCTGGAGGGAAGTGTAGAGGACCCTACCCAGGCTCCGCTCAGCAGTTCTGTTGCAAAGTATTGGATGCTCTTCAAATTCCCATTTCAATTCAGAGCAGCTCTAATTGCCAAATGAGCTTCCTAATTCTAACTCAATCTCAATCATTCTCCAGCAGGTGGACTTTGGTTTTATCTGTTCAGCTAAAAATACAGGGAAAAGAACTCTCGTTGTCTCAAATGATAACCGTGCTCCTGTTTGTTGTTAGCTAACTTTCCCCCACTGAACAAAAAGATATGTGAGAATTCATCTTTTTCCCAAAGGTAGTAGGGAACAAGAGAAAAGCCATGAAGGAGCCACACTTATCTCCTTTCTCCACATTCTCCCAAAACATTGTCACCCAGCACTCACCTGGAAGGAACTTTGGGAGGGGTTCACTTTGCATCTGGTTCACAGCCTCTTAGAGTTCTTCTGAGCACAGATCAACCATCTTACTTGATAAGATTCATCTGTAAAATGAGGATCATTCCTATCTACCCCAGTTGTGAAAATTAAGTGGATTAACATGTTGGTCAACTCCTAGAAAACACTAAGTACTCAGTAAATATTACTCTCTGTTTATCCAAGACTCATGGTTGAACTTTAGATACATTTGTTTCCAGGATAAATGTCATATAACATGTACTCTGGAAATATTTGGGGAGGTAGTAAAGGAGGAAGAGACAGAAGAAAGGAGCATTTCGGCTCATTTTACAATATAAATTGTGGAGACAGAGTAAAGCAGGAGTGTAAAAACTGGGTTCCTGGCTTTTTAAATTTTATTTTTAAACACTCTATGTCCCTAAGTTACAGTATTGTTGGGTGTGGGAACATAGACCCTGGGGCAATTACCGTACTCTAACTTCCCAGAGAATATTCCCGAACAAAAACCAAAAGGAGAGATAATGAATAATACTGACAAAAGTACATTTTTGTATAACTAGTCTCAGATAAATAAAGGCTAAAATTCTGGGTGAGTGGAAAGAAGCAGGTTCTGATGCTGAGATTTATTAGTCAGGGACAATCTGTCCAACTAAGTGCAGGCAGCTTCCGCTCTTGAAATAAAAACGTGGAACAGACAAAAGGCAGAGGAAGAGATTGTATTATGCTGGGAACAATGCAACTCTGAAAAGATGGTGAAGAGATGCCCTGATAGATCTCCCATCTCTCATGCCCGTTCAGCAAGGACAAACAGTACAAAAAGAACCAGCATTTTCTTGAGGTACTGGGAATAAGGGAAATAATTTCCTGAATGGAGATTACTGCTAATCAAAAAGAGTGTTTTGTGAACTCCTGAGGGCATCAATATGCAAAGGCACTGGATCACAATTTTGAAAAGGAAAAAAAAGAACAAAAATATTTCTTAAATACTTGGTTTTTGCTACATGCTCTCCTGTTTGCCACCTATTGGTTTGCCGATCTCCATCCTAGTATAATAGGTCTCTATGTTCTCCAACATTCACTATAATCACCATGAAAAGCATGCACCACACACACACACACACACACACACACACATGAATATGCACACACACTCATGCACACACCTGCACACACAGTTCCATGTTCACTGACACAGGCATGAACTTCCTTTCTATTCAAATCACCTACAAGATATCACCTCACTCTGCCTAAACCTCTCTCTCAGATTTAGTGAATTCACAGAGCATAGATTGCCAGTTGAGTTTGACAACTTGGTGATGACAAGCAGGGGGGATGGGGAAGAGAAGGAGAAAGGGGAAAAGAGAGAGAAAGAGAGCAAGGGGGAGAAAGATTGAGAGCACATAAACTAGGCTTTTTCAAATGGATGGTAAGGAATAAAAACACCATAAAGAAGATTTGTGTTGAGGGAGAGATGATGTCAGCCTAGGGAGGGAGATGGGACTTCAACTGAACCTTAAAGCAAGAATCTGACTTAGATAAGCAAAGAGGAGAGGGAAGCAATTTCCTAAGTTTCCACTAAAGCATTCTGCCCACAGACAGGGGAATTTCCTCTTGTTGATTCAATCAAGATAGACTCCATATTTAGCAGCCTCTTGGTGTGATGAATCATACCTGATGGAGGCTCTTAAAACTCATGTAGAATATACAAAGCCTCCCATGTGACTACCTGGCCTTCCAGCCTTAATGGAATGCATGTATCTGTACTGATCTCAGTTTTTACCCTTAGATGATGGTTTACATAGTAAAATGGAAAAATCTAAACTTGAATGATGAAATCCAAATTGCTAAGATTTTGCAGATCTGCCAATATTAGGTTATTGCTGCCCAATGCTATCCTAGGTTTTTGGTCCTGTTTTGTGATACTGTAGCTGGGACACTGCAAGGGACTTTACTTCTTTGTCAGCTGGGCAGTGTGGGCTGTGTCTCAGCCTCAAGGGCCCTCCACTAAGTTTCCAAATGACTTCCAGAGCACTCTTTCTGCAGTTGCTACCTCTGTTACTTCCTAGATATCTCTTTTGTGCCTTTTAGGAGATAACCACCTTTTACCTACTTACTAATTCTTCATGTTATATTTTTCCAGTTAAACTTATTGATATGGTTTCCATCTCCTCATTGGACTCTGACCAATAAACAGGACTTGTTTTACCTTAGTGAGAACACCTTTACTTTAATCTGTGAGACAGAGATAAATATAGAGGTAGTGGTAGAGGTAGAGGTGGAGACAAAGAAGGGGAGAGCATGGGTCTTTGGCCATTAGTAAAGCCTCTGAACTCCTGGGACACTTTATTAGCAAATATTTTAGACACAGTGTTGAAGATTTTTGCAGTAGCATTCATTCACCTGTTCGCTCTCAGAACCATTCTCTGTCCTTTGCTTTCTGGGTTTTGTGTTTTAAGAATTGATTCAGGTACTTTTGCCAATTAATTTGGGGTAAGTTTTTCCAATAGTGGAAAATTGAAAGATAGGAAAATGGGAGAAGGCTGGGCATCCCACCATTCTTCATAGCAAACATTTTGAGCACTGCTGTTTCTTCCCCTTGGTAGAAGCTCTCAGAGCAGTTCCCATGCCTCTGGGCAACCTGGCTCTTGGGCTCTGGTCACATCACCTTTTTCTTTGATCCCTCCAGTCCTTAGGATAAGAGCATCTTCTTACCATTGCTAATATCTGACTCTATAGTTTTATCAGCACCATGTTAGGTAATTTTTGAAAATAAATTCCCACTGTTGAACTATAGGGTAGAGTCTCTATTTTCCTAATTCAGACTGAGAGAGCTGTAGAGGAACTACTCACAGAATCTTTTTCGATTCATATGTTTAAAAAAATGTTCTGTAGTACTATCAAATATATTCGATTTCTTACTTTTCTAGAAAATATCATGGCTGTTTCACAAGAAATGTAGCTTAATTAACTCCTCCTATCAATTTCCTTTCTTCGTCTTCCTGCTTCTTTTTATTAAAGATCAAAAAATTGACTAAATAATAAAGCCAATCAGGGTTTATACATGGAACTCTACACCAAGCACCCCCACATGCTAAAAGTAAAGAATAACGAAAAAAAAGTCTCCTATGAAACCACTTGTCCCTAACGTGTCTAGATAATTAACATTAATAAGTTTCTTCCTCTTTAGCTTCTGAATCACTATTCTAAATCCTCAACTGAAATATAAAGAAGAAAAGGAGGAAGGAAGGAAGGAAGGAAGGAAGGAAGGGAAAGAGAACAAAACCAGCAACTGCAATTGATTGTTAACTAACATTTTTTCCTTTAATTCTCCATGAATTGGATACATTTCTTATCCCAATTTTTCAGGTAAAATCACTGAGGCTCAGAGAAGTTAAATAACCGGCCCAAAGTTACCCTCAGACCACTGTGATGGACCTGGGCTGTGAAAATATCTTAGCCTCATCCTAAGGTCCAAGTGATATGCATTGATAAAGAACTGGAAAGAGAGAAAAGCCTGGAATTTGAGAGAGAAGACCTCAGTGACCCGTAATAGGCCATCACAAAGACTCACAGAATATAAAGCTGAGATCTAGAAAGGAGCATCCTGAAGTGGAGAGGAAGAAACAGAGAAAACCCTGTCCATCTCCAATCTTCGTCTGGCTGTAGGCAATTGGAAGAGAAAAGGGCACACTGGTAGCAATTATGCAAGACACATTCTGGAAGGGAGAAGTGGCCACACGTGAGGAATGAGCTTGAACTCCACAATGGCATCCACAAGGCCAAAGTGACTTTTTAGCATATGCCACCCCAACTAATAGGCAGGTAATTACTTTGGTAACCCTGGTGGAGAGGAGCCTTCCATTTGGGGTATCTTATTAAGATATTTTCAGACCCTGGAGAGTTCAGAGAAGAGCAAGGAGATGATTACAGGGGCTGGAGGGGTTGATTTATGAGGCAAGATGGAAAGACTGGTGCTGTTACTGCTTGGATAAATGATAGCTAACAGAGGCATAATGATATCTATAAATATTTGTAGGGCGGAAGCAGTGAGAAGAGAAGGGATTCATGCGCTGCTGATGGAATACAATACCCTCTGTTTCCCTTTGCTGAACTGCCAGGAAAAACCTTCTGACAGCAGTGTCATCAGAGCTACAGAAAAATCAGCCACAGGGAAATGGGTGAAAGTGACAGCCCAGGATCACTAAGACCTAGCTCCAGAAAAACCACAAAGGGTGTTGAAGGGCATCCTCTGCTGGACTCAGGGATGGATGGGAGAGGCCCTCATGGAGCCATAGCGGGAGCAGGCCTGTCTTGCTCCAGCCTGGCCTCCCACCCCTCCCCCTTTTGGCAGTCAGGTGTATTCACTGTACTTCTGTTCAAACTTTACCCTTACCTTGGAATCCTCCCTTCCGGGCAGAATCTACCCATTCTAGGTCCACAATTAATGATGCCTCTTGTTGGCAAGGTATTGAGCCAAGGGTGCAGACACAAAGGCAGAGACACAAAATCGTCTTTGAGATGATGGTTAGCGGGATAGTCAGTCAAGGAAACAAGTAATTAAATGCAGTGTCATGAGTGAGATGATAGATGCAGTCCCAGGGTGTGCTGAGAAGAAGAAGGCAAATCTGTTCCTCCAGACAGGAGACACAGGGCCATAATTCCTGAAAAGTGACAAAGCTGAACTTCACCTGAGCTCTGAGAACAGAAGTAAGAAATCCCCCTACCTCTGTGTTCAGAGAGGTGAAAGAAGCACCCCTCCCCTATAGTTCTTGGGAAAGACTTGCAGCTCACTCTTTACATAACCAAAAGATGACTCCATGGTTCTGCTGTGACAAAGCCAATCACAGACCTTTCCCGTTTTCTTCAACCTGCCATGAAGCCAGACTCAGACTCTCCAACTGCCCATTTTTTGTTTCATGATTTGTGTAACTGGAATAAAAATTAGACACATTTCCTATTTAGTCTATAAAACTTCTGATTGGAAATCATCCCATGTGTACATGTCTATCCCAGTCTATAAAAGTGTAAAACCAAAACACTCAGACCTTTGGATCGAGAGCACTGTCCTTATGGCAATACCTGAATAAAAAAGCAGTTTCCTAATTTGTTCAGGATTTGTGTTTGACAAAGGAATCTTAAAGAGTGGGTTGCAGTTAGGGAAAGGAGTAAGGGGAGGGGGTGCCTATGGAAAGGAGTTTCACGGAAAGAAAGCACTCATATCCAAGCCTATAGTTGAGAGACAACAGAATATGTCAGTAGGATACCAATATTGGTACCAGGTGGATAAGAAGCCTTCACGGACTGACCTTGATATCACACATTTGAGCTGGTGAGGGTACCACTCTGGCTTAGGATGCACAGCTGTGGTTTAATTTTCTCTGAATAAGAACAAAATATGAAGAACACGTCTCCATAGAGAACATAAAGTCACCCTCAATCCTCAGAGCAGGTTAGCCTGATTGTGCACCTGAGAAATTGAGCAGGGATAAGCTAGGATGCACGGTTCACACCAACACTGTGGGATTTGTAAGCCTGACCCTGGGTGAGTCCAGCCCCAGTCCACCCCCACCAACACTTGTGGCATTTTCTGAGAGTATGAACAGTTGGTTGAAGGGATAAAAATGCATTTTCCAAACCAACTGTGTTCAATGCAACATATTTTTCATATGTTTAATGGAAGAGAAATTTTTATTTTAACCAACATTTATGAGCATTACCAGTGTTCAGTAGAGGAACAGAAACCTGGTGGGGAGAGATAGCAGGTATAGGAATCATATTATTTTTATCATAAGATTAGGGCACTCTGTGTTTTCCTCCCCCAAGGCTCCCTTTTCCTCCCATCCTAGAAAAACAAGAGATTATGGATGGAGTCTCCCACAACACAAAGCCCCAGCTCAGTTAACCCTTCCTCCATTGCAATCCAGGCACCAGAGATCCCATTATTTAATGCTAATGTATTGTTTTTCCACTGCCTGGCTCTGGGAGATCCAGATTCTTGGCGCCACAGATTCAAGCATCAGCCAAAGCAATAAAGAGGAGACAATTCTTCATTATCATCCCTGGAAGCTACTCAGTGACAATGAGGGGACTGTGGTTTGGGTCTGTTAGCATTTTTTGTATATATTCAAAAAGCACATCCTAAAGTCCTGATTTTAATGAATATCTGCTTTATCTTTTCTGATCTCTTCTGCTTTACTTTAAAAAAAAAGGAACTTCGGGGAGTTCAACTGAGATAACAAACTCAGAGGAATAATGAGTCTTTGAGACAAGGATGTTCTCCTGGACCTCTTTTTTTCTCGTTTAATTTACCACAGCCCTGATAAATTTCTAGTCTTTGTCTTCTTCTAGCATCTCTTTCTCTACTGCTATATTTTCTTCAGATGTTAAGAAAACTCTGGCTATGAATCACCCCTCAAATCCTCACTGGAACCTTACCAAGCTGTGCAAATATGGTCAACTCAATCAAGCCACAGTGCCATTTCCTGTGCTGTAGAAGTGGCCTTAGGATCTTTCTAGTTTCTCCATATCTTAATAAAATCCCATGTGCTTCCAATATAGTCTCTACCCACATGGCTTTAGCATGAAGGAGGGCAGTGGGTAGAAACTTGTATTTTATCACTCTGTCCCCAATTAAACAATGCAAGTCAATGTCTAAGTTGTTGATGATAGCCATCTTTGTAAATTGCATAATCCAATGTGGACCTCAAAGTTCAATTACTAAATACTGTTTAGTATTTGCACAGCACCATTTGCTGAGCTTCTATGCAGCTGGCCAAACATACTGAATTGACCATTCTCCAGGACACTGGACAAATGAATACTATGGATCAAAGGAAATATGAACTAGTATTTGAAAAGCCAAGGGCAATCCTGCAAAAGTAGTCCCATATTTTTAGCAAAATCTAGGTAAACTTTCCCTGCAGCAAGGGTGAACAAGGACACTTGCAAGGTTAGGTTGGTATAGAGATGACATCTGATGGCTACCCCATCCTCCCATCCCTGATCCCCCACATCTTCTCTTCTTTGTATGTGAATTTCAATCAGGATTTAGAGTCATGAAATCTTCTCTGGCTCAGAAAACTGCAGGAAAGCAACCTCAGTCCTTTTCATCTTGGATCTGATGCTGGAAACTATACCTTTTGGAACTTGTGAACATATCACAGATGCTGAGCAGGTGAGCTTTAAAAAAATGGGGTTCCATCTGAATAATCTGTCAGGCTGCAGACGACAGAAAGCTATTTCTGACTCCAGCCGGAATGAGTGATTACTTTGATAACAAATTAAAACAAGCTTGGAAATTGGAAATTACCAGAATTAAGCTATCTCCGATGAATGACTGAGCTCACTCCTTCAGTACATTTTCTTCTATATTAGCCATAAACATGAGCTCTTCATTAATAGAAATTGGTTCATTGCTACTGGCCACAAGGGGAATCTGTTGTATGTGTGGCACTAACTTCAACCCTGATCAAGAAGACAACTTGTTCTTAATGTGAGTGCTTTCTTGGGAACTTAAAAATTTTTATGTCTCTTTTGGCTTCTTGCATATGAAGCCAATTGTAATGTTCAACTTTTAAATGTTCAAATATTTTTTCTGTATGGGATGTTTATGACACCAAATAATTTCTAGATGATTACTGTTTTTAATAACCATCTAATTACCACATTAATCAGAAATGTCCTTTTGGCTTATAGAAGACACAAGGGACAGAGGTAAGAAGAAAAGATATCCCTGTTGCAAACCACTTGCACACAACTTTCGAGCTTCCTATTCAGAAGATACAGGAGAGCTGCTGAATCACAGCCTTGATTGATGGTGAATACAAGCTAGTCCAGTTGCCCTGTCATTATCCTAAGTGTGCAAAAGGAAATGCATGCCCCGTGACCTTCCAAATTGCTACATAGGTTGGACACTTAATTGCATCATTCTTTAATATTATAACTTTATCCGGTGGAAAGTGCTGTCTTTTGATGGAAATTTTATTCAGATATTTTCTGCTATTGCTTTTTGTCTAGATCCCTGTCCACAAACAATGGCCTTCTATGGCAATGAAACAGAGGGGTTAATATTCCCAAGATGCTGTGTTTATATTTTTTATGCTTGCCCTACCCTTACTAAGCTTCCACTTTATTATGTGACCTTTGCTACCTATTTAGCAAGCATTTATGTACATGTATGTGCTTGCATGTGTGCATGTATATATGTATGTTTTCTATGTGTCTAAAGAAATCATGAAAAATGGTCTATGAGAATTGTCTGCAGTTTGGGGTGTTTCATTAGTGGAATTGCACTGATATTTCTTTGCATTTGATGAGATGGTAATTTTCCTGCTTCTCTTTTCATACTGAGCTTGATGGACAGGCCCTTCTTTAATGTACAAATAATCTTTATGACCCTTGTAAGCAGGTCTGAAGATACTCAGCTGAGTAATGTACCAGAACTGAAATTTCCATCTACTTGATGTTTTGCACAGGGGTTTTGATGAAGTCACTGTCACCTGCTATTAACTTAATATCAAGTCTTAATAGGGTCCCTTTCTCACCATCTCCACACTGTTGGGGTCCAAATTAATTACTAAGTAAAAATGCTGCCACATAAATCCTCACTTCCCAGGGAGGGAATAAAATCTTCCTAACTTCATTTGTAGACTCAGAAAGCATTTTGTGGGAGATTTGCCTTCAAGACATCTTTAAGAAGTCTGTGTAGCAGTGAGGGAGCCAGAGGTTCCTGTAACGTGGAGCTTTCTTCCTCCTGTTCAAGCCCTGTATCTTCTTTTTCAGCATCTTCATACTTATACCCCCAAGTCAGCAGACTCTTCCCCTATTGCTCCATAGTACTAAGTCATGGATGGGGTTGACCAAAATATTCCCTAAAATTAGCCTACTTTTAAAGAATCCAGTGCTTCATAAACATCAAATGGAGCACAGGATGAGATGAATTAAATCTCTCCTAGTCCTAACATTCTCTAAAATACTGTGAACTAATAAAAATAAGAATTTAAAAAAAATCTCTTCAGCAATCATATGGTATTACACAAAATTCTACCATCAGAAAACATTTTTTATTAAACAAAAACATCCATAAAGATCAGGGGAAGTGAGGGAAAACACAGTCTCTACTAGACATATGTAACATCGTGTGAATTTACTGACCTCACTGGGAGTGAAGACTGAGTATTGAGATGTCCAGGGGAAGATGGGTAGAAGTGAGAAGATGTGAAACATTTCCAACTATTCACTAGACCATTGAGAATAACTTTGCCTAAGTTACCAATCTGTCATTTCAGATATCCAAGGACAAGAGAAGAAAGTTAGGAAAAAGTTAATATTAGAGTCTATAAATTAGAAAATTATGGCTAGAAAGGTAATAATTAAAAGGCTTAGAGATACTTAAAGATATCATATCAAAATCTAAACTTTAATTACCTATCAGAGTCTAAAAAAAAGAGATTACACAATTCACCCTTTCTCCTGAGATCAAATACTGCAGTTGTGAAGTCACCCTTGGATCATATTAGATTTCAATTGCTGTTTCTGGTGTCCATGTTTTCCTATTGCAACTGACCACACCTACAGCTTTTCTTTACCCAGATTCCTGTCATTGGTTCCTAGAGCCCATTTGCCAACTTTTGAGAAAAGTCAAGAAGCACCTAGAAGTTTTTGTTCCCCAGGATTTTAGACCACAACTGAACCCTAGAATTTCAGAAGTATGAAAATCTAGCTTCCTTGCCTCACATGGCAAACACAGACATGACTAAAAATCCAGAATTTTCCAGTATCAGGCTGACTTTACCCTCCTTGCCTGAAATTTCAGTCTTGTTTGACTTCTTCCCTTTTCCTGACCTGACTCTCCACTTTCTCACCATGTTCACCTTTAACAAGTCCCTTGCACGCAACTCATCATTTCAGGATCTTTTTCTGGAGAATTTAATTATGGCACACTGTTGATGAATATATCCACCTAAAAATAAAAATTAAGTAAAATCTGGATAAAAACTCTAACATACTGTGGCCCAACCCAAGTGCTTTATCATGTCCCACCTATCACTTCCTCATCATTTCTTTTGGGAATGAAATATTTCGATAACCCAGCACAACTTTTGGAAGTCATTTTTAAAATGTTTCCTTCTTACTTAATAACTTAATTAACGTTTGCATTGCATATTACATTTTACAAAACATTTTTCACTTATTTAACATTATTTGATTCTCAAAACAAACTTTAGAAATCCGTAGGTCAGATTGGACCATCTCAGTCTTGGTGTAAGGCTTTGAAGGATAAAGGTAATTAAACAGCAAGTGAATTGAATAATTGGTATTAGTACCTGTGCCTTTGACTTTGATTGACTACTTTTGTACAAAGCCAGATGTTCTTCTTTCAGGATATCTTTTAGATGACTCCCCTTTTTTTTTCTGTTTCTTGCACATAACCTTGGTTTAAACTCCTGCTATGCTTTCTCAGGGTATAGCAATCATCTCCCAAGTAGTTACTCTGCCTTTATTTCACTTGTTTCATGCCTGAATGCCACTGCTAAATTACATCTTTCCTCACTTCCATTTTAACTGAATTCTGCAGTTATTTCTAGTTTTAATTCTTGATCATGTTTATTATTCTACAGTGCATTCATGATTAAATCATGGCATAGCCATACTAAAATGATGTTAAGGTGAGTATCTTGTGGTGAGGCACAGCTGCAACAAGAACAGGGTATGTAGGTGGTACTGACATAGCACCTGTATGATGAGAGGTAACAGAACCCATGAGACTGGGGAAACAAAGATTGGGAAGAGGGCAATGCATGTTTTGCAATAGGAAAAATATTGGTAGAACTGATGCCTGCTATATTGTGGAACTCAGATTGAATTCCTAGCAAGCTTACTGTACAAGAGGAAGAGGTTAGAAAAAGTAAAGTTATAGTGTGTTTTGAAATGGTGATTAGGCTCCAGTCAATGGAATGTCCTCAGAGCAATGAAGTCACTTCTGGGTCTGCACTTGAAATTTATCCTGGGCTCTCAACTCTGTGCTAGAACATATTTTCCTAGGAAAACTGGCAGGATCCACATGGAACTCTAACATGAAAAACAAGGAATCTGTTATCATGTTAAGCCCCCAAAACACTGTGCTTTATTTTTAGACCAAAGAATTCCCTAGATATCATGTTTAATAGGCGAGGATATCTACACCTTTCTTTCTAGTAGTTCACATATACCATGCATACAGCTAAATGTTCAGTGCTTATTAAATCAAATAGAAATAAAAACTCAAATTATGAAGAGATTTTAAAGAATAAAAAGTATACAACCACTCATGGCTACAGTACACAATGACTATATAAATAATACTGGAATAAATATTAAGGAAGAAAATGGTGATTATTTTCAATATCTCAAAATAATTATTCTTAAGAGCTTTGAGTTGAATTATTAAATTATAGCAAAATGAATAGACAACAATAGTTAGTTGAGACATTTTCAGAAAATATGCATCATAATATCCCAAAATTGTTTTATTAATGTAAATCATTAAGTAAATAGATGAAGTACATAGCTACACTCTTTAAAATAAATGTATTGTTTTCTTAGTTAATATGATAAAAGTATCATTGTGATTGCTTATTTCCTCAGGGGGTAGAAAATATTAGTCAACAATTTTAGCAAATAGCTCAGAGCCTAGACAGTCAGACTTGCTGGAGTTCTTGTCATAAGACTAAGTTCATAAAATTATTTCTTCAAAGGTTCCAGCCCACATCATCAGGTTCTTATGGCCCCATCCTCTGTATCAGTCAAGGTGAATTCCCTAAACATGACAAAACATGGCACAGTGATGGTGTTACAAGCCAGCACAAATCATGGATCAGAAACTTTTTAAAATGACTTTTAGAAACATAATCTCCCCCACCCTACCGGCCGCCCTCTGCAACTGCCAACTTTGTCTCAGCAGAATGCACTAGTCTCCTCCTCAAGTGCCACTGGAGAGATCAAGGGATCAGTAGTAAACCAACCTAACTTATCCTAGGCCACAATCATGTAGTTTCCTTCCATCCATACCCTCTTGGTGGCCTTTTCTAACATTCCTCGAATGGCTGGTTTATTAACACTCATCTAATGAGATCATGCTTTGTGTCAGTAGGATCCCTTTTAGCTTCTCTTCAAGTTTTTCAGCTCTGACCTCATAAATCCACCTCACCCTGCCTCCACTAATCCCAGCCCTCCAACACCATGCCTGGGCTCTCAACAAAACTTGGCTCCAAAACTCTGGGACCCCGGTCTCTGTTCAGACCTCCATTTTATTCTCAATATTAAAGGTCTTCTCAGATAAACACTTGCTTCTTCTTCTTTTTTTTTAAGTGCTTAAAACAGATACCCATCAAACTTCGTCCAGGAAACTGATGTTTCTTCTTTTGTGCTGTCTCTTCCAGTGCCCCCAAAGCAGGCTCACTATAGCATAGAGGGTCTCTGTTGATCTCTGTTGACACTCTCCTACACCCAAATGCAGAAAACCCCAAACCTTAAAGTCTTTCTTGAGTTTTCCCCACTCAGTGCCAACTTAACCCCTGTCCACAAAGGACTTTGTGGTTATTATGTCAATGACATGAGTCAAGTGACAAGTGCAGAGAGTATCTCTAAAATTGATCACTGTTAATATACACAAGAATGTCTTAAGAGAGAGGGAAAAAGCGATGTTACACCTATTGCAATGTGCATTATCATTTAAGAATTAGAGGGAATAAAGAGCTTCCCAGAATCATTAGAAAGTTATCTCCATAAACAGGAGGGCATCTTAAGTCTAAGTAATTAACCTGAGGAATTGACCTCAATGGGCTTAACACACTTAACACACTCCTGAAGCTCAGATGGTCTTAGATTTTCTTTGCTGTGGTCCCCATCTGTGTGTGTATGTGTATGTGTGTGTGTGTGTGTGTACAAAATTTCATATTTATGAATCATGTCTAAGTATTATTGTATGAATATGTGCATGAAAAATCCACAATAAATAGAAATTTTGAAGGATAAGAGAGAGAAAGAAAGAAGCTCCTGTATTTTCCTCACTTCTAGCTGAGACTCTCATTCACTCCCTGAGGGGCAGGAATCCCACTTTGTCAATGACTGTTCTAAGAAAAGTGTGGTACTCTGTAGATATGACACTGAAAGGATGAGAGATGAGACTCAGTGAAGAATAGACACAATTGAACAGGATTTTAAAATTCTATTTGAGAATTCTTGCTCTTCAGCACAGAAAGAAAGTTTTCCTTGTAGCTGGGCCATCTACTATTGGTGTCTCCCATTTTTTTTTTTTTTTTAGTGTAAGTGGAAGAATATTCTGTTATGGATGCCATAGACAGATCTCTTACCATCTCATCATAGAACAACCAATGGGATTTCCAACATTTCCCAGTTGTCATTGTCTTCTTGTTCTTTTGCTTGAATTCTTCCAATTTGTTTTGCTTCTCTGGGGGAATTCTTATTCCCCTTCTTTTCAAGACTTCCTTCTTACAGATTCATCTACAGGAATCCATCTATGGGGAAGATGTGAGGTGTTGGTGGGGGAAAAAGTATCCACATGCCCTGGCATTTTTGTTTCCATATAATAGGTACCTACTGAAACCAACTAAAGGGCATTGTGAGCTGTCCTTGACTCTCCAGAGCACAAATAGCATTTATCTCTGGGCAGCGGGCAGCGCCAACTCGGGTTTTTGTCAACCTGTCAATTTTTTTTTTTCTTAAACAGAAAGCAGAGTTCAGTAAATAAAGATAAATGATTGTGCTCCTTCTCTGCAGACCCTGGAGCTAAACTGAACAGGCCTCTTATGGTTTGGCCCTGCTTCATTGACTGTTCAGACAGCCCAGTAATACGACAGATGTACCCAGCCGTTCCCTCTTCCCCGCTGTCCATTAGATTATGTTCATTTTGTCTGAGATGCCATTAGAAGTCTCAAGGTCAAAGAAGTCACAGGGAAGAAAAGAGGATGACTAATTTTTTCTTGCAGCCCTTCAATGCCCAAAGAGCCTCCAGACAGGTGGGTTCCTGCTTTGTGAGGGGCACAAACAAGGGGGGGCATCATGCAATTTACTTGAAATAAAATGCAGGTGTGCAATTAACCTAGACACACTTCTGGCAACCGGCACGGCTTGACATTGGAAATTTTATTTGAATCTGGGAAGAATATTATTTGGGATATTTTCTTAAGTGACAAGTGAATGATTGACCTGCGACACTGGGTTGTGGAAGAGCTTGTGAAGCAGAGGAGGCTGGCCTTACCTTTCTTCCCTCCTTCCTTCCTGCCTTATTTCCCTCCTTCATTTCTTCTTTTCTTCCATAAAGAAAAAGGTAATAGTGTTTTGGTCCTAAACCATGTTTCTCTTGGGATTTCTTGAGGATATCATGCAAATAGGGAATTTGTCCCTGCTTAGCAGCTGTGATTATGCACGTAATGGTCCTTGAATTTATATAGTGCGTTACTCCTGAGCTCAAAGCACTTAACGTACATGGTCACATCATTAAAACTTAGAATCACAGAACGTGAAAACTGGAAGAGACTGTGTGGATCACCTGCTTCTACTCCTCCATAGACAGGAAAAAATGCCTTGCTTTTATTTAGGGTCTTTTACTTGCTGTGTGCTTATGGGTAGATTATCCTTCTCAGTGATACCAGAGGCTACATTCTTTTCATCTCTGAAAGCTCCTACAGTATCTAGTGTAACCCTGCTACAAAAAACAAAGCCAGACCATTCATTGGCAGTTAGAATTATAGAGCTGGAAAATTAGAAACTTGAGAAACACCTAATCTCTCCAGAAATCTAAGCGTCATGCCCAAATGTACTGAAAGGATGAAACATAAAGTACAAATTTATGTAAAGGGTTTCCAGGCTCCATAAATATTATAATGAGATTCATTCTCATTTAATTTTTAAATACTTCTTGAAATGTGATATAAGATTATTGTTTGAAGAAATGTTTTCCACTGCTTAGGAAAAAAAAAGAAAAACTTTTTTAGCATCCCAGAGAGATTATCATCTAACATTGAGCAAGACTTAGAGAAACAACAGAATTTTATTCCTGCCCCACAACACCTGCCAAGTTGGGAATGTGTGAGGCAAAGGTATGAAGAATCAGTGGAGTGATCAGATGCATGTTGGTGACGGTTCTGTTTCTATCCAATTGATCCAAAAAGTATTTACTGAGAGTCTTGTGTTATCATTGCATCCAACAGAAAGCTACTCTGTGAGCCAGAAAATATAACCCTTTATGAGCTTTTGAATGTATTTGAGCAGAGAAAGATTTATAAAATATACAAATGAATATACATTTAGGGATATAAACTCCCACATGCACAATTCAGAACTGAAGAGAATTTTTTAAAAGATAGATAAGCGAGGAAAAATTGAATTGGAGTTTGTTGGAATTAGAAAGGATTTTGGAGACTATTTCTTAAGCAGACGGGTAAACTCAGGGGTGAAGAAATATCACAACTTGTCCATGACCTCAACTCAAAAAAAACACTACTGAGTCTGTCCCTCTGTCCCCTATTCTCCTCACCCCAAGTTTAGTGATGTCTGTAGTCTGTGCTATCTTCTCTAGACATGAAAAATTAGACTCTAAGAAGGAGGCAGGGTTTAAACCAGGATAGGAGAGAGGAGTGTTCTTCAGCACAGAAGGAAGAGCCTAGACATAAGGCTCAGTGGGCCATAGCCAAGACAGCTGGCCAGGGAAGGTCAGAGAAGACAACTCACAGAGTATGTAGTTGTTGAGTAAGGTCCCAGCCTGGGGCACCGTGCTAGAAACTGTGAAGTTGACAAAAATTAGCCAATTTGGTTTCTGCCTTTAAGAAAACCAGTCTAGAAAGGGGGATAAGAAGTACTCAGAGACAGCTAATTCAAGGTAAGTTGAGCTCTGTAGCAGAGGGCAATGACCATGCTTCAGAGGCTGAGAGCACCTACACACCAATGACTGTCGAATCTCATCCAGATTTCCCTCCTCTATTCCTGATGCACACATCCGCCTGCCTGTCAGCATCTCCACCTGGACATCTTAATGCTCTTCTCAATTTTAAAAATCCCATACTGAGTTCAAAACTGTTGTTCCCCTGCATGACTTATCCCTTGTCTTCCTCTTGAATTCCGCATCTCAGCACTCCTGAATGGCCCATCTTATCAAGTGGCAACACCACAGTAGGAGGTTATAAAGGGATGCCACCTACCCAGTCACTCAAGCCAAAACCTGGGACTCATCTTTGACTCTTCCCTCTCATTTAGTTTTACTTTCAACAACCTCTGTTGGTTTCATCTGTTAAACAGCCCTTAAGCTCAGGACTCAGTTTTCATGACCTAGTCTAAGACACAGCTCTCTCCCTCCAGGACCACAGTATGAAAGTCTCAAAATGCACTAATCAATCTCCCTGCCCCCTGATCTCTCGCCTCCAGTCGCAAGCCTTCACCAGAATTAGCATTCTTTAATTCATATCTAATTGTATCTTTCTTTTTACCTTTTTTCTTAGGAGTAAATAAAAGCTGTTTATCATGTTACAAAGTTTTCTCTCATTCACTTCTCTCATCTCCCACCAATTTCTTCCTCTTTACACCCTCCTATTTCATTAATATTGGTCTCTGCTGGATTTCTTGATATTGCTGTATTTTCTTCCCTTTGCACATACTGTTTTTCTATCTGAATCCCTATTATATTCTTCCCACACAAAGTCACACAGGCATACATGCAAGGACAAAACAGAAATATATACACATTTCACATGGCTAGTTCCAATTCATCTTTAGACTTCAGCTTGTACCTTACCTCCTCCAGAGCTTTCCTGACCCGACTAAGTAACAGACATCTTATTTTTTTTTCTATCATAAAAAGCACCACACTTAGTAGTAATTTGTTTAAATGTATGTCTGTCTTCCTCATAGGACAGGAAATTCTGACTCATGTTCTGCTTTATCTCTGATGCTTCACACAAAACATATACACAGTGCTTCACAAAGATTGAATGAATGAATGAATGAATGATTCATTGGTGATATGCAGAGTATTTAATCTCAGGTAAGCAAGTAGAAAAGATGACATTCGTTAAGTCAAAATTTAATCCCAGCAAGCTGGTGCCACAGACCACAGCTAAGATCATCATTTTCCTGAGCATTAAATCTATTCACAATTGTTAATGGGTCTGAAAAAAAAATAATTACAATGGTAACAAATTAGGGGTCTGTTACACTAACTAACTTTTCTCTATTAACACAGAATTTACTTTGAAGAGCAGAAAGAGCAAAGTGAGCAGATTTCATAATTGCAGAACTTTATTTTCACTTTGTTCTAACTTTCTCAGTGAAACAGAACATAAAGAAAGCCTTTTGCAAATGGATAATTACGCACCACATCTCAGGATTATGAGATACTGTGTAACCTTTTCTCCTCTTTTTCTAATGTGACTGAACACCATCATAGCGCTATTCGTGCCCTTATGAGGGAAAAAAAGCACTTCAAGTCACTCTTCATGTCTAATAGCATGATTTCATGTTTATTAACATATACCCATAAAATTTATAATTTTTTTCCAGCACCTGAAGAGATCACACAGATCAGCTAATCTAAACTTCTATTTTAAAAAGCTGAAACTGAGGTCAAGAAAAGTTAAATGCCTCCTTCTAACATGAAAATTCTAGAATAAAAGAAACTTACATCAAATGAACAGTAATGGCTGCTTTTATAGATAGGCAAAGTAGAGGGTCACCTTTAGGTGCAGGAAGAAAAGACAGAGTTGAGACAGATGTGAAAGCAACTGCAAATCAAAATAAATGGCAGAAGTTTGCTTGTTTAGTTCAAATGGTTTAAGACAAACCCTTTCTTTGGCACCTGCACCATAATATCAGGAGCACAGAATACAGAGATATAAACTTGGCCCCAACTCTAAATGCAGCCCAGGCCTGGCACTACAGCATTGCCCTTGATGGAAACTCCAGGTGCTCATTGGGCTCACCAACACAGTACATTTGGCCAAATTTAAAAACTTCATCCATTCTCATACTCAAATTTTAAGAACCTAATCATGCATAAGGACAAATTCCTAGAGAGTTCTGTAATATTAATATTTCAGGTATACC